>NC_141933.1:16603313-16917615 GCF_057802395.1 Ceratotherium simum simum
AATGGCAACAATAAGCCCTCATATATCAATAATTACCCTAAATGTAAACAGACTGAACTCTCCAATCAAAAGACACAGAGTAGTGGGATGGATTAAAAAACTGGACCCAACAATATGCTGCCTCCAGAAAACACATCTCAGCTCTAAAGACCAACACAGGCTCAGAGTGAAAGGATGGAAGACAACACTCCAAGCTAATGGCAAACAAAAGAAAGCAGGTGTTGCCATACTTATATCAGAAAAAGTTGACTTCAAGATAAAAGAGGTAGTGAGAGACAAAGAGGGGCAATATACAATGATAAAAGGGACACTCCACCAAGAAGACATATCACTTTTAAATATATATGCACCCAATACAGGAGCACCAAGGTACATAAAGCAACTGTTAACAATCCTAAAGGGAGATATTAACAACAGCACAATAATAGTAGGGGATCTTAGCCCACCCCACTTTCATCAAAGGATAGATGATCCAGACAGAAAACCAATAAGGAAATAACGAACTTAAACAAAAAACTTGATGAGATGGAGTTAAGAGATATATAGAGAGCACTCCATCCAAACACAGCAGATTACACATTCTTCTCAAGCGTGTATGGAACATTCTGAAGAATAGACCATATGTTGGGAAACAAGGCATGCTTATATAAATTTAAGAAGATTTAAATCGTTAACAAGCATCTTTTCTGACCATAATACCATGAAGCTAGAAATCAACTACAATAAAAAAAAACCTGGGACAGTGATAAAGCTGTGGAGATTCAACAACATGCTACTAAACAACCAATGGATCATTGATGAAGTTAAAGGAGAAATCAAATCATACCTGCAGACAAATGAAAACAAAAATACACCATACCAACTCATATGGGATGCAGCAAATGCAGTCCTGAGAGGGATACTCAAAGAAATACAGGCCCACCTTAACAGCCAAGAAAAAGCCCAAATATCCAACCTCTAACTATGCCTAACAGAATTAGAAAAAGAAGCACAAACAAAGTCTAAAGTCAGCAGAAGGAGGGAAATAATAAAAATCAGAGCAGAAATAAATGAAGTTGAAATCATAAAAACAGTAGAAATGATCAATGAAACAAAGAGTCGGTTCTTTGAGAAGATAAACAGAATTGACAAACCCTTAGCCAGACTCACCAAGAAAAAAAGAGATAAGGCTCAAATAAATAAAACTGGAAGTGAAAAAGGAGAAATTAACAGATACCACAGAAATACAAAAGATTATAAGAGAATACTAGGAAAAACTATATTCCAACAAATTGGACAATCTATAAGAAATGGATAAATTCTTAGACTCATACAACCTCCCAAAACTGAGTCAAGAAGAAATAGAGAACCTGAATAGACCAACTATAAGTAAAGAGATTGAGACAGTATTCAAAAACCTCCCCCTGGGCCAGCCCCGTGGCTTAGCGGTTAAGTGCACGCGCTCTGCTGCTGGCGGCCCGGGTTCGGATCCCAGGTGTGCACTGACGCACTGCTTCTCCGGCCATGCTGAGGCCACGTCCCACGTGCCGCAACTGGAAGGATGTGCAGCTATGACGTACAACTATCTACTGGGGCTTTGGGGGGAAAAATAAATAAAATTAAAAAAAACACAAAAAACCTCCCCCAAAATAAAAGTCCAGGACCAGATGGCTTCTCTGGAGAATTTTACCAAACATTCAAAGAAGAGTTAATACCTATCCTTTTTAAACTATTCCAAAAAATAGAAGAAGACGGACCAGTTCCCAATACATTCTATGAGGCCAACATCACCCTGATACCAAAGCCAGACAAAGACAATACTAAGCAGGAAAACTACAGACCAATATCCCTGATGAACATAGATGCAAAAATCCTCAACAAAACATTGGCAAACCAAATACAGCAATACATTAAAGAGATCACACACCACGATCAAGTGAGATTTATACCAGGGACACGGGGATAGTTCAATATGCGCAAATCAATCAATGTGATACACCACATTAACAAAAGGAGGAATAAAAACCATATTATCATCTCAATAGATGCAGAGAAGGCATTTGAAAAGATCGGACATCCATTTATGATAGAAACTCTCAACAAAATGGGTATTTAGGAAAGTACCTAAACATAATAAAGGCCGTATATGACAAAACCACAGCCAACATCATACTCAGTGGGGAAAAACTGACAGCCACCCCTCTGAAAACAGGAGCAATACAAGGGTGCCCACTCTCACCACTCTTATTCAACACAGTACTGGAGGTTCTGGCCAGAGCAATTAGCAAGAAAAAGAAATAAAAGGAATCCACATAGGCAACGAAGAAGTGAAACTCTCGCTGTTTGCAGATGACATGATCTTATATATAGAAAACCCTGAAGAATCCATTGGAAAACTATTAGAAATAATCAACAACTACAGCAAAGTTGCAGGATACAAAATCAACTTACAGAAATCAGTTGCATTTCTACAGACCAACAACGAACTAGCAGAAAGAGAACTCAAGACAATCCCATTTACAATTGCAACAAAAAGAATAAAATATCTAGGAATAAACTTTACCAAGGAAGTGACAGATCTATACAATGAAAACTATAAGACATTATTGTGTGAAATTGATGATGACATAAAGAAATGGAAAAATATTCCATGCACTTGGATTGGAAGAATAAATGTAGTTAAAATGTCCATACTACCTAAAGCAATCTACAGATTCAGTGCAATCTCAATCAGAATCCCAAGGACATTTTTCACAGAAATAGAACAAAAAATACTAAAATTTGTATGGGGCAACAAAAGACCCTGAATAGCTAAAGCAATCCTGAGAAAAAGAACAAAACTTGAGGCATCACAATCCCTGACTTCAGAACATACTACAAAGTGATAGTAGTTAAAATGGTACTGGTACTGGTACAAAAACAGACACACAGATGAATGGAACAGAATTGAAAGTCCAGAAATAAACCCTCACATCTACGGGAAGCTAATCTTTGACAAAGGAGCTAAAAACATACAATGGAGAAAGGAAAGTCTCTTCAATAAATGGTGCTGGGAAAACTGGACAGCGACTTTCAAAAGAGTGAAATTAGACAATCTTCTTTTGCCATACACAAAAATTAACTCAAAATGGATCAAAGACCTGAAGATGAGACCAGAAACTATAAAACTCCTGGAGAAAAATATAGGTAGTACACTACTCATCATCGGCCATCAAGGGATCTTTTCAAATTCCCTGTCTATTCAGATAAGGCAAACAAAGAAAAAATAAACAAGTGGGACTTCATTAGATTAAAAAGCTTCTACAAGGCAAATGAAACCAGGATCAAAGTGAAAAGGCAACCCAGCAGCAGGGAAAAAATATTTGCAAACCATATATCCAACAAGGGATTAATCTCCATAATATATAAAGAACTCACACAACTGAACAACAAAAAACAAACAACTTGATCAAAAAATGGGCAGAAAAAATGAACAGACACTTCCCCAAAGAAGATATACAGATGGCCAATAGACACGTGAAAAGATGCTCAACATCACTAATCATCAGGGAAATGCAAATCAAAACCACACTAAGGTATCATCTTACACCCATTAGAATGGCTATAATCACCAAGACAAAAACCAACAAATGCTAGAGAGGCTGTGGAGAAATGGGAACCCTAATCCACTGCTGGTGGGAATGCAAACTGGTGCAGCCTCTACGGAAAACAGTATGGAGATTCCTCAAAAAGTTAAAAATAGAAATAACTTATGATCCAGCTATCCGACTACTGGGTATCTACCCAAAGAACCTGAAATCAACAATCCAAAGAGGGTTATGCACCCCTATGTGCATCACAGCATTATTCACTAAAGCCAAGACATGGAAGCAACCCAAGAGTCCCTCGACTGATGATTGGATAAAGAAGATGTGGTATATATGTACCATGGAATGCTACTCAGCCATAAAACAAGACAAAATTGTCCCATTTGCAACAACATGGATGGACCTGGAGGGTATTATGTGAAGCGAAATAAGTCCGAAAGAGCAAGACAAGCAGTGCATGATTTCATTCATATCTGGAAGATAAACCAACACACGGGCAGATAGAACCGTTTGGTGGTTACCAGGGGCAAGGGAGGTAGGGGGTGGGCACAAGGGATGGAGGGATGGATTTATATGGTTACTGACAAACAATAATGTACAACAAAAATTTCACAATAAAAAAAGTGTTGTTAAATGTAAACATTTATTTAAAAATAAAACACTTTATAGAAGTATGGTTGACACACGAAATTCTGTACATATTTAATGTGCACAACTTGATGAGTTTGGAGATAAGTGTATACTTGTGAAACCATCACCACAATCTATGCCATAAACATATTGTTCATCAAAAGAGTAAAACAAAAAAAATAAAAAGATGCCTAATGTCCATCAACTGGCGAATGGATAAATAAAATGTAGTATATCCATACAGGGGAATATTATTTGGCAATAAAAAGGAATTAAGTATTTATCCATGCTATGACCTGGATGAACCTTGACAACATTATCCTAAGTGAAAGAAGCCAGTCACTAGAGACTGCAACAAGAATGATTCCATTTGTATGAAATGTCCAGATGAGGCAAATCTCTAGAGGCAGAAGATAGATTAGTGATGCCTAGAGGTAGGGGGAGGAGGTAGTGAGTGCTAATGGGTAAGGGGTTTCTCTATAGGGAGATGAAAGTTTTCTAAAATTGATAGTGATTGTACAACTCTGAATATGCTAGAAACCATCGAATTGTGTACACTTTAAATGGTTGACTTGTATGTGAATTACATCTCAACAAAGCTGTTATTAAAAAAATATGTCTGGATTCTTCAGGAAGTGCAGAGAACACTTAGATTCAGAGAGAGAGAAGCACAGCCATTGCACAGCCCCCTATTTCTGTCCTAGGAGCCCCCTCCTGCAACTTCTTCCTCAAATGGGACCAACTGTTCTTTCAAAGGAGGAAGCAAGCAAGAGGGGTTTCACAAGTTTTGGTTTCACTCAGCAACAGGATCCCATTGCAATCCTTCTCTCCAGCTACCAACCACAGCAGAGAGGACCTGGGAGGCAAATCTGCCCCCTCCACAGGCTGTGGTGCCAGGTGGGGCCTCCCTTGGGGCAGAGGACACTTCCAAGAGGAGGAGAGCGCCTGCCGTTTAAAAACAGGCGATAGCATGAATTAGGAACTGTGTGTGACAATCTGCTTCCATCAGCCCCATTTTACAGATGAGGAAAGTTAGGCTCTGAGTGGCAAGTTATGTCCAAGATCATCCGTCTGGCGCCTTGTGGAGCTGGTGTTTAAACCCAGATCTGTCTGACTCCTAAGCTCATGATCATTTTAGATGTTACCTTTCCTTTACATTCATTCATATGTCAGAAACATATGGTGGTTGTAAAACAGATTAGAAAACAAAGAACTGCATGAAAAAGAAAGATCACCATTAATTGCACTGTTCAGAGATGACCGTGGTTAACATGTTGGCATGTTCCCCCGTAGTCATGACTGTGTGTGTGATACTGGAAATGATCTCATAAACTTTTCTTCGTCATCAAATGGTTGTCGAGAATGTTACTGTAAGCGGCTATTTACGACCCCATCTTAAGGCTATGTCATACCTTGTTAATCTTCCACCCACCCATTCCTGGGGGCTCCCCTCACTTACCTCTAGGGATGCTGGGACCACCCCTTTCTGTTCCCCCTTGCCTGCCTGAGTGGGGGTCCCACCTGACAGTGAACCATGAGAGCAGCCTAGGTCAGCAGACCAGAGGGTATGCATAATAATAGAATTCGGGGCCCAGACGTTGCCAAAGAGCCACCTTGGGAGGCTCTAGGGAATGAAGTCCATCCATTAGTCATCATCCATGAATCTGGTGCTACCTGTTCTTCAGCCAAAGGTGTTGGCTGTCTGCTTTCCAGGGGCTGTGAACCTTCTTCCCCAAATTCAAAGCTTGGGGCAACGACCCCAGTGGTTATTCCTGGAGCTCCTCTTCCTGCCAGTCACCCAGGGGATAGATGATCCCCAAATGCGTTGGGTGTGACTCTAGGGCACAGAGAGGGTGCCTCCTCTAATATTCTTTGGGAAGTACACTGCATCCAGGTGTCAAGGCACAGGCTCCGGTCCTTTGTTTGGCAATGAGGATTTCCTTGGTGGGACATGTCGACCACTCCCGGGCACACTGCAGCCCACATTGCTGCCCACAGCGCGATTGACTCACTGGAAGAGTTATTAAACCTGGGACCACAGCTTGCAGTCACACCAGCCCCTACTCGAGGGGTTTTGATTTTCTTCTTTTCTAACCCCAAACGTCTGCTCGTAGGCCCCTCAGCGTTCCATTTCCTGGGTCCAGCGTTCCCTCCCAGGCCTGAAGGCTGACTCAAGCAGGAGGAACATGGGAAAGGCTCTGGGCTTTGCAGGCACTGACCGGCTGGGTGATCTTGAAGAAACCTTTAACCATGTGGCGCCTCGGTTTGCTCCCCTGTAGTGGAGATAGTAAGTACCACGGAGGCTCGTGGGGAGGACTACAGAAAATATTTGGGAATGAAGCGTAGAGGCAGCTTGCTCTGCAGCTGGACTGTCCAAGACCAACTTCCAGCTTTTCCCCACACAAGCTCTGGGATTTAGATTCACGATGCTTCAGTTTCTTCATCTGTAAAATGGGGATAACAGTAGGAAGCTATCATGGAGTTGCAAGCATTAAGCGATTTAATGAATGTCATTCACTTCAAACAGGCCATGTAAACCACCTGGCCAGCAACAAGCGAGCCGTGCATGGCTGCAGATGTTATCAGTACGACCTGTGACTCTCTGGGGTGCACCAGAGCAAGTTGTGTCCACATTTCATTCCTGATGGAGCCTGGAATGTCACCACCTTGCTTCAGGGTGGAAACCATCCTGCAAACATTTGCCCAAGCTTGTTCCTGCTTAACAGAGCATCCTGGATTCTCTTGTATTGTCTAGAATGGGAAAACTTCAAAGGCAAAAAATGACTTTCTAATTACCCAGAATCTTAAGCCAAAGTCAATGAAAAATATCAATCTTCATATTCAATTTTTGTACTATTATGTTTCTCCAGCAGTCAGTGTGGAAAACCCAAGGGCACAGAAATATCAGTCACCAGGGGAGGGGCTGTGTATTCATTCCTTCTGCAGCCACTGGCTGAGGCAAGAGGAGGCTGGGGCTGGGGAAGAGGATGGACAGGCAACCCCACATCTACTGCTCAAGTTCTCAGGCGGCACATCCTTGACTGAGTCCTAGCCTCTCAATTGCCTTTATTTTCTCACCTGAAATGTGGGTTATGGAGTCCACCTCAGAGAGCCTTTCATGAGACTCCACATGGAAAGTGCTTGGCCCTGGCACACAGTAGGTCCTTAATTAAGGGCAGCTATTAATTTTGGTTATATACACAAAATCACGTTACAGGTCAAATGCACCATTTAAAAGTGAACCTGTTTAATTTTCCTTGCTTGGAATGCATTCCACCCAACCCCAGTTTACCCCCACACTTCTTTCACCTTTCTGTTCAGACCTTCCTTCCCAGTCTGTTAACTAGAACAGGTTTTCATAGCACCAGCCACCTCTCCCACGCAGAGCTTGTCACAGTTGTGGTTTAACGTACTGTGAAAAAAGTTAATGTGTGTCTACCAGTAGGCTGGGAACTCCAGGTGGGCGGTAACCGTATCTTTTGTTACCCACTGTATCCTCAAGGCTTTGCACCTGACGTGACACAGGATGGATGCTCAAGAATTACTGGATATATAAGGGAGACACACACACACACACACACACACACAGATGTGGAGAGAGACATGGATAGAGACACAGAAAGAGACACAGAGAGAGGGAGGCAAGGAAGGAAGGAAGGAAGAATGAAAGGAAGGATAAAAGGAAGAAAGAAGGAAAGAAAGAGAAAGAAAGAAAGAAAGAAAAAAGAAAGCAAGAGAGAGAGAAGGGACTAAGCGAAGGAAGGAAGGAAGAAAGGAATGAAGGAAAGAAGGAAGGAAGGAAGGAAGGAAAGAGCCTCTTTAACTCTCCAACACTCTGAGATTCCTGTTCTCCCACTCACAGGCATTTGCTTGCAGAAACTGCAGGATGACTTGAGCCAGGAGGCCTTGGAGAGGGTTGGGGTATTTCTGGGGGTGTCATGTTGAAGCAGGACTGGAAAGTTGGACGGTTTGAGTCAGAATGCTGTCTCCTTACAGCTGGCCAAGAGAGCATGGCCTATTTAGGGGGAAGACTCTGAGGTACTCAGCCCCCCCGCCCCCTGTGGGTCCTCTCAGTCATCTCCAGGAGCCTTCCTGGGGCCTGACAGCAGTTGCTGCAGGGATGGTGTGTGGCCAGCAAACCTGAAGGCCGTTACGCCAATAACCACGGGCCAGCCCACCTTTCTCATTCATTGCCAAACCAGTGAGTTGGCTTACATCCCTAGGCCCTCATTGCCTAAGCACAAACCTCCCCTGCTGTGTCGGTGAGAGCCCCAAGCCTGGGCTCTTCCCACCGATTGAATCTCTGAACATAGCCCCGAGCTTCCAGCTGGGGATAGCAGAGTTATAACCCCAGGTGCTTATGACTTGGTTCCTTGATGGGGAACCAAGTGGGGCTGTGACTTGTCCCATAAAGTGATGAGTATGTGGAGGAGGCTCAGAAAATCTCTCCTCGTGATACTAGCTCAACACAAGGTTGACATACGGGAAGCCATATTGTAGAAAAGAAACCATATGGTAACTTTGAATGACCTCTGACTAACTAACCCAGCTGGATATGCACCCTCCAGGAGATATACATGCTCTGTAGATTTTACAGCCCCTCTCAGCTGTGATAAGTTGATAACTTTGTTCTTTCGAGTTCCTTAGGAATGTGATGACCCCCCAAACAGAAAGTCTATGCTGATAGCCTTCATCTATGACAACTGAAAGATCTGGGTATAGGGTGTTGCTCTGGTCTCTGACGCATATCCAGTAAAACAAAAGATTATCAGGAACTATGACCAGATGCCTCTTTACCCGGAGACCAGCCCCCTATATAACTGGCCTGTAGTCTTTGTTCTGTAAGATGGTTCCTTTGAACACTACTCAGGCTTCTTCCCCTTTGCTAGCAAGCTGTAAAGAAACCCTTTCTCTCCTACCACCTTGCCTCTCGACTATTGGCATGTCTTGCAGTGGGCAGACGGCTCCCCTCGGGCAGTAACACTCACGGATGACAGATAAATTAGAGTTCTTTTTCAAGTTCCATCATTTGCTAGTATGTGAAATTTGGACCATCACTTAACCTTTCTGAGGCTTGCTCTCTCTATTCCTAAAGTGCAGATAATATTCAGGATTGTTTGTTTGTTGAGGGTCTACCATGTGTCGGGCACTTAGTAGGTTATTGCACAACCACCTTCGCAGTTAGTCCTCCCCAAAACCTGTGAGGTTGTTATCCTTAACTTAACTCCCAGATGGGTGAACGGAGATAAGGTGCCTGCTGCGGTGGGTCAACTCACAAGTGGCAGAGCCAGGAATGGAGCCAGGCTCCTTTTAATTCCAAGGAGCACCCTTCACGCCTTGCATATCACCACCTGTGCCACTAACTTACAGGGTTGCCGTTGAGTGTCGCTTACATTAGAGAATGAATGTCCGTGCTTTGTGCTAGCTATTCACCACCAGGGGGAGAGAGGTATGGAGGGTAAGAGTGCAGGCTCTCCGTTAAAATTCTGGCTCTGATGCTTACCTGGCAAGTAACTTAACCATTCTGAGCTTCAGTCTTTCTGTCTTTATTTTACGGATGACAATGGTACTCTCCTCATAGAGTTGTTTAGAAGATTAAATGATATGGAGCACTTAGCACATAAAATGTACTTCCTAAATACTAGCTGCCACTGTTGTTATTGTTGTTAAAAGTTCTGCCTAAAATCTCATTTCAGGAAGAATTTGTGCAGCTCAGTCTGTGGCACTCTTTGGCAAGAATTGCCTTTTGTCATTCATTCACTTATTCAGCAAACATGAATCCGGGACTGTGCAGATACCAGACATACACGGGTGGGAATGTCTTGGTCTACTGAGGAAACAAGAACAGAAGAAAGGTGCAATGAGATGGGACACTGGCCGGGATAGAGATAAGCCCTGATTAATCTCCTTTTTACCTCTCTCTGGGAGAATGAGGGCAGGCTTCATAGAAGAGGCAATCCTTGGCTGAGACAGATGAAGAGAAGGGGCAAGCACAGTGGTTAGGGAGGAAAGGCATTCTGGGCAGATGAAATGATTTGTGCAGAAATTTGCAGGCCTGAGAGCTCATGGCATGTTAGGGAAGTAGCAACGTGTTCAATATGATTGGAGCACAGTGTGTGTGTGTGTGAGTGTGTGAGTGTGTGTGTGTTGGTGGAGTTAGGGGTCTACAGCCATAGGTCTCAACTGGGAGTGATTTTGCTCCTGAGGCAACATATGGCAACGTCTGGAGACATGTTCGGTGGTCTCAACCTGGGGGCAAAGTACTACGGGCATCTAGTGGGTAGAGGACGGAGATGCTGCTAAACACCCAACAATGCACAGGAAGGCCCCCACAACAAAGAAGTATCCAGTCCATGATGTCAATAGTGCTGAGGCAGAGGTACGTAAACACCAGATCATGAAGAGAGTATTTAGCCAAGAGCAAGGAGAAGCATTTGAAAAGTGTTGGTGTGATTAGTTCTGGGTTTTAGACAGCTCATTTTGACAGCCTGTGGCCAATGCCTCAGAGGTGGGGGAAGGTGGTAAGACTGGAGGCAGGGAAAGTAATTTGGGAGCCATTGAAATGACCCAGGTGAAAGATGGTCAACAGTGGATTAGGAGAGAGGCAGAGGAAATGGGGATGGGTGGGTAGACAAGGTGGTGAAGAAAGAGCACTATTTCCTATGGATGTATGGGTGATGGAGCAGGGCAGGTGAAGGATGGCCCCAGAGTCCTGGCTTAAAGGTCTGTGTGGAAGGGGATGATTTCTCCTAAGAAAGCGAGCACAAGGAGAAAAGCGGGTTTGTGTAGGTGCGTGTGTGTGTCTGTGCATTGTGTGTATGTGTGCGTGTCTCTGTGTGTGGTGAGTTCAGTCTGACGTGTTGAATTCATAATGCTTGTGGGACACCCAAGTTGGGAAGCTTATTAGGTGGCTCTATATGTGAGTCTGCAGTTGGGGACCAGACCTGTGAGGAGCAGGTCTGGGGCTGGAGTTTGGCAGTGATCAGCATATTTCTGGTAGGTTGAGACACGAAGGGAGATGAGATAGCCCTTGGAGACTGTGTAGAGTTAGGAAAAAAGAGCACCAAGAAACGAGGTGTTTACCAATATTTAACTTTCCAGAAGAGGAAGAGGAGCCCACCAGCCCAAAACTGGGAAGAAATGACTGGAAAAGCTGCTAAGAAAGGAGACAGCTTTGAAGAAGGAGGAAGTGAAGAGGCATCATGCATGAGGGAGGTCAAGTAGGATAAGAAGTGAAGAGTGTCTGTTGGGTTTGGCCATTGGGTGGTCAGTGGGGACCTTGGTAAGAGCAGTTTCTGTGGAGCAATGGGGTGGGCAGAAAGCAGATCACTATGGTGTGAGGAGTAAGAGGGGGTGGAGGAACTGGCCAGCAAGTCTACACCGGTCGGTGGAGGAGCTTGGCTTTAGTGCAAAGCAGAGAAGCCACCTCATTCTTTGACTTAATCTCTGGGAAACACCAAATCATCCATATCCTGACTCCAATCCCAGCAGTACCAGGCCATGATTTGGCCCTTAGAAGTGCTCCCCACCTCTCCTCTGTCTCTCTGATCCTGTCTGTCAGTCCTACAGAGCCCAGTCCAAGGAAGGGAATTCCTCTTCAAGGAAGCCCTCTCTGCCTGCTCTTGCCCACAGTGTGACTCTGGTAGCACTGAAAGTTTGTATCTTCCAGTTTGTATAAGTTCTTTCCTTCTAAGTGTCCACCCAATAGAGGGCCTTGTCTTACTGACTGACTAATAGGTTCATTCTGTTGTCTTGCTTTGTCAACCACATTAAGGCTCCCTGAGAGTAGGGACTACCTCTGAGTATTTGTTGAATGAATGAATGAATGAATGATCCAGAGCACAGAGCCTGGCCCAGGATGGTGTCCATGGCAGGTGGGATTCAGAAAAATACCTGTAGAATCAAAATTAATGGACATATACTCTGACCTAAACTCAGCTGGACTTTCTCCAGGGGGTAAAGTTCAAGTTGGTTAACCAATGGATTAATTTTTTTATAATTTTTTAAAAAAGATATTTTGATTTATTATTATTATTTTTGCTGGGAAGGATTTGCCCTGAGCTAACATCTGTTGCCAATCTTTGTCTCTTTTTTTTCTTCCTCCCCAAAGCCCCAGTACAGAATTGTGCATTCTAGGTGTAAGTCCTTCTAGTTCTTCTATGTGAGCCACCGCCACCGTTGGCTACTGACAGGCAAATGGTGTGCTTCCACACCCAAGAACCGAACCTGGGCCACTGAAGAAGAGTGCGCCAAACTTAACCACTAGACCATCAGGGCTGGCTCAATCAATGGATTAATTAATTCAACATATAGTTGAAAAACTCTACCCAATGATCTGCGTCGAGTTCTAGGCAGTGAACAAGAAAGACAAGGTCTCTGTTCTCATGGAGATTTCTTCCTAATGGGGGAGACAGAAAATAAACAAGAAACTAATAAATAAGCAAGATCATATCATTTTGGTAAATGCTCTGGTGGAAATAATGGAATGATGTGGAAGAAAGTAGCTAGACATGAGAGTGGGATGAGTGGGCTTCTTTGTTTAGAAAGAGTTCTCAGAGAAGGCTTCTCTGAAAAGACGACCTTTGAGCTGAGACCTGCAGTTGAGAAGGAGCCAGTACAAAAGCTCTAGCTTGGCCAATGGAGCTGAAACCAGTATGACAAGGGTCACTCATACCAGTGAGGTTGGATAAGTAGACAAGAGCCAGACCATAGAGGGCCTTGCAGGCAGTGGTAATGAGTTTGGATTAACTGATAGTGCAGAGGGAAGACATTGACTGGGAAACATGGGGATACTGGGCTCTGATGTATGTTATCCAGCATGGCGTCTTGGGCTAGGGAGGTGGCAGCAGAGGTGGAAAGAAGTAAATGGACTGGGGATATATTGGGCGGAAGGTGGGGCAGGGGGAGGCAATGACTATGTGCACCTTCCTACCTTGTTGTGTGTAGGGGTCTCTGGGTGAGGAGATTCCTGAAGGGGAAGGAGTTGCCTGGATGGGAATGAAGTGCCTGGAAGGGAAGGAGGGTAATCTCATGGAGGGTGCAGGAAGAGCACTGAACTTGGAATCAGGACATCTGAGTCCAGTCCGGGGCACTTTCCACATCTGAGACATGGAGACTGGACTGGGTCATCTCTAAGGGCCCTTCCAGCACTAGTATTCTTGGTCTACATCAATTGTTGGGGCATGCAAATGGGGAAGTGTTCGAGAAGCTGTTGTTGAGGTTGATTTCACAGAGCAACGGTCCAGGTCCCTATCTCCCTGGTTGCTGACCCCTGGATGATGTTAGGCCTTTCACCACCTCTTATCTGCCCCACAGGGATGTTGTCCAAGCCCAGTCAGCAGGCAGTTGATCAACCCTGAAGGTCTGGTCCCTGAAGTCCATCACTTCTCTGAGGGCAGACATTGGAACTAAAAGTGACTTCCCAGCCTGTTATGGTCTGATGGGAAGGGTAGTGGGACCTCTGCCCTGAATAGAATCTCTCCTTTTTTCTGCCCGTATTTCCTGATCTGCTGACCCCGGGATCTTTCCCAGGAGATCCTCCAGCCCATTCCTCCCCTGTGTCAATCCGCCCTGCCTTCTCCCACCAACCGCACCAAATATAAATTTCATCCTGGTAAGGAAATGGGCCCTGAAGGCTGTGTTAGTCTTCTCTGCTGCATGACAAATCGATACCAATTTAGGGACTTCAAACAACACACATTTATTAGCTCCCAGTTCTATAGGTCAGAAGTGAGTGCAGCTTTGCTGGGTTTTCTGTTCAGGGTCTCACAAGGCTAAGATTAAGATGTTGCTGGGCTGTGGTCTCATCCAGAGTTCAGGGTCTTCTTTCAAGTTCACATAGTTGTGGCAGAATTCTGTTCCTTGCACTTGTAGGACTGAGGTCCCTGTTTCCTTGCTGGCTGTCAGACGGTGGGCAGAGGGGGGCGGTCTCAGGTCCTAGAGGCTCCCCACATTCCTTCCACATGGCCCCCTCCATTCTCAGAGCCAGCAATGGAGAATCTCCCTCAGATTGAATCCCCCTCATGTATGCAATCTCTGACTTCAGGAAGAACTCAGTCTCTTTGAAGGGTTCCCCTTAATAGGTCAGACTCACCCTGGATAATCTCCCTTTCTTAAAGTCAACTGTGCCATATAACACAACACAACCACAGGAGTGAGAATACATCATATTCACAGTCCCAGGCACTGTGCAGCATGTGTACATGGGGATGGGGTAAGGGTCTTGGGGGGCATCTTATAATCCTGACTATCTCAAGGGCCAAGCAGGACTTTTTTGGTGAAGAAGGTTGGAGGTCATTCCTGGCAATTTGAGAAGAAATCATCCAGTAAACTTAATGGTCCTTTTGCCTTTTGGAAGGCCATAAAAGAATCTCATGGAAGGTTTGGACCCTCACCCTAGGAACATCACATTGTATATTGTCTATGATTGCAGAGTCCATGGCCCCTTGAACTCATTCATCCTTTCCAGGTTGATAAACCCTGGGACAGGGTGTGGGGAGTGATGTGGGTAGGGGTGAGGGCTGAATGGTGTGAGCCGGATGTGTGGAGCTGCATAGATTTCTATCTTCAAGCTGCTGTGTGTTGGTCATGGGAAGGATGTAAACTTGAGTTCCTTGGTATTGGCTACCATCATCAAGGTGACCTCTGCCCGGTGCCCTGTGCACACATGTTGATGCGTTGTGTAGCAGCCTACACTTGTGGCAGGGCATGCCCCTCAGTGCCAGGTCTTCCCCCGGCCAGGCTGCACCAGGGCTACAGCAAGCTCTCCCATAAACCCAAAGTTGGGATGAATCCCTGAGAACGAGATTAGGAAAGATGAAATGCAGGGGTGGTCTCTTGGGATCCTCCACGGGAGTGCTGATATGGAAATGGGTAACTGAGTCTATTTAGGGACATCCAGGTGCTAGAATAACTTTGGAGTTAGAAAAGGGGAACCCTAAGACTCAGGATCTTGTAGTATTAATCTAACACTTCTTGGGAAAGAGGGCAGGCCTGAGGTTGAAATAGAAATGATGTGTCTCAGGTCTCCTTGCTCAAAGGCACTGGACACCAATGCCTCAAGGTTTTTTTTGCCATTAAAAATCCAGGTCTACTGAGCGCACTGTAGCTTGTGATACAAGGAGAGAATTTGCTGATCAGAGGGTGCAGGCAAGTGGGCCCATGCGGGCATAGGTCAACCTAAATTATGTCACTGGGACCAGATAGAGACATTGGTGTCCTGAGAGTTTGATTGATGTGGGTTCAGCCCCAAAGACCTTGATCACTTCTGGGCCTAGTAACATGAATATCTCATTTGTTGAGCAATAACTAAATGCCAGTTCCTGTGCTAAAGGTTGCATCAGTCAGGGATCTTAGTGCAGGCAAAAGGAACTGTCCCTGGCTGAGCTGAGTAGAAAAATGAATTTAGGAAAAGGAAGTAAGGTAGCTGCTAACATTGCAGGAAGGGCTACAGAATGAGACTTGGGGCCAAAACGAGGCCACAGAACAGGTCTTAAGAGGACCCTACTGCCGCTGCTACAATTCGGACCTTGTGGCTGGCATCGTAGGGCTTGGACCCTGGATCCATCTTCTAACACTGTGGCTACTGCAGCCACAGGAACTTGATGTTGCCATTGCTGACCAGAGACAGATCTTCTTGGCCTTCATTTATTGCTCACTAGCTCCAGATTCAAAGTCTTGAACGGCTGCTTCTCTATGATAGAGTCTAGTCATATGCCTTAGCTATAGAGGAGGTGGGGAACCTATTTGACACTTTCCTCCTCAGTAATGAGAGGCCTGCTCCCCACCAAGGTCCATAGGAAGAGGAATTCCAGAAACCTCAGGAAGGTGTTGAGGGAGCCGGGCAGCTCAGAGCGTGTCCACTACACATGCATTATCTCTTTCGTTCCTTCTGACTACCTAGTGAGGTAGGTGTTGTTATCCACACTTTATGAATAATGGTAATGAGGTACAGAGAGGTTAAAGAATTTGTCCAGGGTCACACAGCTATTAAGTGGTAGACCCTAGACTCAAACCTGGACTGTCAGACTCCAGAAGCCACACTCTCAGACACTGCTCCATACCTCTACTGGATGTTCATGCATGGAATTTCTAGGGTCACTAAGCTGTGGATTTCAGATGGTGGATTGTGTGACCTAAACGAGAGACTTCTCTTGGGGTGGGAGTGCCTGAGCAGCCAACTGGCCTCCAAGAATCGGCTCTGGATTGTCATTGACTATAGTAGCTCTGTCCAACATGCAACGTGGCCCTACAGGGAGGGCCTAGGGATGGGAGTGAGCAAAACCTAGCTCAAAGCTTCTGTCTGGGTTCTTGTTGAGTCATTCCCTTGACTTCTGCATCTATCTCCTTAAGTCAGTGGCTACAGAGGAAGGATATTTCCATTCCTTGGCTTAAGATGGGATGTATTCTTCCCTGTTTGTCCTGCTCCTTTCCAATGTGTACACTGTGAACTTTGGTTATGAAGGAAAGGACACTGTCCTGTGCATGTGCCAAGGTCACCCCACCTACACACCTTTGTTCCTGCTATTCCTTCCACCTGGAATGCCCCTGTTTCCTTCCCTTCTATTCACCACCAATCCATCCAGATGAGAGTCAGCTCTCTGTTTCCATGGAGCTTTCATTTCTACAAGCTGTAAAGCAGTACGCAACTTTGTAAAAGTGTTCTTACTTATAGGTGCTTTTGTTTCCAAAGGAGAATCTCCAAAGACTGTAAATGATCGACGAGATATGAGCACTTTTAATTTTAATAGATATTGGCAGATTCATTTCCAAAATTTCTGTGGCAGTTCACATTCCCACCAGTAAAGCAGGAGAGCTGTGCATTTTGGAAAAGCTCCCAAGGAGATTCTGAACTGCAGCCCAGGATAAGAACCACTGGCTCAGAGCAATCTCAGACTGGTCCCTATGTTCCTGAAAGGGGTGACAGGAGAGAAGCTGCAAGCGAATGAGTGGGTTCTCCAGGGAAGTGAAGAAATGGTTCTTATCAGCGCTCCTGTCTCCCTCAGGCTGTGGCACACCCTCCTTCCTCTGGGGAGCTTCCTCCAAGGCCCCTATATAAAATGTCACTGTGAGATGAAGCGAAGGAGGATCTGAGCTTTGGGAATTCCTCAGGACCTAGGAAGACTTCTTGGCAGGTAAGTGATTTCTCTGTAGTAGTGGGGCTGGTTCCAGATAAATGTTCAATCTCTTGGGAGGTGCCTGGCCTGGGCTGAGAGGTTCTGGAGGGCTGGCTAGGACTGTGTGTAGCTTTCAGGTTGCATGGGCGACAGCAGGGACAGCAATTCTCATCCTCTGCCTTTCACATTCCTTCTGAGGTGTGTGAAAGCTCTCCTTGGCTGGGGAAGGCAGAGGTGCACATGTGGCTTTTTGAGCTTTGAGGAGGGAACCCATTTTCTAAGTGCTGTGTGTTCCTAGGAAGGCCAATAATCATTGTTTCTTGATGCTCTTTGTTTCATAGACTCTGAGGGGCCCATTAAGCACAAACAAATAAAAGTAACATTCCGTTCTTCACATTCAGGTCCACAGGAAAGCCAACCTTGGCTGCTCCTCATGGTCTGCTTCATTCTATTCAGAAAGCGGTCCTAGCATCCTGGAGCCTCACGGGCTGGGCTCAGCATTAGCTTTTCTGGCCCATCTTGACTTCTCTTCATGCCTATTCTTTCTCCACCTCACTCCCGTGGTCCCCTAATGGTGTGGCTGTGGTGTGCGTGTGTGTATGACAAACTGTGTTCTCCATTGCAGGACAGAGCCAAGATGAGACTCCCCCTACTTCTGGCTCTTCTATTTGGGGCAGTTTCAGCTCTTCATCTGAGTAAGTCTCCTTGGCCTTCAGTCTTTCTCTCTCTCCTTTGCTCCCTTCTACAGTACATAGGGTCAGAGTCAAAAAGCCACCTCCTTCTCTGGTCATCCCCTATCTCAGAATCTCTGCATTTAAAGGAGCAGGGACTCTCGAGCCTGGAGTTGAAGGGACTCCTCAGGGCATCTGCATATCTGCAGTCTTGGTTCTACTATGACACTCTCAATTTTGTCCTTTCTACATAATGCTAATGATGATCACAATAATGGCTTCCTTTTATTTTGAGCTCACTGAGTATACTGTGCTAAGCATTTTCTGTACACCATCTCCTTTAATCCTCATAGCATCCCCATGTGGAATGTTGTAGTGTATACCCATATCACAAATGAAACAAAGCTAGTAGATGATGGAATCGGTATCCAAACTTACAACTGCCTGATGCTAGGTCCTTCCTCTTCACACCATGACCTCTTGGTGGAGGCTGGGTTTCCTCATGGAGGCTTGGTTCCAGGTTCCTCTCTTCCCAAGACTCCACACTTTGCCTAAGGGCAAGGTGGGAACTGTCCGTGGTTCTGAGGAGGAACAGGGAAAGATGTGAGGGAGGAGAATTTGGCCTTTCTCTCTGTCAGGGACTGAAACGTCCAAGTTTGAGAGCCCCTTGGGAGATGAGACCCTGCCTCAGGATGGGGAGATGCCAGAACATGAGGCAATGGAGGCTCCTGTGGAGGGACTGATGCTGCCAGAGGAAGAAGAGGAAGGGATCTCTGGAAGTGAAGATGACCATGAGGAAGAGGGGCCTGTCAAGTCTGACTCAGCCCTAAGTGAAGTGGATAAGGACATTCAGTGCCCTAAGGAAGAGGAGACAGTAAAACTGGTGGGCATCCCTGGATGCAAGACATGCCGCTTTCTTGTAGTGAATAGGCCCATGATTTATAATCAAGCTGAGGTGAGTGGCCTGTTGCTGAGGCTGAGGGCTGGGTTGAGGAGGAGGGCAGGGATGGGATGTCTCCAGCCTCTGTGTCACTGGTTGTTTTCCTCACTGAGGACCGTGGGGGTGTCCGCAGGGGCAGAGGCCTGCAGAAGTGTCAGAGATGGGTAACAGGGGGTGAGACGTAATTGTGGAGACTTAGAGACCTAGGGCTAAGGTCATGTGAATTCCTGTGGGAGGGCCACTCCATTCTCCCTCTTTTATCTTGCCTTGCAGCATACTTGCCGGACATGCTACCGTGGCCACCTCATCTCAATCCACAACTTCCGCTTTAACTACCACATATGGCACTCAGTCAGATGCCTCAACCAGGGTCAAGTCTGGATTGGAGGCGCAGTCACAGGCTTGGTAAAATGAGTCCCAGCTTTAAGTGGGGCAGCCCTCCTGACCCAAGGCAGTGTTCAACTTGCTTTAGACTTGTCTGTGCTTCTGCTCTTGATCCTCTGAAGAATTTGGGATAGATGGACACCCGGGCATGACACCAAGGGGGCTGTCTAGGCATCAGGAAGAGCCAAGGATTTAGAATGAGGAGGTTTGGGTTCAAGTTCTGCTCAGCCTCTGACAGTCTCCAGGATGGGGTTCAAACTCTTGTCGCACCTCTTGTTAGGGCCAGAAGGATGAGTGTGTCATGGGGATGCATAGAATGTGATGGTGATGATCACTGTGGATCAACATTTCAGTTGACCTGGAAAGTGTCCATTATGGTCCAGCAGTCAAGGCAAATGCCTGGCGGGAAGCAGGAGGACCAGACAGGGACAGTTCCAGCTCTGCCTACCTGCCTTCTCTTTGCCTCATGCTCCAGCCTACCTTCTCCCATCCTCTCTCCTCTAGGGTCACTGCAGGCGGTTTTACTGGATGGACGGCAGTGCCTGGAATTTTTGGTACTGGGCTCCCGGCCAGCCTTCTCAATATAGTGGTCACTGTGTGTCCATGTATAGCAGAGGTGAGGTGGGAGTGGGGTTGAAAGATGAAAATGTCTGGGAGATGGGAGGGGTTCATGGAGGAGGTGCTGGGAAGTGCAGGACCCTCCAAGGGAGAGGGCTGCTGGTACTTTAGACTTCATCTCCACTGAAGTTTGGGGTGGGGAGGGGGAAAGATACTCCTGGTGCTGAGTCAGAGGAAACAAGAGGCTGAAGGCCCCTCTCTGTTCTGCCTTCACAGGTGGTGGCTGGACTCTAACTCACTGCAACATGTGTCTCTCCTTTGTCTGTTCCTACTGAGCTGGCCCCAGCTAGAAGTTCAGAGCCACCCCTCCTGTGCCACTGCCTCCCCTCCCCTGCCTGCTACCCCTTCCTCCACCCACCAGCAATAAAATTGCTTTCCTGAAACTGATTTCTTTTTCCTCTGATCATTCACTCACTCTGCTTAGCCCCACTCATGAACTTTCTGCCCTACAATGACTCCCCACTCCACTGTCTGTCAGGAAAGTTAGTACTCTCAAGGAGGATGGAACATGGGATGAGATTTGTGGGGCCTTCCTGGAGACAGAGGAGTGGGCTCAGCTAGCTCTTCCTAGCACGCCCAATTACCTGGCACCTGTGTACAGGTGCTGTCAGGACCCCACCGATCTCTCTCGAACCCTTCAAGGTCGACCCTCAATATCCTGGCCTTTTTTCTCTCTTACAGACTGCGGTTGCCTTAATGTGCCAGGAAATTAATATGTTCTGGGAACAGTCGACAACTCTCAGGAGTGGGCGTATGAGCACCCCAGTCCTTGCCCCTCAGGTGGAATATTCTAAAGCATGTACTAGGCACTGTTTCCCAGGGGGATTAACTTCCAGTTCCCACTGAGGTAGCTGGCTTTACAACACACATTTTCTTGTGAACTCTTCTGTTCCCTACCAGTGCCCTTGCACTTCCCAAATAAATTTGCACACAAATCCTTGTCTCAGGGTCTGCTCCTGGGGAAACCCAATATCAGACAACTTGCTATATGTTCAACGCTGTATAAGGCCTGGGAATGCTATAGGATACAGCCCCCTGCCTTTCGGGAACATACAGTTGTTTATAATATAAGCACAACAATATGTACTAACTGTTACCACTTATTGCACACACACAAAGTACCCCATGCTGTGGCAGCCACCTTAAATAGATGACCTTGTTTGATCAATGATTATTATCCCATTTTACAGTTCCAGGCCCAAGGAGTTATGACCTGTCAAAAGATTTGCCCAAGGCTGTACATCTAAATGTGACCAATGCTGTGATTTGACTGACTGCCCCAGAGCATGTTCCTTTACCCCTTATGATTCCATGGAAGGAAGCATTGGCTGCTCTCCCTTGCAGGACATCATCATATGGGCATGGAACACAGTAGGCAGGCAGGATGGACTCCCTTACCCTTGGGTACATCTTGGGGCATAGGACACCAACCTAGCTGGAGATGAGGGCGTCCCAATCAGAAGTGAGGAAGGAAGGCATTCTGAACCCTCTCTTCACTGTGGAGATGAGCCGAAAGTAAGGAGTCATTGCCCTGAAGTTCCTTTCCTCCAGATCCCCTCAAATTCAGAAAATTACATATGGGACCAGGGTCATAGGGAGAGGTAAATCAAGACCTTTAATTTTCTGAGTATGGCCCAGATAAGAGAAGCTACTTGCTCAAGGTTGCACAGTAAGTTGAGAAAGAGATCGAAATCAAATTTAGGTCCATTGTCATAGTGTAACTGTTCCGTGACAGTCTGTTGATTTCAAAGACGGTGGAATTCTGATACATTAATATGGATTCAGCCCTGTGCTGGGTGCTGTGCAGGATGCAGCTGAAGTAGAACTTTCACTCCTTGACATCTTGGACTTAATATTCTGGTGTGGGAAGGCATTGCTTCCCTGTATTCCTGTATTAACAATAAAGAATAACAAAATCCCCAATTTATTAAGCATTTACTAGGTGGCAGGGTCTGTGCTAAGCGGTAGGTGGAGTTCCCCATAAATCTCTTCTGTTGGGGGTGTGTGTTGTGGCAGAAGTGTGACTTCCAGTTCATGGAGAACCCCATGAGGGGTTAATGTCAACAAGGGGGCATGAAGGAGATGTCTGGGCTCCTGGTAGTGTTCTGTATCTTGATGTGGGCACAATTACGTGGGTGAATTCAGTCTGTAAAAATTCCCTGAGCAGTCCACCCTACTTGACAAAATGTATGTTATAGATCCACAAAAAAATGAAAATAATGAAATAAGGGGACTGGCTGTACATTCCAAAATATGGGTTTCTATGTGCATTTTTCCTTCCCAACAAGATATTGACTAAGCTCTGTGACACTCAGATTGTGACTTTACAACTGAACCCCTGGAGTTCCTTACATCGTGTAAAGTGCAGAGCTCAATCAACACTCAAGGCTTATTTGTGGATTAGGGTCACAGTTCTAGTCCTGGTTTCCTGACAAGGGCCACACCCAAGCCCGTGGGCCAGGCCCTGTTCCGAGAGATTCACTGAAGCTCATCTCATTAGAGGTAGGTTCTGTCATTAGCCTCAGTTTATGGATGAGAAACCTCAGACACAGAGGGCTGACTCTGGGACTTGTGATTTCATTACACATCACACAATACTGCCTCTCAAGATGGCAAGACCCACCCTCTGCATAATGTGGGGCTGGACCGAATCTCAAGAGGCAGAGTTTGAAACCCTTATGAACATAAAGGCAAACAGTAAGCCAGAGACCTCGAATTTCAAGGATGTTGAAAACGTTGTACCATTGGCTAGACCGTCGGGAGGTAACACATTTGGGTGTGTCAAAGAAAGCAAGGATATGGGAGTGCGACAACAAGGGTCTGACAAGCCACCTCTTTATGAGTTGTGTGAACGTGGGCAAGTCGCTTAACCTCTCTGAGCCTTTGTAGTAGATATGTCGACTAGAGATGGCAATGCCCAATTTGTAAGATGTTTTTCAAGATGAGTTAAGTAGGATAATGGATGTAAAAGCCTTAATGAAGCCTAACATGTGGTCCGTGGTGGACCTTCAAAAACGTTATTTCCAGTTTTAAATTGACAGGCATCACTCTGGTCATTGAGGAAGCCATTGGAATATCTTTGCCCAGGGTGTGTGTGCAAAGAAAACTGGATCAATACAGAGGAGGGGCAGGCTGTAGAGAAGGGAGGTCAGTGAGAGGAGGTAGAGGGAAGGCAGTCGTGGGTGGATGAGGAGTCTGGCTCCAGGTTTAGGCCTGTCTCTGACTTTGCTGTGTGATGTTGGGCACCTTGTTTAAGCTCTCTGAGATGCCTTTTCATCATCTGTAAAACAGGGCCATTGCAATGAAACAATGCCTATCATGGTGCTGGTTCATGAGAGTAGTCGACCTTATTGGTCAACCCAACCACTGAGTGAAACGGTGCCCCTGGCTTGGGCTCCAGGATGGGGGAGAACAATGAGGAGGAGGCCTAGTCCTCCACCCCCCACCCCCACTAAGAGGTCTCAAGCTTGAAATCCAGAGACCAGGTTTTTGGGGCCCTGGAATTGTCCAATCCCCCCCAGTTTGGTAGACAAGATGAGGGTCTGGTCTGTCAGGCCAGGGAGATAATGGCCAAAACAATTACTCTGCAATCGGCCCAGAAGTGACCGCTCAGATACTTCTCCATTTGTAGGTCCCCTGGGAGAGCTGAGAAGAGGAAGGAATCCAGGGCTTTTCACCCTCTGGGCTACCTGTTCCTGGCGCCCTGGGCTACTTGTACCTGTCCTGGAGGGCTGGGCTGGAATCTGAGGAAAGCCAGCATGTCACAGAGTTGGGTCACCCACCTGAACATGTCCACTAGCTCCTGGCAGTGATATCCAGCAAAGCCAGGGTTCAGCACCTGCTACTCTCTTTTATGACTGCAGTGAATTTGGCTAGAGCTTGGTTGATGGAAGTTTTGATATTTTTGCGTTTATTTGGATTTTCAAGAAAGCTTGCATTAAAATATTATTTATTTGACTACTGAATTCTCTAGTGCTCCCTTAAATTTTGCACCTGAGATGAGTGCTTCACTCACTTCCCCTAGTCCTGACCCTTTGGTGACAGAGGGCTGGTGGGAGATGGAGAGCGGGATGGGGTGGGGAGGCTGGTCCACCAAAGTCTGAATGACACTGCATGAAGCTTTGCATTCCAGCTGTTGCCACCGTGCCAAAAGATATGACCTGAGGTTGGACAAAATGGCATATTCTAGGTCAGTTATCCTCAACTGGGGCAATTTTGGTCTCCAGAGGGCATTTGGAAATGCATGGAGACATTTTTGATTGTCCTAAATGGGGGAGGTGTTATTGGCCTCCAATAGGTAGGGACCAGGGGTGCTGCTAAACTTCCTACAATGCACAGGACAGCCCCCCTACAACTAAGAATTGACTCCAAATAGTGATAGTGCAAAGGTTGAGAACCTTGAACTAGATCCACAGCACAGAAGAAAGAGCACAGGTTTTTCACACATTAAAGTTGAGAAAGGGAGGGAGAGGGAGAAGGAGAGTGAAGAAAGGAGGGAGGGAGTGAGCAGAGACAGAGAGACAGAGGTTTTAGAGCCAAAAAGACTTAGAAATCCCAGTTCTCCCAGTTGCTTTGTAAACTTGGCAAGTCACCTTCCCTCTCTGAATCTCAACTTGCATGTCTGTGAAGTAGGGATAATCATACATTCTCCTGGGAATGAGGTGAAGGTGAGGATTCAGGGATGTGATGCATATAAAGTACCTGGTCTGGATAAGAGGTCATGGGGGCCGAGGCTCGTTTTGCCTCCTACCTCCTTCACTCATGGTCTCCCTGCTCCTTGGATTCTCCACTTCATTTGCTGGGATTTTGACCAGAGGAAGGCTTCTCCTGGGGATAAGGAGTATTGTTCGGACTGTGGTTCTTTAGGGGCACTAATAATAAATTTGCCTGGACAGTAGACATCTGGGGTATTGTTGGGCACACCAGGGTGCAGGGTCACCCATATATGGCAGCAGACCCCAGGAGGCAGGTCCCTGCAGCCCCAGCAGCGAGCAGGGCTCAGGGGGAGAGGACTGAACAAACTTCTCATAAGCTCCACTGCCCCCCACTCAGCCTGGGGCAATCCTCCTGGCTTCCTCTCGCTTCCCCAAAAACCCACCCTAAGGGCTGTCTCTGGGGCTCAGCAGCTACAGACACTGAGAATGGATGCCTCAGACTCTCAGGAGGTGAGTGTCCCCCCGGCTGCCAAGGGAGGAGAGATCCAGGGTCTGGGAGGAAGCAGGACCCTATCTGGCAAATACCTTAGAGGTCTGTCCTTAGGACCATAATGGCCACCGTCCTTCCCCCTCTTTCTCCAGTGTGAGTGAAATCGGCCCTGGTCCTGACCAGACCTCTTCCTGCAGGGGCAAGTGTCTGGGCTAAGTGCTCTTCTGGGGAGCAGTGATGGAGCTCTCAGGAAAAAGGGACTTTTGACCTTGAGCTGACACTGCCATGTCCTTTCCCTGATTCTGCAGCTCAGGGTCTATTTACTGGAGGAGAAGGAAGCTCTCTAGTTTGCCCTTGAATCAACTAGTTAAACCAACTTGCTTCTCTGCTATGTGCCAGGCTATACAGACATGCAGGAAATCCCCAAGGAGGGATGGTCACAAGACTGAGTCCAACCACTAGTCACTGAGTGCCAATTATGGGCCAGCCATAACAACAATGGACAAGACAGATATGTCCTTGATCTCAATCTAGAGAGTGGAGAAATGCAAGTAATTAGGCATTACAATCCATGAAGTAAACCCGCAAGGGGCACATAACCTATTCTGGGTGAGGATGGGATTGGTGTCTGGGAAGCCTTTCTGGAAAAAGCAGCATCTAAGCCGAGACCTGAAAGATGAGTCAGAAGTGAGGAGATGAAAAGGAGGGCCCTGGGAGAGTGGCCCAAGAATACGGTGGGGTCAAGGTGGAGTCAAGGTTGTGAAAGAGAGTGAAACATTGAGGAATGGGAGGAATCCCTTGAAGTGATTCAGGCTGGCCAGTGTATGAAGGAGTATGGAAAGAGCTGAAGAGAGAGACATGAGAAGGGGCAGGCTGTGCCCCATGCCAAGGAGCTTGGACATGCTTCTTGGACATGAATGGAGGAACAGAGGGGTGCTGAGGTATTTTAACCTACAGAGATGAGAGGTGGGGAGGGACAAAATTAGAGAGTAACATTTCCCCTGTGGGTTTCTTCTACACCCCTCCCTGACTCCCTGCCCAGCTTCTCCTGCCCCTGCTGGAGTATTTACAGCCAATCTCAGACTTCAAATCATTTCATCTGTAAATACTGCAGTTTGTAGCTCTAACAGATAAGGCCTCTTGTACTTATGCCTCACTGTAATATCATTATCATACCTAAAAAAACTCCCAATAATTTCTTAATAGCATCTATGAATTCCTGCTCAAATTTCCCTAATTGTCTCAAATATATGGTTTTACAGTTGGTTTGTTCAAATTAGGAGCTACACAATTTTTTTGGTCGATGTGCCTATTATGTGTTTTTAAATCTATAAGCGTCGTCTCCTACCCACTTTTTTTCCTTGTTGTCTACTTGTTGAAGAAACTGGGTCATTTGTCCTGTCAAATTTCCCACATTTTGGATTTGACATCCTTTTGGTGTCATTTAAATGTTTCTTTGATTGGATATTTCTTGTAAACAGGCAGACTGGAGGCTCGAGGAGACTCAGTTTAACATTTTTTGTCAAGAATAATTCAGAGGTGGAGCTGTGGGCTTCCTGTGGGCTCCCATCAGCAGGCCCCTGGTACCTGTTGTCCTATTCTTATGTTAAGATTGATCAATGGGCTCACACATTGTCAGTCTGATCCACTTATTATAAAGTGTCCCATCAACTGCATGCCTGGTGATTGCAGCAGCCATTGATGACCAATGCCCAGACTCATTATTTTATTAGGGTTGCAAAGTGGTGATTTTCTATTTCTATCTTTCCTTCTGCTTTTAATAGCTAGAATTCCTCTAGAAACAAAAACTTCCCCTTATTAACTATTTGTTTACCCTGAAATAAATGCTTGGTTTTTCCTCTTTTTACCAGTTTCAGAATGATGCATTGATGCCCCAGCAACCTCCAGAGGTGACTGCTCATTGTTCCTCTTTCCAAGTCTCATCTTAAATATATTGGATGTGTTTCAATCCATTTCAGCACGATTCTTTTTGATGCTCAAATTGCCCCATCTTTGGCCATTGGGAACTTTACCAATCCAGTATCTGTGTCCTTTAGACACAATCCCATTAGCTTTAGAGAGTGTCTTTACTTTCTAGCACAATGGATGTTCAGGTCCATTTCATTGGGTATGTTTCCTGCCCCAGACCTGAAACCAGCCATTTCTCCAAGTAGCCCTGGGTCCCCTTAATGGGAAATGATATCTCAAGACTGTGGTCTGGATGCTAGGTTTTCTAATTATGCTGGGTTGTCATTGCTTTTGGGCTTTGTATAGAGTTAAGATATACATAATTTTTTGGAAGAAAAAATACATCATGAATACCTAATAATGATATTTTAATTCGAATTTTACTTCCTTAATTTTACATTTATATCTCTTTTTCTCTTCCTCTGAGAATATTAGTTCCTAACAATACTATATAGACACACACACACAAACACACAGTATTTTATATATTATTACTGGTTTTAGCAATGTCGATACTATTAATAACAATACTGTTGCTGAATGATATTGCTCCCTCCTTCTGTCCCTTCCTCGCCCCCTCCCTCTCTTCCTTCCTTCCTTCCTTCCTTCCTTCCTTCCTTCCTTCCTTCCTTCCTTCCTTCCATTCTCCTCCTTAGCATATATCCCACAAAAGATGTACAGTCAAATTACTGTGTTTTAAGAGTCACCAACTTCAGGGGCCGGCCTGGTGGCGTAGTGGTTAAGTTCGGGCGCTCTGCCTCAGTGGCCTGGGATTCGCACGTTCGGATCCTGGGCGCCGACTGATGACACCGCTTGTTGAGCCGTGCTGTGACGGCATCCCATATAAAGTAGAGGAAGATGGGCACAGATGTTAGCCCAGGGCCAATCTTCCTGACACACACACAAGAAAAAGAATCACCAACTTGACATAAAGTTATGTTCATTGGTTTCATTTTGTTCCTGATTCTTTGGAATGGTTTTGCTTGTTTTCTTCCTATTATTTTATTTAATTTTGTTTTTAAGCATTTCTATATCAATCATTTATGTTTTTCCAAAGCCAAAACTGTGAAACAAGATATGTTCAAAGAAGTTTAGTTTTCCTCTCTCTTCCCTGCAGCCCATTCGTTCCCTCTGTCTTTAGGCAGTGATTTTTTTCTTCAAGACAGACTATATATATATAACGTCCCTCTCAGATGAAGGCCGCATACTGCACGCCCTATTGTGCAGTCTTCCTTCTGTGCGACGGTCTGTCCTGAGGCTGCTCCACACCAGGGCCCTCTCCTCTCTCCTCTCGCCACTGCCTCGTTCTCCGTGATGGGGCTGCAGCAGAGCCGATGCAGCTGTCTCTCCTGACGGCTGTTTGAATTGTCTCTGTCTTTTGTTAGTACCTGTCATGCTACCTGGAATATCTGGCATTGGGTCAGAGAGGCCAGAGCAGGTGGCCCTGTTAGGAGGCCATTTAATCTATGTAAACTGTGAGTGAGTGATCGTGGCTTAAAACTAGGATGAGGGGGTGGCAAAGGAGAGGAGTGGATACATCTGAATGATAATTAGCAAGTGGGTTATCAACATTTAATGATGGACTGGAGATGGGGTCTGTGGGAGGAAGAGGACTGAAGGATGACCCCCAGGTTTCTGCCTGGATGGTTAGATGGATGGTGGCCCCTCCCTTTTCCCCGATCTCTCTTGCCTCCTCCCTGCTCTCCATTGTGCCCGCTTCCAGGCAGCCTCTCCTCTTCCCTTTTGGACCAGGTTCCTCAGCCTTGGCGGTGGTCTTTGCTCCACGATGCCTTCGCCAGCCCTTACGTCTCTGCTGCGCCTGGGCTTCGCCCTCTGTGCCTCGGTCCCTGTCCTCCCCCTCCAGTATGTCACCTTCATCCTGCAAGTGATCAGCCGCTCCTTCCTCTATGGGGGCAGTGCTGCCTTCCTGACCCTTGCGTAAGTGGACTTGGGGTGCGTTACATAACGGGGGATGCACAGGGCAAAGGGAAGTGTGCTGGAGATAAAGATAACAGGAGGTGAGGATGGATCTGATGTGGTCAGGTGATGGAGACAGGGTCTCTGGGCAGGTGTAGGGGGTGGCACCTGGAGGTGGAGGCAGGTTGGAGGAATAGAGCTTTCACGCACTTGAACCTTCACATCAGCTCTGCCTCTGCCTCTGTTATCCGCCTGGTGAACTCCTATTCACCCTCCAAGGCCCACTTCTGCTGGGAACCTGGGTCTGAAAACAGACACCAGAGTGCTCATGTTCGGTTTTCATCTTGTTATCTTGCTCCAAAACTTTCCATGGCTTCCTGCTGCCCACAGGATAAAGCTTAGCCTCCAGTCTGGCATTCAAGGCTCTCACCAATGTGATTCCAACCACTACCCCACCCTCTTCACCTCCCACCTCCAAGAGGACAGAACTTATCCCTGTGGACCAAGGTTACTTGTCTGGGGGTCTGTGAGCACACCAGTTCCTCTGCGTGGCGGCTCGCCCCATCTCTGCTGGGAAAATCTGCCTGGTCCACTGGGTCCTGTCCAAAATGCCATCTCCTCTAAAAATCTTTCCTTGGGCTCTCCAGCAGCTCTGAGTTCCTGGCACTTGGTCACACCTTTCCTGGTGAATGGCGCCTGCCTCCTTGCATGATGATGTCTCCTCACCTGGACAGCAAGCTCCAGGAGGCGTCATCTGGGTCTGACCTGGCTCAGTGACTCATGCATGCTTGCCGTCCACTAGGACTTGTTGAATGAGTAATCACTGAATGAATGAATTCTTTCTTGTTCTGGCCTCAGAGCCAGCTGCAAGGAGAGAGCAGAGCACACGGAGTGTTGTGGGTCCCTGTTGGGCAGTGGGAAGAACACAGACTGGGAGGCCAGGCCACCCCTTTTCTCATCCCAGCTCTGTCACTAGTGTGACCTTGGATGGGCCACTTCGCCTCTACATCTCAGTTTCTTTATCAGTATCATGGGAGAAATGGACCTGCCCTCTGGACTGTTACAAGGATTAGAAATTAGATCAAGTGCCTGGCACAAGGTAGGTACTCAACAGATCAGAACTACGATTACAGTTAATACACTAATTCGAAAAGGATGCCTAGAGAGTGTCATCAGCATCAAGGTAGGGTGAGCTTCCCCCATTGGACTCTCCCCCTCTAAGACACAACAAAAAGGACATTCACATTCCAACAGAAGCTGTTCACACAACCTAGGGGATGTCTGAGGCACACAGGCAGCCATACACCCGAGGCCTGAGGTGCTGGAGTCCCCAGAGTAATTGGAAGGAGGTAAGAGGAGCTCCCTTCCTCCCCAAGGACTTTGACCCAGAGACTGAGACCATGCAGATCTCAGAAAGGGGGGAAGGGGCAGCTCACCGTGTGAAAACTGGGGCTCTCCAAGACCCCTCACAGCCAGTGGGGAATCCCCCTACAGAGGGAGCAGAACTATTGCAAGGGTACTTTGGAGAAGCTAGCCCCTCAGGAGAACAGAGAGCGACAGTGAGGCGAGAGACCCCTGAGATTGGGTAGGTGAAAGTAAGCGCTCCTCCCACACTTGGCTCACCCACCTGTGCTTCAGCACAGTGGCCCTGCAGCCTTGGTACAGCTGTGCCTCAGCTCATCCAGGCCCCAGAAACAGCGGCCCCCAGGCGCCTGGGGACCAGGGGTGGCGACCCCTGAGCACAGGGGCCCCACCAGCAGCGGGTCCATGACAGCACCCTGCCCCAAGAGGAAGTGGCCCCAAGGTGCCTGGGCCCCATGAGCAGCAGCAGCATGACTGTGCCCTGCCCCCAGCAGAAGCGGCCTGAAGTTGCCCAGGCCCCATCAGCGTCAGCAGTGTGACCTGGCCCTGCCCCCAGCTTCTTCGGCTTGACACCCCCTACCCCCAGCTCCAGCTGCTTCCATTTGGCCATACTCAGTGTCCAGCTGACTTGGTGCCAGCAACTTCGGCCCAGTGCAACCAGTTGCAGCTTCTTTGGCCCAGCACACTGCAGTTCCAGCTTCTTCGGCCTGGTGGAGCTGCAGCTCCTGCTTCTTCAGCCCAGTCACACTTCAGCTGCAGCTGCTTCAACCCACCTGCACCCAAGCCCCAGCTTCTTTGGCCTAGCTGCACTCCAGTCCCAGCTGTTCCCATGCTCCAGCTCCAGCTATTCCCATGCTTCTCCCCAGCAGCCTCTGCTCAGCCATACTTCAGATCAGCCACGCCCCAGCTCAGCCAGGGGCTGACTGGAGCTCCCATAGATTAAGGCAGGCCAGAATACACAGCGCTTAACATCTACCCAGTGGTGGCAAGAGGAAACTGTGACCATATATTTTCACTATGAGTAAAAATAAGCCAACACCAACAGGCACTATGCAAAAATATATTAAATCTCCAGACCAAAGGGAAACTGACAAGCACCCGGAAGTCAACCCAGAAAGCACAGAAATGTGTAACCTTAATGGCAGAGAATTCAAACCAGCCATCATAAAAATGCTTAATGAAATACAAGAAAACACAGATAGACAATTCAATGAAATCAGGAGCTTCTTCACAAAAGAGATTGAAAGTATAAAGAAAAACCAATCAGAAATCTTAGAGATGAAAAATGCAATAGATGAGATAAAGACAAATCTGGAAGCCTTAAGCTTCAGGGCTGACAATATGGAGCAAAGAATTAGCAATATTGAGGACAGCAATGTAGAAATGGACCAGATGGAGGAAGAAAGAGAACTAAGACTAAAAAGAAATGAAGAAACTCTCCAAGAAATATTCGACTCAGTTAGGAAATCCAACATAAGGATTATAGGTACTCCAGAGGGAGAAGAGAGGGAAAAAGGAGCAGAGAACTTGTTCAATGAAATAATAGCTGAGAACTTCCCAAACCTGGTGGAGGGGCTAGATATCCAGTGAATGAAATCAATAGATCTCCGAAGTATATCAACATGAAAAGACCCTCTCCAAGGCATATAGAGGTAAAGTTGGCAAAAGTCAATGACAAAGAAAAAATATTAATGGCAGCTAGACAAAAACAAAACAAAACAAACAAAAAAACAACAACAACAGAAAAACAAATAACATACAAAGGATTTCCTATCAGGATCTCAGCCAATTTCTTGACAGAAACTTTACAGGCTAGGAGAGAGTGGAATGATATATTCAAAGTTCTGAAGGATAAAAACTTTCAGGCAAGAGTACTCAATCCAGTGAAAATATCCTTGAGATATGATGGAGAAATAATAACTATCCAAGATAAACAAAGCTAAGGGAGGTCATTGCCACAAGACTCCCCCTACAAGAAGTGTTCAAGAAGGCCATCATGCCTGAGGAAAAAAAGAGAAAGGGGATTCAAAGTTTTGAACAAGGAGGAAAATAGGTCAAAAAACCCAGAAAAATTGCAGTTCTCTATCAAAATAGATTAGCAAACACTTAATTATAAAAAGAAAGATCAAGGGGAGGTAAGCACCCAAAATAAATATAACCTCATCATGTGAAACACAAACTCACAACACAAGAAGGGACAAGATGCGACAACAATAACTTAGAAGGGGAAGATGAAAGGGATCGAATCAACCGAGTCTGAGGGAATAAGAGACCATGAAAAAATGGACTTTCACAACCACGAGGATTTTACACAAAACTCATGGTGACCACTAACCAAATAATCAGAACAGAATCGCACACAGTAAAGAAAGAGAAAACTAAGAGAACTTCAATACAGAACTACCAAACTGAATTGGTAGTCCGAAACATACAGGATGAGAAACAAAAGAAATACAAAAGAACTGACAAAAGAGTGATAAAATTGCAACAATAAGTCCTCATATATCAATAATTACCCTAACTGTAAATGGAATGAACTCTCCAATCAAAAGACACAAAGTAGTGGGATGGATTAAAAAACAAGACCCAAAAATATGCTGCCTCCAGAAAACACATCTCAGCTCTAAAAACCAACACAGGCTCAGAGTGAAAGGATGGAAGACAACACTCCAAGCTAATGGCAAACAAAAGAAAGCAGGTGTTGCCATACTTATATCAGACAAAGTTGACTTCAAGGTAAAATAGGTAATGAGAGACAAAGAGGGGCAATATACAATGATAAAAGGGACACTCCACCAAGAAGACATATCACTTTTAAATATATATGCACCCAACGCAGGAGCACCAAGGTACATAAAGCAACTGTTAACAAACCTAAAAGGAGATATTAGCAACAACACAATAATAGTTAGGGATCTTAGCCCACCCCACTTTCATCAAAGGATAGATGATCCAGACAGAAAACCAATAAGGAAATAATGGACTTAAACAAAAAACTTGATGAGATGGAGTTAAGAGATATATAGAGAGCACTCCATCCGAACACAGCAGATTACACATTCTTCTCAAGCGTGTATGGAACATTCTGAAGAATAGACCATATGTTGGGAAACAAGGCATGCTTATATAAATTTAAGAAGATTGAAATTGTAACAAGCATCTTTTCCGACCATAACACCATGAAGCTAGAAATCAACTAAGAGAAAAAAACCAGGAAAGTGACACAGCTGTAGAGACTCAAAAACATGCTACTAAACAACAAACAGATCATTGATGAAATTAGAGGAGAAATCAAATCATATCTGGAAACAAATGAAAACAAAAATACACCATACCAACTCATATGGGTTGCAGCAAAAGTGGCCCTGAGAGGGAAACTCATAGCAATACAGGCCCACCTCAACAAACAAGAAAAAGCCCAAATAACCAAACTCAAACTGTGCCTAACAGAATTAGAAAAGAAGAACAAACTAAGCCTAAAGTCAGCAGAAGTAGGGAAATAATAAAAATCAGAGCAGAAATAAATGAAACGGAAATCAAAAAAACAGTAGAAAGGATCAATGAAACAAAGAGCTGGTTCTTTGAGAAGATAAACAAAACTGACAAACCCTTAGCCAGGCTCACCAAGAAAAAAGGAGAGAGAGTCAAATAAATAAAATTAGAAATGATAAAGGAGAAATTACAACAGATACCACAGAAATATAAAAGATTATAAGAAAATACTATGAAAAACTATATACCAACAAATTAAGAAATGGAGAAATTCTTAGACTCATACAACCTCCCAAAACTGAATCAAGAAGAAATAGATAACCAGAATAGACCAATCACAAGTAAAGAGATTGAAACAGTAATCAAAAACCACCCCAAAAAATAAAAGTCCGGGACCCGATGGCTTCTGTGGAGAATTTTATCAAACATTCAAAGAAGATTTAATACCTATCCTTCTCAAACTATTCCAAAAAATAGAGGAAGATGGAACACTTCCCAACGCATTCTACGAGGCCAACATCACCCTGATACCAAAGCCAGACAAGGACAATACTAAGAAGGAAAACTACAGACCAATATCCCTGATGAACATAGATGCAAAAATCCTTAACAAAATTTTTGCAAACCGAATACAGCAATACATTAAGAAGATCATACACCATGATCCAGCGGGATTTATACCAGCGACATAGGGATGGTTCAATATCCACAAATCAATCAATGTGATACACCACATTAACAAAAGGAGGAATAAAAACCATATGATCATCTCAATAGATGCAGAGAAGGCATTTGACAAGATCTGACATCCATTTATGATAAAATCTCAACAAAATGGGTATAGAAGGAAAGTACCTTAATATAATAAAGGTCATATATGACAAACCCACAGCCAAAATCATACTCAATGGGGGAAAACTGAAATCCATCCCTCTGCAAAGAGGAACAAGACAAGGGTGCCCACTCTTGCCACTCTTATTCAATACAGTAGTAGAGGTTCTGGTCTGACCAATTAGGCAAGAAAAATGAATAAAAAGAATCCAAATAGGCAATGAACAAGTGAAACTCTCGCTGTTTGCAGATGACATGATCTTATATGCAGAAAACCCTAAAGAATCCATTGGAAAACTATTAGAAATAATCAACAACTACAGCAAAGTTGCAGGGTACAAAATCAACTTACAGAAATCAGGTGCATTTCTATAAGCCAACAATGAACTAACAGAAAGAGAACTCAAGACAATGCCATTTACAATTACAACAAAAAGAATAAAATATCTAGGAATAAACTTAACCAAGGAAGTGAAAGATCTATACAATGAAAACTATAAGACATTGTTGAGTGAATGCAATGATGACATAAAGAAATGGAAAAATATTATGTGCACTTCAATTGGAAGAATAAGCATGGTTAAAATGTCCATACTACCTAAAGCAATCTACAGATTCAGTGCAATTCCAATCAGAATCCCAAGGACTTTTTTCACAGAAATAGAACAAAGAATACTAAAATTCATATGGGGCAACAAAAGACCCCAAATAGCTAAAGCAATCCTGAGAAAAAGAACAAAACTTGAGGCATCACAATCCCTGACTTCAGAACATACTACAGAGTGATGGTAATTAAAAGAGCATGGTACTGGTACAAAAACAGATACACAGATGTATGGAACAGAATCGAAAGTCCAGAAATAAAACCTCACATCTACGGGCAGCTAATCTTTGACAAAGGAGCTAAGAACATACAGTGGAGAGAGGAAATTCTCTTCAATAAATGGTGCTGGGAAAACTGGACAGCCACTTGCCAAAGAATGAAAGTAGACAATCTTCTTTCGCCGTACACAAAAATTAACTCAAAATGGATCAAAGACCTGAAAGTGAGACCTGAAACTATGAAACTCCTGGAGGAAAATATAGGTAGTACACTACTCATCATCATCCATAAAGGAATCTTTTTGAATTGCATGTCTACTCAGACAACAGAAACAAAAGAAAAAATAAACAAGTGGGACTTCATCAGAATAAAGAGCTTCTACAAGCAAATGATGCTAGGATCAAAATGAATAGGCAACCTAGCAGCTGGGAAAAAATATTTGCAAACCATATATCCAACAAGGGATTAATCTCCATAATATATAAAGAACTCACACAACCGAACAACAAAAAAACAAACAACTCGATCAAAAAATGGGCAGAGGAAATGAACAGATACTTCCCCAAAGAAGATATACAGATGGCCAATAGGCACATGAAAAGATGCTCAACATCACTAATCATCAGGGAAATGCAAATTAAAACCAGACTAAGATATCATTTTACACCCGTTAGAATGGCTATAATCACCAAGACAAAAACCAACGAATGCTGGAGAGGCTGTGGAGAAATGGGAACCCTAATCCACTGCTGGTGGGAATGCAAACTGGTGCAGCCTCTACGGAAAACAGTATGGAGATTCCTCAAAAAGTTAAAAATAGAAATACCATATGATCCAACTATCCAACTACTGGGTATCTACCCAAAAAACCTGAAATCAACAATCCCAAGAGGCTTATGCACGCCTATGTTCATCACAGCATTATTTACTAAAGCCAAGACATGGAAGCAACCTAAGTGTCCCTCGACTCATGATTGGATAAAGAAGATGTGGTATATATATACCATGGAACACTACTCAGCCATAAAAACAGACAAAATTGTCCCATTTGTAACAACATGGCTGGAGTCGGAGGGTATCATGTTAAGCGAAATAAGCCAGAAAGAGAAAGAAAAACAGTGCATGATTTCACTCATACGTGGAAGATAAACCAACACAGGGACAGATAGAACTGTTTGGTGATTACCAGGGGCAAGGGGGCCAGGTGGTGGGCAGAAGAGGTGGAGGGATGCATTTATATGGTGACTGACAAACAATAACGTACAACAAAAATTTCAAAATAAAAATAAGTATTGTTAAATGTAAACATTTACTTAAAAATAAAACACTATATAGAAGTATGACAAACAAAATTCTGTACATATTTAACATGCACAACTTGAGTTTGGAGATAAGTATATACTTGTGAAACCATCACCACAATTTATGCCATAAACATGAATGATCACTGAATGAATGAATTCTTTCTTGCTCTGGCCTCCGAGTCAACTGGAAGGAGAGAGCAGAGCACATGGAGTAGGGTGGGGCAGTGAGAGGCAGTGGGAAGAACATGGACTCGGGGGCCAGACCAAAGCTTTTCTCATCCCAGCTCTGTCACTAGTGTGACCTTGGATGGGCCACTTCAGCTCTACATCTCAGTTTCTTTATCAGCATGATGGGAGAAATGGACTTGCCCTCTGGACTGTTGCAAGGATTAGAAATTAGATCAAGTGCCTGGCACAAGGTAGGTACTCAACAGATCACAACTATGATTAAAGTTAATATATTAATTCAAAAAGGATGCCTAATGTCCAGCAAGTGGTGAATGGATAAATAAAATATAGTATATCCATACAGTGAAGATTATTTGGCAATAAAAAGGAAGGAAGTATTGATCCCTGCTATGACATGGACAAACCTTGAAAACATATGCTAAGTGAAAGAAACCAGTCACTAGAGACTGCATCAAATATGATTCCATTTATATGAAATGTCCAGATGAGGCAAATCTCTAGAGGCAGAAAGTAGACTAGTGATTCCTAGCGCTAGGGGGAGGAGGTAGTGAGTGTGAATGGGTAAGGGGTTTCTTTATTGGGTGACAAAAATTTTCTAAAATTGATAGTGATTGTACAACTCTGAATGTACTGAAAATGATTGAATTGTATACACTTTAAATGGTTGACTTGTATGTGAATTACATCTCAACAAAGCTGTTATTAAAAAAAGATGTCTGGATTCCTCAGGAAGTGCAGAGAACACTTAGATCCAGAGAGAGAGAAGCACAGCCATGTGCACAGCCCCCTATTTCTGTTCCAGGAGCCGCCTCCGGCAACTTCTTCCTCAAATGGGACCAACTACTCTTTCAAAGGAGAAAGCAACCAAGAAGGGTTTCACAAGTTTTGGTCTCACTCGGCAACAGGCTCCCACTGCAATCCTTCTCTCCAGCTACCAACCTCAGCAGAGAGAACCTGGAGGCAAATCTGCCCCCTCCACAGGCTGCGGTGCCAGGCAGGGCCTCCCCTGGAGCAAAAGACGCTTCCATGAGGAGGAGAGTGCCTGCCATTTAAAGAAAAGCCGACAGCATGAATTAGGAACTTTGTGCGACAATCTCTTTCCATCAGCCCCATTTTACAGATGAGGAGAGTTAGGCTCTGAGTGGCAAGTTATGTCCAAGATCATCCGACTGGCGCCTTGTGGAGCTGATATTTCAATCCAGATCTGTCTGACTCCTAAGCTCAGGTTCGTTTTAGATGTTACCTTTTCTTTACATTCATTCTTATGTCAGAGACGTACGGTGGTTGTAAAACAGATCAGAAAATAAAGAACTGCATGAAAAAGAATATCACCATTAGTTGCACTGCTCAGAGATGACCGTGGTTAACACCTTGGCTTGTTTCCCCCTAGTCATGTGACTGCGTGTCACATGCTCTCATAAAGTTTTCTTTGTCATCAAATAGTCGTCAAAAACATGATTGTAAGCGGCTGCTTACAACCCCATCTTAAGGCTATGTCACACCTTATTTATCCCCCACTCACCCTGTCCTGCGGGCTCCCCCCACTCACATCCGGGGATGCTGGGCCCACCCCTTCTGTTTCCCCTCTGCTGCTTGAGCCGGGGTCCTACCTGACAGTGAACTGTGAGAGCAGCCTAGGTCGGCAGACCGGAGAGTATGCATAGTGATAGAACTCAGGGCCCAGATGTTGCCGAAGAGCCACCTTGAGAGGCTCTAGGGAATGATGTCCATCCATTAGTCATCATCCATGAATCTGGCGCTACCTGTTCTTCAGCCAAAGGTGTTGGCTGCCTCCTTTCCAGGGGCTGTGAACACTCTTCCCCAAATTCAAAGCTTGGGGCAACGACCCCAGTGCCTATTCCTGGAGCTCCTCTTCCTGCCAGCCCCCAGGGGATAGATGATCCCCAAATGCGTTGAGTTTGACTCTGGGGCACAGAGAGGTGCCTCCTCTAACATTCTTTGGGAAGGACACTGCATCCAGGTGTCAAGGCACAAGCTCTGGTCCTTTGTTTTGCAACGAGCACTTCCTAGGTGGGACATGTCTGACCACTCTCTGGCACACTGCAGCCCACATTGCTGCCCACAGTGGGGCTAACTCACTGGCAGGGTTATTAGATCCAGGACCACAGCTTTCAGTAACATCAGCCACCAATCCAGGGGTTTCGACTTTCTTTATTTCTAACCCCAAATGTCTGCTCATAGGCCCCTCAGCATTCCATTTCCTGGGTCCAGTGTTCCCTTCCAGGCCTGAAAGCTGACTCAAGCAGGAGGCACATGGGAAAGGCTCTGGGCTTTGCAGGCACTGACTGGCTGTGTGACATTGAAGAAACCCTTAATCATGTGGTGCCTTGGTTTCCTCCTCTGTAATGGAGATAATAAGTACCACGGGGGCTTGTGGGGAGGACTAGAGAGAACATTTGAGAATGAGAGGTAGAGGCAGCTTGCTCTGCAGCTGGACTGTCCAAGACCGGCTTCCAGCTCTTCCTTGCACAATCTCTGGGACTTAGATTCATGGTGCCTCAGTTTCTTCATCTGTAAAATGGGGATAAGAGTAGGAAGACATCATGGAGTTGCAAGGATTAAGTGAATTAATGAATGTAAATCACTTCAAACAGCACATATAAACCACCTGGCATGCAGCAGGCCAGCGGTGCCTGGCTGCTGATGTTATCAGTACCATCTGTGATTCCCTGGGGTGGGGGAGAGGGCAGAGCAAGTTGTGCCCATATTTCACTCCTCGTGGAGCCTGGAATGTCACCACCTTGGTTCAGAATGGAAACCACCCTACAAACATTTGCCCAAGCTTGTTCCTGTCTAACAGAGCAGCACAGATTCTCTTGTATTGTTTAGAATGGGAAAACTTCAAAGGCAAAAAAATGACTTTCTAATTATCCAAAATTTTAAGCCAAAGTCAATGAAAAATATCAATCTTCATATTCAATTTTTGTACTACTCTATTTTTCCAGCAGTCAATGCGGAAAATCCAAGAGCACAGAAATGTCAATCACCAGGGGCAGGGCTGTGTATTCCTTCATTCTGGAGATACAGGCTGAGGCCAGAGATGGCTGGGGCTGGAAAAGAGCGTGGACAGGCATCCCTGCATCTTCTTCTCAAGTTCTAAGGCTGCTCGTCCTTGACCAAGTCATAGCCTCTCAGTTACCTTCATTTTCTCACCTGAAATGTGGGTTATGGAGCCCACCTTAGAGAGTAGTGAGGGTAAATAAGGTTCCACATGAAAAGCCCTTGGCCCTTGCACACAGTAGGTCCTTAATTAAGAGCAGCTATTAATTTTTATTATACACACAATATCACATTAAATCTCAAGTGCACCATTTAAAAGCGAACCAGTTTAATATTCCTTGCTTGGAATGCATCCCACCCAACTCATAGTTTACACCTACAGTTCCTTCACCTCTCTGCTCAGACCTTTCTTCCTAGTCTGTTAACTAGAACAGGTTTTCAAAGCACCAGGCACCTCTCCCAGATAGAGCTTATCACAGTTGCAGTCTTACATACTATGAAAAAAATTTAATGTGTGTCTACCATAAGGCTTGGAACTCCATGTGGGCAGTAACTGTATCTTTTGTTATCCACTATCCTGAGGCTTCCCACCTGATCTGGCACAGGATGGAGGCTCAAGATATACTGGATATATAAGGGACACACACACACACACACACACACACAAACACACAGAGAGATGTGGAGAGAAACACAGAGAGAGACACAGAAAGAGACACAGAGAGAGAAAGTGAAGGAAACAAGGCAGGCAGGCAGGCAGGCAGGAAAGAAAGAGAAAGAGAGAGAGAGGGAGGGAGGGAGACAGACAGAGAAAGAGAAAGAAAGAAAGAAAGAAAGAAAGAAAGGAAGGAAGGAAGGAAGGAAGGAAGAAAGAGAAAGAAAGAGGGAGGGAAGGAGGGAGGGAGGGAGGAAGGAAGAAAGAAGGACAGAAAGAGGAAGAAAGAAAGAAAGAAAAAAGAAAGAAAGAAAGAGAGAGAGAAGGGACTAAGGGAAGGAAGGAAGGAAGGAAAGAGCCTCTTTAACTCTCCACCACTCTGAGATCTGTTTCCACACTCGCATGCACTTGCTTGCAGAAACTGCAGGATGACTTGAGCCAGGAGGCCTTGGAGTGGATTGAGGTATTTCTGAGGGTGTCATGTTGGGGCAGGGGTGGAAGGATGGGTGGTATGAGTCATAATGCTGTCGCCTTAAAGCTGGCCAACAGAACACGGCCTGTTTAGGAGGAAGACCCTGAGGTACCCAGCCCCCCGCCCCCTGTGGGTCCCCCCAGTCATCTCCAGGAGCCTTCCTGGGGCCTGACAGTAGCTGCTGCAGGGATGGTGTGTGGCCAGCAAACCTGAGGCCTGTTACGCCAATAATTACAGGCAAGCCCACCTTTCTCATTCATTGCCAAATCGACGAGTTGGCTTACATTCCTAGGCCCTCACTGCCTAAGCACAAACTTCCCCTGCTGTGTTGGTGAGAGCCCCATGTCTGGGCTCTTCCCACCAGTTGAATCTCCAAACACAGCTCTGAGCTTCCAGCTGGGGAGTGCAGAGTTATAACTCCAGGTGCTTATGACTTGGTTCCTTTATGGGTGTGGGGCTGTGACTTGTCCCACACAGCAATGAGTATGTGGAGGAGGCTCAGAAAATCTCTCCTTGTGATACCAGCTCAACACAAGGTTGACATACGGGAAGCCATATTGTAGAAAAGAAACCATATTGTAGCTTTGAAGGACTGCTGAGTAACTAACCCAGCTAGATATGCACCCTCCGGGAGATATACACGCTCTGTAGACTTTATGGCCCCTCTCAGCTATGACAAGTTGATAACTTTGTTCTTTTGAGTTCCTTAGGAATGTGATGATCCCCAGGCAGAGTCTATGCCGATGGTCATCATCTATGTTAACTTAAAAATCTGAGTATAGGGTGTTGCTCTGGTCTCTGATGCATATCCAGTAAAACAAAAGATTATCAGAAACTAAGACCAGATGCCTCCCTTACCCAGAGACCTGTCCCCTGTATAACCGGCCTGTAGTCTTTGTTCTGCAAGACGGTTCTTTTGGACATTAGGCAGCCTTCTTTCCCCAGGCTAGCAAGCTGAATAAAACCCTTTCTCTCCTACCACCTTGCCTCTCGACTATTGGCATGTCATGCGGTGGGCAGACAACACCCCTTGGGCCGTAACACTCGTGGATGACGGATAAATTAGAGTTCTCTTTCAAGTTCCATCATTCGGTAGTATGTGAAATTTGGACCATCACTTAACCTTTCTGAGCCTTGCTTTCTCTATTCCTAAAATGGGGATAATATTCAGGATTGTTTGTTTGTTGAGGATCTACCATGTGTCAGTCACTTAGATTATTGCACAACCACCTTGACAGCACATCCTCCCCAAAACCTGTGAGGTTGTCATCCTTCACTTAACTCCCAGATGGGCGAATGGAGACTGGGAGATAACGTACCTGCCGAGGTGGGCCAGCACACGAGTGGCAGAGCCAGGAATGGAGCCAGTCTCCTTTTAATTCCAAGGATCACCTTCTTTATGACTCCCATGTCACCACCTGCCCCACTAACTTACAGGGTTGCCGTGAGTGTCACTTACATTAGAGAATGAATGTCAGTGTTTTCTGCTAGCTATTCACCACCATGGGGAGAGAGGTATGGAGCATGAGAGTGGAGGCTCTCCATTCAAATCCTTGCTCTGATGCTTACCTGGCAAGTAACTTAACCATTCTGACCTTAAGTCTTTTCACCTGTAATTTATGGATGACAATGGTACTTGCCTCACAGAGCTGTTTAGAAGATTAAATGATATGGAGCACCTAGAACATGGAAAGTACTTCCTAAATACTAGCTGGTGCTGTGGTTGTTATTGTTCAAATTCCTGCCTAACATCTCATTTCAGGAAACATCTGCCCAGCTCAGTCTGTGGCACTCTTCAACAAGAATTTCTTTTCGTCATTCACTCACTTATTCGGCAGACATGAATTGAACCCCCAATGTGTTTCCAGAACTCTGCAGGTACCAGAGATACACAGGTGGGAAGGCCTTGGTCTACTGAGGAAACAAAACAAGAAGAAAGCTGCAATGAGATGGGACAGGGGACCAGATAGAGATAAGCCCTGATTAGGCTCCTTTTTATCTCTCTCTGGGAGAATGAGGGCAGGATTCAAAGAAGCGGCAATCCTTGGCTGAGACAGATGAAGAGAAGGGGTAAGCACAATGGTTAGGGAGGAAAGAGCATTGTGGGCAGATGAAATGAAATGTACAGAAGCATGCAGGCCTGAGGCTCATGGCATGTTATGGAAATAACAACGTGTTCAATATGATTGGAGCACAGTGTGTGCGTGTGCATGCGCGTGTGTGTTTTTGGGGAGTGGAGGTTGTAGAGCAGTAGGTTTCAGCCGGGGGTGATTTCGCCCCCGAGACGATATATGGTAACGCCTGGAGACATGTTCGATTGTCACAACCTGGGGAGAAGGTACTGCGGGCATCTAGTGGGTAGAGGACGGAGATGATGCTAAACACCCAACAATGCACAGGAGGGCCCCCACAACAAAGAAGTATCCAGTCCATGATGTCAATAGTGCTGAGGCAGAGGTACGTAGGCACCAGATCATGAAGAGAGTATTTAGCCAAGAACAAGAAGAAGTATTTGAAAAGTGCTGGTGTGATTAGTTCTGGGTTTTAGACAGCTCATTTTGGCAGTCTGTGGACAACGCCTCAGAGGTGGGGGAAGGTGGTAAGACTGGAGGCAGGGAAAGTAATTTCGGAGCCATTGAAATAATCCAGGTGAAATATGGTCACCAACTGATTAGGAGAGAGGCAGAGGAAATGGGGATGGGTGGGTAGACAAGGTGGTAAAGAAAGAGCACTATGACTTATGGATGTGTGGGTTATGGAGCATGGCGGGTGAAGGATGGCCCCAGAGTCCTGGCTTGGGGGTCTGTGTGGAAGGGGATGATTTCTTCTAAGAAACTGACCACAAGGAGAACAGCAGGTTTGTGTAGGGGTGTGTGTGTGTGTGTGTGTGCTTGTGTGTGTGTGTGTGTGTGCATGTGTGTGGTGAGTACATTCTGACGTGTTGAACTCATGATGCTTTTGGGACATCCAAGTTGGGAAGCATAAGCTTGGGTGGCTGTATATGTGAGTCTGCAGCTGGGTACCAGATCTGGTGAGAAGCAGGTCTGGGGCTGGACTTTGGCAATGATCAGCATATATTTGGTAGTTTCAAACACGAAGGGAGATGAGATAGCCCATGGAGACTGTGTAGAGTTAGGAAAAAAGAGCACCAAGAGATGAGATGATTACCAATATTTAACTTTCCAGAAGAGGAAGAGGAGCTCAGCAGCCCCAAACTGGGAAGAAATGACTAGAAAAGTTGCTAAGAAAAGAAACAGCTTTGAAAAAGGAGGAAGTGAAGAGGTATCATGCATGAGGGAGATCAAGTAGGATAAGAAGTGAAGAGTGTCTGTTGGGTTTGGCAATTGGGTGGTCAGTGGGGACCTTGGTAAGAGCAGTTTCTGTGGAGCAACAGGGTGGGCAGAAAGCAGATCACTACGGTGTGAGGAATAAGACGGGGTGGAGGAACTGGCCAGCAAGTCTACACCATTCGTTGGAGGAGCTTGGCTTTGGTGCAAAGCAGAGAACCACCTCATTCTTTGACTGAACCTCTGGGAAACACCAAATCATCCATGTCCTGGCACAAATTCCAGCAGTACCAGGCCCTGGTTTGGCCCTTAGAAGTGCTTCCCACTTCTCCTCTGTCTCTCTGATCCTGTCTTGTCAGTCCTTCAGAGCTGAGTCCAAGGAAGGGAATTCCTCTTCAAGGAAGCTCTCTCTGCCTGCCCTTGCCCTTAATGTGACTGTGGTAGCACTGAAAGTTTGTATCCTCCAGTTTGTCTAAGTTCTATCCTTCTAAGTGTCCACTCAATACAGGGCCTTGTCTTACTGACTGACTAATAGGTTCATTCTGTTTGTCTTGCTTTATCAGCTACATTAAGTCTCCTGGAGAGTAGAGACTACTTCTGAGTATTTGTTGAATGAATGAATGTATGATCCAGAGCACAGAGCCTGGCCCAGGATCATGCCTGTGGCAGTTGAGACTCAGAAATATACCTGTAGAATCAAAATTAATGGACTTATACTCTGACCTAAACTCAGCTGGACTTTCTCCAGTGGGTAAAGTTCAAGTTGATTAACCAATTGAATAATCTTCCTTATGCTTTTTTAAAAGATATATTTGGATTTATTACTATTATTATTATTATTGCTGGGAAAGATTTGCCCTGAGCTAACATCTGTTGCCAATCTTTCTCTCCTTTTTTCCTTCCTCCCCAAAGCCCCAGTACAGAGTTGTGTATTCTAGTTGTAAGTCGGTCTAGTTCTTCTATGTGAGCCACCGCCATAGCATGGGTACTGACAGATGAGTGATGTGGTTCCACACCTGAGATCCAAACCCGGGCCACTGAAGCAGAATGCGCCAAACTTAACCACTAGGCCATCAGGGCTGGCTCAATCAATTGATTAATTAATTTAACATATAATTAAAAACTCTACCCAATGATCCGGTTCGAGTTCTAGGCAGCGAACAAGAAAGACAAGGTCTCTGTTCTCGTGGCGCTTTATTCCTAATGGTGGAGACAGACGATAAACAAGAAACTAATAAATAAGCAAGATCATATCATTTTGGTAAATACTCTGATGGAAATAATGGGACGATGTGGAACAAAGTAACTAGACATGAGAGTGGGATGAGTGAGCTTCTTTATTTAGAAAGAGTTCTCAGAGAAGTCTTCTCTGAAGAGGTGACCTTTGAGCTGAGACCTGCAGATGAGAAGGAACCAGTACAAAAGCTCTACCTTGGCCAATGGAGCTGAAACCTGTATGACAAGTGTCACTCATACTGGTGAGGTTGGATAAGTAGACAAGAGCCAGACCATAGAGGGCCTTGCAGGCAGTGGTAATGAGTTTGATTAACTGCTAGTGCAGAAGGAAGACGTTGAATGAGAAACATGGGGATGATGGGCTCTGCTGTATGTTATCCAACTTGACGACTTGGGCTAAGGAGGCCGCAGCAGAGGCGAAAAGAAATAGATGGACTGGGGATATATTGAAGGCAGAAGGTGGGGCGGAGGGAGGCATTGACTACGTGTACCTTCCACCTCTGCTGTATGTACAGGGTCTCTGGGAGAGGAGGTGCCTGGAGGGGAAGGAGGTGTCTGGGGGGAAAGGAGGGTAACCTCATGGAGGGTGCAGGAAGAGCACTGAATTGGGAATCAGGACATCTGAGTCCAGTCCAGAGCACTTTCCACATCTGAGACATGGAGACTGGACTGGGTCATCTCTAACGGCCCTTCCAGCACTAGTATTCTTGGTCTGTGTCGATCGTTGGGGCAGCCAAATAGAGAAGTGTCCGAGGAGCTGTTATTGAGGCTGATTTCACAGAGCAACGGTCCAGGTCTCTATTTCCCTGGTTGCTGACCCTTGGATGATGTTAGGCCTTTCACCACCCCTTATCTGCCCCACAGGGATGTTGGCCAAGCCCACTCAGCAGGCAGCTGATCAGCCCTGAAGGCCTGGTCCCTGAAGTCTATCACTTCTCTGAGGGCTGAAATTGGAACTAGAAGTGACTTCCCAGCCTATTATGGTCTGATGGGAAGGGTAGTGGGACCTCTGCCTTGAATTGAACCACTCTTTTCTTCTGTCCATATTTGCTGATCTGCTGTCCCTGGGACGTTTCCCAGGAGATCCTCTAGCCCATTCCTTTGGGACACTCCCCTGTGTCAATCCACCCTGCCCTCTCCCACCAACCGCACCAACTATAAATTTCATCCTGGGAAGGAATTGGGCCTTGAAGGCTGTGTTATTCTTCTCTGCTGCATGACAAATCGACACAAATTTAGGGACTTCAAACAACACGCATTTATTAGCTTAAAGTTCTATAGGTCATAAGTGAGCACAGCATGGCTGGGTTTTCTGCTCAGGGTCTCACAAGGCTAAGATTAAGATGTTGCTGGGCTGTGGTCTCATCCAGAGTTCAGGGTCTTCTTTCAAGTTCACATAGTTGTGGCAGAATTCTGTTCCTTGCACTTGTAGGACTGAAGTCCCTGTTTCCTTGCTGGCTGTCAGATGCGGGGGCAGGGGGGCGCTCTCAGGTCTTAGAGACTCCCCACATTCCTTCCACATGGCCCCCTCCATTCTCAAAGCCAGCAATGGAGAATCTCCCTCAGGTTGAATCCCCTTCATGTGTGCAATCTCTGACTTCAGGGAGAGCTCAGTTCCTTCCAAGGGCTCCACTAAAAACGTCAGACTCACCGATAATCTCCCTTTCTTAAAGTCAGCTGTGCCATATAACACAACACAACCACAGGAGTAAAATTATGTCATATTCACAATCCCAGGGACTGTGCAGCATGTGTACATGGGAATGGGGGAAGGATCTTGGGGGGCATCTTATAATCCTGACTATCTCAAGGGCCAAGCAGGACTTTTTTGGTGAAGAGGGTTGGAGGTCATTCCTGGCAATCTGAGAACAAATCATCCAGTAAACTTAGAGTTCCTTTAGCCTTTTGGAAGCCCATAAAAGAATCTCATGGAAGGTTTGGACCCTCACCCTAGGAACATCACATCCTGTGTTGTCTATGATTGTAGAGTCCATGGTACCTTGAGCTCATTCAACATTTTCAGGTTGATAAACCCTGGGGCAGGGTGTGGGGAGGGATGTGGGTAGGGGTGAGGGCTAAACAGTGTGAGCTGGGTGTGTGGAGCTGCAGAGCTCCCTACCTTCAAGCTGCTGTGTGTTGGTCATGGGAAGGAAGTAAACTTGAGTTCCTTGGTATTGGCAACCATCATCAAAGTGACCTGTGCCAAGTGCCCTGTGCACAGATGTTGACACATTGTTTAGCAGCCTACACTTGTGGCAGGGCAGACCCCCCAGTGCAAAGTCTGCCCCTGGACAGGCTGCATCAGGGCTACAGCAAGCTCCCCCATGAACCCAAGTTGGGATGAGTCCCTGAGAATGAGATTAGGAAAGATGAAATGCAAGCGTGGTCTCTTGGGATCCTCCATGGGAATGCTGATATGGAAATGGGTAACTGAATCTCTTCAGGGACATCTAGGTGCTAAAGCTACTTTGGGACCAGAAAAGCGAATCCTAAGACTCAGGATCTTGCAGTATTGATCTCGCACTTCTTGGGGGAAGAGGGCAGGCCTGAGGCTGGAGTAGAAATGATGTGTCTCAGGTCTCCTTGCTCAAAGGCACTGGACACCAAGACCTCAAGCTTTTTTTTCCTGTTAAAAATCCAGGTCTACTGAGCACACTGTAGCTTGTGATACAAGGAGAGCATGTGCTGATCAGAGGGCCCAGGCCAGTGGGCCCCTTGTGGGTATAGGTCAAGCTAAATTGTGTCACTGGGACCAGATATAGACATTGGTGTCCTGAGAGTTTGATTGATGTGGGTTCAGCCCCAAATACCTTGATCACTTCTGGGCCTAGTAACATGAATATCTCATTTGTTGAGCAATAATTAAATGCCAGTTCCTGTGCTAAAGGCTGCATCAGTCAGGGATCTTAGTGCAGGCAAATGAAACTCTCCCTGGCTGATCTGAGTAGAAAAATGAATTCATTAAAAGGAAGTGGAGTGGTTCATAAAATTACAGGAAGGGCTACAGAACCACACTTGGGGCCAAAACCAGGCCACAGGACAGGTCTGGGGAGGACCCTACTGCCGCTGCTGCCATTTAGACCTTGTGGCTGGCATCGTGGGGCTTGGATCTTGGATCCATCTTCTAACACTGTGGCCCCTACAGCCCCAGGAGAGAGAGAGGTCTTCTTGGCCGCCTTTTTGGTCACTAGCTCCAGATTCAAAGACTTGAATGGATACTTCTATATGATAGAGTCTGGTCATTTGCCTTAGCTGTAATGGAGGTGGGAAACCTATTTGGCACTTTCATCTTCAATAATTAGAGGCCTGCTCCACACCAAGATCCATAGGAAGAGGAATTCCAGAAACCTCAGGAAGGTGGGGAGGGAGCAGGCAGCTCACAGCATGTCCACTACACATGCATTATCTCTTTCGTACCTCTGACTACCTAGTGAGGTAGGTGTTGTTATCCGCACTTTATGAATAATGGTAATGAGGTACAGAGAGGTTAAAGAACTTGTTCAGGATCACACACTATCAAGTGGTAGACACTAGATTCAAACCTGGACTGTCAGACTCCAGAAGCCCCACTTGCAGACACTGCTCAATACCTCCACTGTATGCTCATACGTGGAATTTCTAGGGTCGCTAAGCTGTGGATTGTGTGACAAAGGAGAGACTTCCCTTGGGATGGGAGCGCCTGAGCATCCAACTGGCCTCCAAGAATCAGCTCTGTCTTGTCATTGACTGTAGTAGCTCTGTCCAACATGCAAAGTGGTCCTGCAGGGAGGGCCTAGGAATGAGAGTGAGCAGAACCCAGCTCAAAGCTTCTGTCTGTGTTCTTGCTGAATGTATTTCCCTGACTTCTGGTTCTGTCTCCTTAAGTCAGTGGCTACAGAGGAAGGATATTTCCATTCCTTGGCTTAAGATGGGTTGTATTCTTCCCTGATTGTCCCTCTCCTTTCCAATGTGTACACTGTGAACTTTGGTTATGAAGGAAAGGACACTGTCCTGTGCATGTGCCAAGGTCACCCCACCTACACACCTTTGTTCCTGCTATTCCTTCCACCTGGAATGCCCCTGTTTCCTTCCCTTCTATTCACCACCAATCCATCCAGATGAGAGTCAGCTCTCTATTTCCATGGAGCTTTCATTTCTACAAGCTGTAAAGCAGTACGCAACTTTGTAAAAGTGTTCTTACTTACAGGTACTTTTGTTTCCAAAGGAGAATCTCCAAAGACTGTAAATGATCGACGATATGAGCACTTTTAATTTTAATAGATATTGGCAGATTCATTTCCAAAATTTCTGTGGCAGTTCACATTCCCACCAGTAAAGCAGGAGAGCTGTGCATCTTGGAAAATCTCCCAAGGAGATTTTGAACTGCAGCCCAGGATAAGAACCAATGGCTCAGAACTATCTCAAAATGGCCCCTACTTTCCTAAAAGGGGTGACAAGAGAGAGGCTGGGGGCGAATGAGTGGGTTCCCCAGGGAAGTGAAGAAATGATTCTTATCAGCCCTCCTATCTCCCTCAGGCTGTGGCACACCCTCCTTCCTCTGGGGAGCTTCCTCCAAGGCCCCTGTATAAAATGTCACTGTGAGATGAAGCGAAGGAGGATCTGAGCTTTGGGAATTCCTCAGGACCCAGGAAGACTTCTTGGCAGGTAAGTGCTTTCTCTGTTGTAGTGGAGCTGGTTCCAAGTAAATGTTCAATTGCCTGGGAGGTGCCTGGCCTGGTCTGAGATGTTCTGGAGAGCTGGCTAGGATTGTGTGTGGCTTTCAGGTTGCATGGGCGACAGCAGTGACAGCAATTCTCATCCTCTGCCTTTCACATTCCTTCTGAGGTGTGTGAAAGCTCTCCTTGGCTGGAGAAGGCAGATGCACATGTGGCTTTTTGAGCTTTGAGGAGGGAACCCATTTTCTAAGTGCTGTGTGTTCCTAGGAAGGCCAATAATCATTGTTTCTTGATGATCTTTGTTTCGTAGACTCTGAGGGGCCCATTAAGCACAAACAAATAAAAGTAATATTCCATTCTTCACATTCAGATCCACAGGAAAACCAAACTTGGCAGTCTCTCATGGTCTGCTTCATTCTATTCAGAAAGAGGTCCTAGCATCCTGGAGCATCACGGGCTGGGCTCAGCATTAGCTTTTCTGGCCCATCCTGACTTCTCTTCATGCCTACTCTTTCTCCACCTCACACCCAAGGTCCCATAACGGTGTGGCTGTGGTGTGTGTGTGTGTGTGTGTGTGTGTATGACAAACTGTGTTCTCCATTGCAGGACAAAGCCAAGATGAGACTTCCCCTACTTCTGGTTCTTCTATTTGGGGCAGTTTCAGCTCTTCATCTGAGTAAGTCTCTTTGGCCTTCAGTCTTTCTTTCTCTCCTTTTCTCTTTTCCACGGTACATAGGGTCAGAGTCACAAAGCCACCTCCTTCTCTGGCCATCTCCTATTTCAGAATCTCTGCATTTAAAGGAGCAGAGACTCTCGAGCCTGGAGTTAAAGGGACTCCTCAGGGTATCTGTATATCTGCAGTCTTGGTTCTACTATGACATTCTCAATTTTTTCCTTTCTACATAATGCTAGTGATGATCACAATAATGGCTTCCTTTCACTTTGAGCTCACTGAGTGTACTGGGCTAAGCATTTTCTATGCATCATCTCCTTGAATCCTCATAACATCCCCATGAGGAATGTAGTAGTGTATACCCATATCACAAACGAATCAAAGCTAGTAGATGATGGATTTGGTACCCAAACCTACAACTGCCTGATGCTAGGTCCTTGCTCTTCACACCATGACCTCATACGGGAGGATGGGTTGTCCTCCTGGAGGCTTGGTTCCAGGTTCCTCTGTTTCCAAAGCTGAGCACCCTGGTGCCTAAGGGCGAGGTGGGAACTGTCCGCGGTGCTGAGGAGGAACAGGGAAAGATGTGAGGGAGGAGTATTTGACCTTTCTCTCTGCCAGGGACTGAAACGTCCAACTTTGAGAACACCTTGGGAGAGGAGACCCTACCTCAGGATGGGGAGATGCCCAAACGTGTGGCAATAGAGGCTGCTGTGGAGGAACTGATGTTGCCAGAGGAAGAGGAGGAAGGGTGCTCTGGAAGTGAAGACGCCCCTGAGGAAGAGGGGGCTGTCCAGTCTGTCTCAGCCCTAGGTGAGGTGGACAAGGATTTTCAGTGCCCTAAGGAAGAAGATACAGTAAAACTGGTGGGCATCCCTGGATGCAAGACCTGCGGCTTAGTTCTTGTGAAGAAGGCGAGGAGGTTTAAGAAAGCTCAGGTGAGTGGCCTTTGGCTGAGGCTGAGGCCTGGGGTGGGGAAGAGGGCAGGGAGGGCATGTCTCCAGCCTCTATGTCACTGGTTGTTTTCCTCACTGAGGACTCTGGGGGTGTCAGCAGGGGCTGAGCACTGCAGAGGTGTTAGAGATGGGTAAGAGGGGAAAGAGGTAACTGTGGAGACTTAGAGTCCCTGGGCTAAGGTCATGTGAATTCCTGTGAGAGGTCGCTACATTTTCCCTTTTATCCCGCCTTGTAGTATATTTGCCGGAGGTGCTACCGGGGCAACCTTGTCTCCATCCACAACCGCCACTTTAACAACCGCGTCTGGCGCTCAGTCAGAGGCATCAACCGGGCTCAAGTCTGGATTGGAGGCGCAGTCACACGCGCAGTAAGAGTGGTCCCAGCTCTAAGTGGGGAGCCCCTCCTGACCCCAGTCAGTGCTCAGCTTGCTTTAGATTTGTCTTTGCTTCTGCTGTATGATCCCTTGAAGAATTAGGGATAGGTGGACACCTGGGCAAGACACCAAGGGGGCTGCCTAGGCATTGGGAACAGCCAAGGATTTAGAATGAGGAGGTTTGGGTTCAAGTTCTGCTCAGCCTCTGACCGTCTCTAGGATGGGGTTGAAACTCTCGTCCCACACCTTGTTAGGGCCAGAAGGAAGAGTGTGTCACAGGGATGCATAGAATGTGATGGTGATGGTCACTGTGGATCAACATTTCGGTTCACACAGTGTCCATCATGGTCCAGCAGTCAAGGCAAATGCCTGGAGGGCAGCAGGAGGACCAGACAGGGACAGTTCCACCTCTGACTACCTGCCTTCCCTTTGCCTCAAGCTCCAGCCCACCTTCTCCCCTCCTCTCTCCTCTAGGGTCGCTGCAGGCGCTTCTACTGGATGGACGGGAGTGCCTGGAACTTTTGGTACTGGGCTCGCGGCCAGCCTGCTGCCCGTGGTGGCCACTGTGTGTCCATGTATACCCGAGGTGAGGTGGGAGTGGGGATGAAAGAGGAAAAGGTCTGGGAGATAGGAGGGGATCGTGGAGGAGGTGCTGGGAACTGCTGGACCCTCCGAGGGAGAGGCCTCCTGTAACTGTAAACTTCATCTCCACTGGAGTGTGGGGTGGGGAGGGGGAAAGACCCAACTGGGGCTGAGTCAGAGGAAACAAGAGGCTGAAGGCCCCTCTCTGTTCTGCCTTCACAGGAGGCCGCTGGAGACGATCTTGTTGCAACAGGTCGCTCCCATTCATCTGTTACCACTGAGCTGGACCCAGCCAGGAGTTCAAAGCCGCCTCTCCTGGGCTGCTGCCTCCCCTCCCTTGGCTGCTGCCCCTTCCTCCATCCCCCACCCCCGCCCAGCAATAAAATTGCTTTCTTGAAACTGATTTCTTTTTCCTCTCATCATTGACCCACTCTGCTTAGCCCCACTCACGAACTTTCTGCCCTATAATGACTCCCCACTCCACTGTCTGTCATGAAATTTAGTACTCTCAAGGAGGATGGAACATGGGGTGGAGTCCGTGGGGTCTTCCTGAAGACAGAAGAATGAGCTTGGCTAGCTCTTCCTAGCACGCCCAATTACCGGGCACCTGTGTACAGGTGCTGCCAGGACCCCACCGAACTCTCTCGAACCTTTCAAGGTGGACACTCAATGTACTGGCCTTTTTTCTCCACTATAGACTGTGGTTGCCTTAAAGTATAAGGAAAGGAACATGTCCTGGGAACAGTTGACACCTCTCAGGAGTGGGCGTATGAGCACCCCAGTCCTTGCCCCTCAGGTGGAATATTCTAAAGCGTGTACTAGGCACTGTTTCCCAGGGGGATTAACTTCCAGTTCCCACTGAGGTAGCTGGCTTTACAACACACGTTTTCTTGTGAATTCTTCTCCTCCCTACCAGCGCCCTTGCACTTCCCAAATAAATTTGCACACAAATCCTTGTCTCATGGTCTGCTGCTGGGGAAACCTAATATCAGACAACCTGCTATATGTTTAACTCTTTATAAGGCCTGGGAATGCAATAGGACACAGCTCCCTGCCGTTCGGGAACATAGTTATTTATAACACAAGCACAACAATATCTACTAATTGTTACCGCTTATTGCATACCCACAAAGTACCCCATGCTGTGGTAGCCACCTTACATAGATTATCTTGTGTGATCAATAATTATTATCCCATTTTACAGAGCCAGGCTCAGAGAAGTTATGACCCATTAAAAGATTTGCCCGAGGCTGTACATCTAAACGTGATGAATGATGTGATTTGACTATCTGCTCCAGACCATGTTCTTTTAACGGTTGTGATTCCATGGCTGGAAGCATTGTCTGCTATTCCCTCCAGGACATGATCAGATGGGGATGCAATAGGGAGGCACGATGGACTCTATTACCCTTCAGTTCATGTTGGGGCATAGGACTACAACCTAGCTGGAGATGAGGGCATCCCAATCAGAAGTGAAGAAGGAAGGCATTCTGAACCCTCTCTTCACTAGAGAGATGAGCCAAAACTGAGGATTCAACACCCTGAAGCCCCTCTCCTCCAGGCCCCCTCAAATTCAGAGAATTACAGAAGGGACCAGGGTCACAGAGAGAGGTAAATCAAGACCTTTCATTTTTTGAGTATGGCCCAGATAGGAGAAGCTACTTGCTCAAGGTTGCACAGTAAGTTGAGAAAGAGATCAAAATCAAACTTAGGTCCATTGTAATATTGTAACTGTTCCATGATAGTCTGTTGATTTCAAAGACGGTGGAATTCTGAAACATTATTAGGGATTCAGCCCTGTTCTGGGTGCTATGGAGGATGCAGCTGAAGTAGAACTTTCACTCCTTGCCCTCATGGACTTAATATTCTGGTGTGGGAAGGCATTTGCTTCCCTTTATTCCTGTATTAACAATAAAGAATAACAAAATCTCCCATTTATTAAGCATTTACTAGGTGCCAGGCTCTGCGCTAAGTGGTAGGTGGAGTTCCCCATAAATCTCTTCTGTTGGGGGTGTGTGTTGTGGCAGAAGTGTGACTTCCAGTTCATGGAGAGCCCCATGAGGGGTTAATGTCAACAGCGAGGCATGAAGGAGATGTCTGGGCTCCTGGTAATATTCTGTATCTTGATGTGGGCACAGTTATGGGGGCGCATTCAGTCTATAAAAATTCCCTGAGCACTCTACCCTACTTGACAAAATGCACGTTATAGATCCACAAAAAAATGAAAATAATGAAATAAGGGAACTGGCTGTACATTCAAAATATGGGTTTCTGTGTTCGTTTTTCCTTTCCAAAAAGATATTGACTAAGCTCTGTGACATTAAGATTGTGACTTTACAACTGAAGCCCTGGAGTTCCTTACATCGTGTAAAGTGCAGAGCTCAATCAACACTCAGGGCTTATTTGTGGATTAGCGTCACAGTTCTAGGCCTGGTTTCACGAAAAGGGCTACTCCCAACCTCATGGGCCAGGCACTGTTCCGAGAGCTTTACTGAAGCTGATCTCATTAGAGGTCAGCTCTGTCATTAGCCTCAGTTTACGGATGAGAAACCCGAGATATGGGGGGCTGACTTTGGAACACGTGATTTCATTACACATCACACAAAACTGCCTCTCAATATGGCGAGACACATCTTCTGCATAATATGAGGCTGGACTGAATCTCAAGAGGCAGAGTTTGAAACCCCTATGAACATAAATGCAAACAGGAAGCCAGAGACTTGGAATTTCACAGATGTTGAAAAGATTGGCAACATTGGCTAGAGTGTCTGGAGGTAACACATTTGGGCGTGTCAAAGAAAGCAAGGATGGGGGAGTCGGACAAACTAGGGTCTGATGTGCCACTTCTTATGAGTTGTGTGGACTTGGGCGAGGCACTTAACCTCTGTGAGCCTTTGCAGTAGATATTAAGAGTAGAGATGGCAATACCTAATTTTTAGGATGATTTTCAAGATTAATTAAGTAGGATAATCGATGTAAAAGCCCTAATGAAGCATAATGTGTGGTCCGTGGTGGACCTTCAAAAATGTTATTTCGAGTTTTAAATTAGACAGGCATTACTGGTCACTGAGGAAGCCATTGGAATATCTTTGCCCTGAGTTCGTGTGCAAAGAAAAGGGGATCAATGCAGAGGAGAGGCAAGCTGTAGAGAAGGGAGGTCAGTGAGAGGAGACAGAGAGAATGCAGTCATGGGTGGGTGAGGAACTGTTTCTGCATTTAGGTCCATCTCTACTTGCTGTGTGATCTTGGGCACCTTGTTTAAGCTCTCTGAGATGGCATTTCCTCATCTGTAAAACAGGGCCATTGAAATTAAACAATGCTTATCGTGGTGCTGGTTCATGAGAGTAGTCAACCTTATTGATCAACCCAACCACTGAGTGAAATGGTGCCCCTGGCCTGGATCCCAGAATGGGGGAGAACAATGAGGAGGAGGTCTAGTCCTCTACCTCCCTCCCCTATTAAGAGGTCTCAAGCTTGAAATCCAGAGACCAGGATTTTCAGGCCTTGGAATTGGTCAATGGCCCCCAGTTAGGTACGTAAGCTGAGGGTCTGGTCTGTTGGGCCGGGAAGATAACAGCCAAGACCGTTACTCTGCAATCAGGCCCAGAAGTGACTGCTCAGATACTTCTCCATTTGTATGTCCCTTGGAAGAGCAGAGGAGAGGAAGGAATCCAGGCTTTTTCACCCTCCGGGCTACCTGTTCCTGGCGCCCTGGGCTACTTGTACCTGTCCCGGAGGGCTGGGCTGGAGTCTGAGGAAAGCCAGTATGTCACAGAGTTGAGTCACCCACCCAAACACGTGAACTAGCTCTTGGCAGTGACATCCAGCAAAGTCAGGGCTCAGCACCTGCTGCCCTTTCTTTAGACTGTGGTAAATTTGGCTGGAGCTTGGTTGATGAAAGTTTGGATATCTTTGCATTCATTTCAATTTTCAAGAAAGATTGCATTAAAATATTATTTATTTGACTACCGAATTCTGTAGTGCTCCCTTAAATTTAGCATCTGAGGCGAGTGCTTCACTCACTTCTCCCTAGTCCTGACCCTGTGGTGACAGAGGGCTCACGGGAGATGGAGAGTGGGATGGGGTGGGGAGGCTGGTCCACCAAAGTCTGAATGACACTGCATGAAGCTTTGCATTCCAGCTGTTGCCACCGTGCCAAAGGATATGACCTGAGGTTGGACAAAATGGCATATTCTAGGTCAGTGATCCTCAACTGGGGCATTTTTGTTCTCCAGAGGACATTTGGAAATGCATGGAGACATTTTTGATTGTCATGACTGGGAGACGTGTTATTGGACTCTAGTAGGTAGGGACCAGGGATGCTGCTAAACTTCCTACAATGCACAGGACAGCCCCCCACAGCAAAGAATTGACTCCAAATAGTGATGGTGCAAAGGTTGAGAACCTTGAACTAGATCCACAGCACAGAAGAAAGAGCACAGGCTTTTCACACATTAAAGGTGAGAAAGGGAGGGAGAGGGAGAAGGAGAGTGAGGAAAGGAGGGAGGGAGGCAGAGACAGAGAGACAGAGGTTTTAGAGCCAAAAAGACTTAGAAATCCCAGTTCTCCCACTTGCTGTGTAAACTGGGCAAGTTATCTTCCCTCTCTGAATCTCAGTTTTCATGTCTGTGAAGTAGGGATAATCATACATTCTCCTGGGAAGGTGAAGATTCAGGGACGAGATACATATAAAGTACCTGGTCTGGATAAGAGGTCATGGGGGCCAAGCCTCCTTTAACCTCCTACCTCCTCCACTCATGGTCTCCCTGCTCCCTGGATTCTCCACTTCATTTGCTGGCATATTGACCAGAGGAAGGCTGCTTCTGGCGTTAAGGAGTTGTGTTCAGACTGGGACTCTTGAGGGTTACTAATAATAGATTTGCCGGGACAGTAGACATCTGGGGTCTTCTTGGGCACACCAGGGTGTATGGGTACCCATATATGGCAGCAGACACCAGGAGGCAGGTCCCTGAAGCCTCAGCAGAGAGCAGGACTCAGGGGGAGAGGACTAAGCAAACTTCTCATTGGCTCTACTGCCCACCACCTCAGCCTGGGGCAATCATCCTGGCCTCTTCCTGCTTCCCCAAAAACCCACTCTAAGAGGTATCTCTGGGGCCCAGCAGCCACAGGCACTGAGAGTGGAGGCCTCAGACTCTCAGGAGGTGAGTGTTGCCCCTGCTTCCCCGGGGGTAGGGATTCAGGGCCTGGGAGGAAGCAGGACCCTGTCTGGAAAGCTCCTCAGAGGTCTGTTCTTAGGACCATAATGACCACCGTCCTTTTCCCTTCTTCCCCAGTGTAAGTGAAATTGTCCCTGGCCCTGAGCAGACCTGTTCCTGCAAGGGCAAGGGTCTGGGCTAAGTGCTGTTGTGGGGAGCAGTGATGGAACTCTAGGGAGAAAGGGACTTTTGACCCTGAGCTGACACCCCCTTGTCCTTTCCCTGATTCTGCAGCTCAGGGTCTATTCATTGGAGGAGAAGGAAACTCTCTAGTTTGCTCTTTAATCAACCAGTTAAAAGAACTTTGCTTCTCTGCTATGTGCCATGAGCTGTACAGACACACAGGACATCCCCAAAGATGGAAGGTCACAAGACTGAGTCCAACCACTAGTCACTGAGTGCCAATTAGGGGCCAGCCATAGATCCAGATTCAACAATGGACAAGACAGATATGTCCTTGTTCTCAAGCTGTTCTTAATCTAGGGAGTGGAGAAAGGCAAGTAATTAGGCATTACAATCCATGAAGTAAACCCGCAGGGGGCACATAACCTGTTCTGGGTGAGGATGCGGTTGGTGTCTGGGAAGGCTTCCTGGAGAAAGTGGCATCTAAGCCGAGATCTGAAGGATGAGTGAGAAGTGAGGAGATGAAGAGGAAGGCCCTGAGAGAGTGGCCCAAAATACGGTGGGGTCAAGGTGGAGGCAAGGTTGTGAAAGACAGTGAAACATTGAGGAATGGGAGAAATCCCTTGAAGTGCTTCAGGCTGGCCAGTGTATGAAGCAGTATGGAAGGGGCTGGAGAGAGAGACATGAGAAGGGGCAGGCTGTGCCCCATGCCAAGGAGCTTGGACATGCCCCTTGGACGTGAGTGGAGAAACAGAGGGGTGTTGAGGTATTTTAACCTGCAGGGATGGGAAGTGGGGAGGGACAAAATTAGAGGGTAACATTTCTCCTACGAGTTTCATCTACACCCCACCCTGACATCCCTGCTCTGCTTCTCCTGCCCCTGCTGGAGTATTTACAGCCAATCTCAGACTTCATATAATTTCATCTGTAAATACTGTGGTTTGTAGCTCTACCAGATAAGGCCTCTTTTACTTAAACATCACTGTAATATCATTATCACACCTAAAAGAAACCCCATTAATTTCCTAATATCATCTACTATGCACTCCTGCTCAAATTTCCATAATTGTCTCAAATATGTTGTTTTACAGTTGGATTCTTCAAATTAGGAACTAGACAATGTTTTTTGTTGATGTGCGTTTTATGTCTTTTTAAATCTATAAGCGTCATCTCCCACCGGCTTTTTTTTCCTCGTTGTTTATTTGTTGAAGAAACTGGCTCATTTGTCCAGTCAAATTTCCCACATTTTGGATTTGGCATCCTTTTGGTGTCATTTAAAATATTTCTTTGATTGGGTATTTCTTGTAAACAGGCAGACTGGAGGCTCAAGTAGACTCAGTTTTATATTTTTTGGCAAGAATAATTCAGAGGTGGAGCTGTGGGCTGCCTGTGGGCTCCCATCAGCAGGCCCCTGGTACCTGTTGTCCTGTTCTTATGATGTTAAGATTGGTCAAAGGGCTCAGACATTGTCAGTCTGATCCACTTATTATAAAGTGTCACATCAACTGCATGCCTGGTGATTGCAGCAGCCACTGATGTTCAATGCCCAGACCCATTACTTTATTAGGGTTGCAAAGTGGTGATTTTCTGTCTATCTTTCCTTCTGCTTTTAACAGCTAGAATTCCTCTAGAAATAAAAACTTCCCTTTATTACCTATTTGGTTATGCTGAAATAAATGCTTGGTTTTCCCTCTTTTTACCAGTTTCAGAATAATGCATTGATGCCCCAGCAACCTCCAGAGGTGACTGCTCATTGTTTCTCTTTCCAAGTCTCATTTTAAGTATATTGGATGTGTTTCAATCCATTTCAGCACGATTCTTTTTGATGCTCAAATTGCCCCATCTTTGGCCATTGCGAACTTTACCCATCCAGTATCTGTGCCCTTTAGACACAATCCCATCAGTTTTAGAGAGTGTCTTTACTTTCTAGCACAATGGATGTTCAGGTCCATTTCATTGGGTATGTTTCCTGCCCCAGAGCTGAAACCAGCCATTTCTCCAAGTAGCCTTAGATCCGTTCAACAGGAAACGGTATCTAAAGACTGTGGTCTGGATGCTAGGGTTTCTAATTCTCCCGGATTCTCACTGCTTTTGGGTTTTGGATAGAGTTAAGATATACATAATTTTTTGGAAGAAAAAATACATTGTGAATAACTAGTAATGATATTTTAATTCAAATTTTACTTCCTTAATTTTACATTTGTATCTCTTTTTCTCTTCCTCTGAAAATTTTGGTTCCCAACAATACTATACACACACACATAGTATTTTAAAGATATTTTACATATTATTACTAGTTTTAGTAATATCGATACTATTAATAACAATACTGTTGCTGAAAGCTATTGCTCCTCTCTCTCTCCCTCCCTCCCATCTTTCTTTCCATTACCCTCCTTAGCATATATCCCACAAGAGACGTACAGTCAAATTACTGTGTCTTAAGTAATTGGGAGAAAAAAAAAGGGTTGAACTTAAAGACCAAGGAGAATTACTTGATTGTGATATCAGATGCCCCTAACTGAATATTCAGAAGACATGTGATGCAGCTCTGGTGCCTCCACCAACTTCCCGTGTGACCTTGAGCTGGTCATTGAATGGTCCCTAGGCCTCTGCTTCTTCACCCATGGAATGGGCATAATATTTCTCCCCAGCCCGCTCCACAGGGCAGAATGAAAAGTATCTGCGAGTCCCTGCTCCAGGGCACCAGAGTGTCTGACTGGAAAGTGGAAGATGGACTAGGCAGAATTCTGGTCCCTTCATTGGTCATGGGTGTTGCTCAGAGTTCCTGGACTGAACTCACTCCTTCCTGTCCCCCTCCAGGTGAATGTCATGTGATGTGAACCCTCCATTTTCAGCTCTGTGGATGCTTTTGCTAATCTTCCCCCACCTTCGAGGGCCCCGTGTCCAGAAAGTCTTTGCCCACTCAGGCTACTTGTATTAAGCAAACATTATTTTTTCTTAAAGGAAAAAATAAAAAAAGACATTTAACTGCTAGCTGAGACTTCTGATCGGCAAGAAAAGAATTTCAGTTGCCAAGCTGATTGGTACTCTACAGACTCAAAGCAAAGGTTCATGGAAGTTCTCCTTAGTTCCAGAGCAGGAAGCACATGGCCTTGGCAGACCCTTGACCCGAGGAGAGGTGATGTGATGGGGAAGGAGGTGTGTCACCTCCTTCTCTAGGCCTCTTTTGCCATGAATCCTGTGTGAGTCTGGGCCCTGTACTGCCAGTAAATTTCCAGGTGAATAGTGAGGTCGTCATGGCCTCAGCTATGCCACCTTGCATTGAGAGGTGGCACCCAGCTCTCCCCCAAAGGTACAGCCTTGGTTAAATAGTGGCAGTGAGCCTTGGGAGAAAGAGGAGCAGATGGGGTGGCCTGGGCCTGAGATCCAGCTCTGCCACAAGTGCTGGAGGACCTTGATTGCTCCCCTCTCTGATCTGAGCATCGATTTTCCCATGTGTTAAATGAAGGGTTCTGGAGTTGGAGGTTCTTTCTGGAGCTAATGTTATGGAAGGTTTTAAGAGGAGTGACAGAGAGTCAGGCCATCCAGAGAGCCTTGGGAACCAGCCGACCTGCTTGACTGAAGGATTTCTGATGAAACCCTTCAGGGATGTTTTCCTCTTTGAGAAGGTGGAAGGTGCTTTACTTTGAGCGTTATATAAAAATGATCTCTGGAGGAGAATTTTATAGAAAAACAAAGTCACTATGCTTAAGGCAACTACAGCTTCACATCTTCAGGTTTTGGGGCTGTCGTGTTCATGTGCGTGCACGTGTATGTGTTCCTTCCCTCAGCCACAGCCTGGGGGAATGAATGCAAGAGTTGAGTGGAGGAAGCTGGCTCTAGCATCCTGATGTGGCAGCTGGACCCAGAGGGAGGCCAGGAGCTCTCAGACGGGGTCCAGCTGCCTGGTCCTCATACATGGTCTCCAGAGCCCTCTATTTACCCTGCCCACCCTGGCCCAGGAATCCCTTCCATTGCCTCCTCTTCCTCCCCAACCCCACCTCCCACCACAACACTCCACACTCTCAGCTGAAAGCACTAGATAGAATCAGACGGTCCTAGCGTGACTCTCAATTCTGCCACCCAGCAGCCGGGAAAGTCCCTCAACCATTCTGAATCACAACTTCCTCACTTGCAAAGAGCAGTTAATCATTTCTATCCCTGAGGGTGATTGTGAGAATCATAAGTAATTGCTACTGCCTAACACCTAGTGGGAGCACATGAGCATCTGTGCTTCATTTACTCATGACCAGAAAGGAGAGGGGTAACAAGGAGGGAGAAGGTGAGGGACCTGGAGGGAGAGAGATGAGAGAATCTGGAATACACCAGGTATTTTATTCCACTTAGCCAGGAAAGGGGCTGGGACAGGACCATGATGGGGAGGGGGCTGGCAGGCAGATTTATTCATTCATTAAGTCAGTCAATCAACAAATGTTCATGGAGCATCTACAATGCATCAGGCCCTGTCCCAGGTGCTGAGGATACAGAGCTGCACAAGGGTCTGACACATAGCTCTTCTGTGAACTGCTGGAAAAGTTGTTCCCAGGGGCCTGGGAATCTGGGTCTGAAGACAGACACTAGAGTGCTCATGGATGGATTTCATCTTGTTATCTGCTCCAAAACTTTTCATGGCTTCCTGCTGCCCACGGGACAAAGCTCAGCCTCCAGCCTGGCATTCAAGGCTCTCAGCAATGTGATTCCAACTGCTTCCCCACCCTCTTCACCTCCCACCTCCAGGAGGACAGAACTCATCCTTGTGGACCAGAGTTCCTGGTCTGGGGGTCTGTGAGCACACCAGTTCCTCTGTGTGGCGACTCGCCCCATCTCTGCTGGGAAAATCTGCCTGGTCCACTGGGGTCCTGTCCAAAATGCCATTTCCTCTAAAAATCTTTCCTTGAGCTCTCCAGCAGCTCTGAGTTCCCGGCACTTGGTCACACCCTTGGTGACTGGCACCTGCCTCCTCACATCATGACATCTCCTCACTTGGACAGCAAGCTCCAGCAGGCAGCATCCAGGTCTAACCTGGCTCAGTGACTCATGCATGTTTGCCATCCATTAGGACTTGTTGAATGAATGAGCACTGAATGAATGAATTATTTCTTGTTCTGGTCTCAGAGCCAAAAGGAAGACGAGAGCAGAGCACATGGAGTGTGGTGGGGCAGTGTGGGGCAGCGGGAAGAACATGTACTGGAATGTCAGGCCAACCCTTTTCTCATCCCTGTTCTGTCACTAGTGTGACCTTGGGTGGGCCACTTCACCTCTACATCTCAGTTTCTTTATCAGTGTGATGGGAGAAATGGACTTGCCCTCTGGACTGTTGCAAGGATTAGAAATTAGATCCAGTGCCTGGCACAAGGTAGGTACTCAACAGATAACAACTACGATTACAGTTAACACACTAATTCAAAAAGGATGCCTAGAGAGTGAGGTCTGCATCATGGCAGAGTGAGCTTCCCCCATTGGAGTCTTCCCCTCTAAAACACAAAAAAAAGACATTCATCTTCCGCCAGAAGGTATTCAGACAACAGAAGGGATGTCTGAGGCATCCAGGCAGCTGTACACCTGAAGACTGAGGTGCTGGAATCCCCAGACTAAGTGAAAGGAGGTAAGAGGTGCTCCCTTCCTTCCCTGAGGACTGTGACCCAGAGACTGAGACCACCTGGCTCTCAGAAAGAGGGGGAGGGATGACTTGCTGAGTGAAACCTGGCACTCTCCAAGACCCCTGACATCCCATGGGGAATCCCCAGCCAGATCCTGTGGAACTGTTGTGAGGGTGCTATTGACAATCTAGCCTCTCAGGAGAACAGAGAGTGACAGTGAGGTGAGAGACCTCTGAGATTTGGGAGGCGAAAATAAGTGCCCCTCCCCACCTGGCTCGCCCACCCACGCTTCAGCTCAGCAGGCTGCAGTCTCTGAAAAGCTATGCTTCAGCCTAGCCAAGCCCCAGAGTCAGTGAGCCCCAGCTGCCCCGGTACCAGGGGTGGTGAGCCCCTAGCGCTGGGGACCCACCAGCACTGGGAGTGTGACAGTGCCCCACTCCCAGAGTCAGTGGCCCCCAGGTGCACAGGCCCCACCAGCAGGGGCAGTAGGACCGCATCTCACCCCAGAGGCAGTGTCCCCAGGCACCAGGGCCCCACCAACAGTGGCCGCGTGACTTCGCCCTGCCCCCAGCTTCTTTGGCTTGACTGCCCCAGTCCAGCTGCTTCGGCTTGGCTGTGCTCAGACTCCAGCTGACTTGGTGCCAGCAACTTCGGCCCAGCGCACTCCAGTTCCACCTTCTTCTGCCCAGCGGTGCTCCAGCTCCTGCTTCTTCAGCCCAGCAGCGCTCCAGGTCCTGCTTCTTCAGCCCAGCCACACTTCAGCTGCAGCTGCTTCAATCTGCCTGTACCCAAGCCCCAGCTGCTTTGGCCTTGCTGCGCTCCAGTCCCAGCTGTTCCCACACTTCACTCCCAGCAGCCTCTGTTCAGCCACACTTCAGATCAGCCACGCTTCAGCTCAGCCATGCTTCAGCTCAGCCAGGGGCTGACCAGAGCTCCCACAGATCAAGGCAGGCCAGAATACACAGCCCTCAACAACAACTCAGTGGTGGCAAGAGGAAATTGTGACCATATATTTTCACTATGAGGCAAAATAAGCCAACACCAACAGGCACTATGCAAAAATATATTAAATCTCCAGACCAAAGGGAAACTGACAAGCACCCAGAAGCCAACCCAGAAAGCACAGAAATGTATAACCTTAATGACAGAGAATTCAAACCAGCCATCATAAAAATGCTTAATGAAGTACAAGAAAACACAGATAGACAATTCAATGAAATCAAGAGTTTCTTCACAAAAGAGATTGAAAGTATAAAGAAAAACCAATCAGAAATCTTAGAGATGAAAAACGCAACAGAGGAGATAAAGGCAAATCTGGAAGCCTTAAGCACCAGGGCTGACAATATGGAGGAAAGATTAGCAGTATTGAGGACAATAATGTGGAAATGCTCCAGATGGAGGAGGAAAGAGATTTAAGACTTAAAAGAAATGAAGCAACTCTCCGAGAAACGTCCAACTCAGTTAGGAAATCCAACATAAAGATTATAGGTATTCCAGAGGGAGAAGAGAGGGAAAAAGGAGCAGAGAACTTGTTCAAAGAAATAATAGCTGAGAACTTCCCAAACCTGGGGAAGGAGCTGGAAATACCAGTGAATGGAATCATTAGGTCTCCTAGATATAACAACATGAAAAGAACCTCTCCAAATCATATAGTAGTAGAGCTGGAAAAAGTCGACAAGAAAGAAAAAATGTTAAGGGCAGCTAGACAAAAAAAAAAAAAAAAAAAACTAACATGCAAAGGATTTACTATCAGGATCTCAGCCAATTTCTCGACAGAAAATTTACAGGCTAGGAGAGAGTGGAATGATATATTCAAAATTCTGAAGGACAAAAGCATTCAGCCAAGAATACTCTATCCAGTGAAAACATCCTTCAGATATCATGGAGAAATAATAACTATCCAAGATAAACAAAGCTAAGGGAGGTCATTGCCACAAGACCCCCACTACAAGAAGTGCTCAAGAAGGCCCTAGTGCCTGAGGAAAAAAAGGGAAAGGGGATTCAAAGTTTTGAACAAGGAGGAAAATAGGCCTACAAAACCAGAAAAATTGCAGTTCTCTATCAAAATAGATTACCAAACACTTAATTATAAAACCAAAGATCAAGGGGAGGTAAGCACCAAAAATAAATATAACCTCATCATGTGAAACACAAACTCACAAGACAAGAAGGAATAAGATGTGACAACAATAACTTAGAAGGGGAAGAGGAAAGGGATTGAATCGACTTAGTCTGAGGGAATAAGAGGCCATCGAAAAATGGACTATCACATCCAAGAGATTTTTTATAGAAACTTCATGGTAACTAACCAAATAATCAGAACAGAATCAGAACATGATAAAGAAAGAGAAAACTAAGAGAACTCCAATACAGAAGTACCAAACTGAATTGGTAGTCCAAAACACATGGGATGAGAAACAAAATATATGTAAAAGAACTGGAAAAAGAGTGATAAAATAGCAACAATAAGCCCTCATATATCAATAATTACCCTAAATGTAAATGGACTGAACTCTCCAATCAAAAGACACAGAGTAGTGGGATGGATTAAAAAACAGGACCCAACAACATGTTGCCTCCAGGAAACACATCTCAGCTCTAAATACAAACACAGGCTCAGAGTGAAAGGATGGAAGACAATACTCCAAGCTAATGGCAACAAAAGAAAGCAGGTGTTGCCATACTTAGATAAAGTTGCCTTCAAGGTAAAATAGGTAATGAGAGACAAAGAGGGGCAATATATAATGATAAAAGGGACACTCCAACCAGAAGACATATCACTTTTAAATATATATGCACTCAATACAGGAGCACCAAGGTACATAAAGCAGCTATTAACAAACCTAAAAGGTGATATTAACAACAACACAATAATAGTAGGGGATCTTAACACTCTACTTTCATCAATGGATAGATCATGCAGACAGAAAATCAATAAGGAAATAAGGGACTTAAACAAAAAACTTGATGAGGTGGACTTAATAGATATATATAGAGCACTCCATCCAAACACAGCAGATTACACATTCTTCTCAAGCGTGCATGGAACACTCTCAAGAATAAACCATATGTTGGGAAACAAGGCATACTTATATAAATTTAAGAAGATTGAAATCATAACAATCAACTTTTCCGACCATAAGATCATGAAGCTAGAAATCAACTAAGAGAAAAAACCTGAGAAATGACAATGCTGTGGAGACTCCACAACATGCTACTAAACAACCAATGGATCATTCATGAAATTAAAGGAGAAATCCAATCATATCTGGAGACACATAAAAGCAAAAATACACTATACCAACTCATATGGGATGCAGCAAATGTGGTCCTGATAGGGAAACTCATAGCAATACAGGCCCACTTTAACAAACAAGAAAAAGCCCAAATAAGCAAGCTCTAACTATGCCTAACAAAATTTGAAAAAGAAGAACAAACAAACCTAAAGTCAGCAGAAGGAGGGAAATAATAAAAATCAGAGCAGAAATAAATGAAATGGAAATAAAAAAAACAGTAGAAAGGATCAATGAAACAAAGAGTTGGCTCTTTGAGAAGAGAAACAGAATTGACAAACCCTTTGCCAGACTCACCAAGAAATAAAGAGATAAGGGTCAAATAAACAAAATTAGAAATGAAAAATGAGAAATTACAACAGATACCACAGAAATACAAAAGATTAGAAGAGAATACTATAAAAATCTATATTCCAACAAATGGGACAATCCACAAGAAATGGATAAATTCTTAGACTCATACAACCTCCCAAAACTGAGTCAAGAAGAAATAGAGAACCTGAATGGACCAATCACAAGTAACGAGATTGAAACAGTAATCAAAAACATCCCAAAAAATAAAAGTCCAGGACCAGATGGCTTCTCTGGAGAATTCTACCAAACATTCAAAGAGTTAATACCTATCCTTCTCAAACTATTCCAAAAAATAGAGGAAAATGGAACACTTTCCAACACATTCTATGAGGCCAACATCACCCTGATACCAAAGCCAGACAAAGACAATACTAAGAAGGAAAACTACAGACCAATATCCCTGATGAACATAGATGCAAAAATCCTTAACAAAATATTGGCAAACCGAATACAGCAATACATTAAAAAGATCATACACTATGATCAAGTGAGATTTATACCAGGGACACAGGGATGGTTCAACATCTGCAAATCAATCAATGTGATACACCGCATTAAGAGGAAAAAAAACCATATGATCTTCTCAATATTTGCAGAGAAGGCATTTGACAAGATCCAACATCCATTTATGATAAAATCTCAACAAAATGGGTATAGAAGGAAAGTACCTTAACGTAAAAACGGCCATACATGAAAAACCCACAGGCAACATCATACTCAATGGGGAAAAACTGAAAGCCATCCCTCTGAAAACAGGAACAAGACAAGTGTGCACATTCTTGACACTCTTATTCAACGCAATACTAGAGATTCTGGCAAGAGCAATTAGGCAAGAAAAAGGAATAAAAGGAATCCAAATAGGCAACGAAGAAGTGAAACTCCCGCTGTTTGCAGATGACATGATCTTATACATAGAAAACTCTAAAGAATCCATTGGAAAACTATTAGAAATAATCAACAACTACAGCAAAGTTGCTGGGTACAAAATCAACTTACAGAAATCAGTTGCATTTCTACATACCAACAAAGAACTAACGGAAAGAGAACTCAAGAAGACAATCCCATTTATGACTGCAATACAAAGAATAAAATATCTAGGAATAAACTTAACCAAGGAAGTGAAAGAGCTATACAATGAAAACTATAAGACATTATTGAGTGAAATCAGTGATGTCATAAAGAAATGGAAAAATATTCTATGCACTTCGATTGGAAAAATAAACATAGTTAAAATGTCCATACTATCTAAAGCAGTCTACAGATTCAGTGCAATCCCAATCAGAATCCCAAGGACATTTTTCACAGAAATACCACAAAGAATACTAAAATTCATATGAGGCAACAAAAGACCCCAAATAGCTAAAGCAATCCTGAGAAAAAAGAACAAAGCTGAAAGCAACACAATCCCTGACTTCAAAACATAAGACAAGGTGATAGTAATCAAAACAGCATGGTACTGGTACAAAAACAGATACACAGATGAATGGAACAGAATTGAAACTCCAGAAATAAAACCTCACATCTACAGGTGGCTAATCTTTGACAAAGGAGCTAAGGACATACAGTGGAGAAGGAAAGTCTCTTCAATAAATGGTGCTGGGAAAACTGGACAGCTACTTGCCAAAGAATGAAAGTAGACCACCTTCTTTCACCATACACAAAAATTAACTCAAAATGCATCAAAGACATGAAGGTGAGGCCTGAAACTATAAAGCTCCTGGAGGAAAATATTGGTAGTACACTACTCTTCATCGGCCATAAAGGGATCTTTTCGAATTCCGTGTCTACTTTGGCAAGGGAAAGAAAAGGAAAAATAAACAAGTGGGACTTCATCAGATTAAAGAGCTTCTATAAGGCAAAATGAAACCAGGATCAAAATGAATAGGCAAGCCAGCAGCTGGGAAAAAATATTTGCAAACCATATATCTGACAAGGGATTAATCTCCATAACTTATAAAGAACTCATGCAACTGAACAACAAAAATCAAACAACCGGATCAGAAAATAGGCAGAGGAAATGAAAAGACACTTCTCCAAAGAAGATATACAAATGGCCAATAGCCACATGAAAAGATGCTCAACATCTCTAATCATCAGGGAAATGCAAATCAAAACCACACTAAGATATCATCTTACACCCCATTAGAATGGCTATAATCACCAAGACAAGAAACAACAAATGCTGCAGAGGCTGTGGAGAAATGGGAACCCTAATCCACTGCTGGTGGGAATGCAAACTGGTGCAGCCTCTATGGAAAACGGTATGGAGATTCCTCAAAAAGTTAAAAATAGAAATACCTTATGATCCAGCTATCCGACTACTGGGTATCTACCCAAAGAACCTGACATCAACAATCCAAAGAGGCTTATGCATCCCTATGTTCATCACAGCATTATTCACTAGAGCCAAGACATGGGAGCAACCTAAGTGTCCCTCGACTCATGATTGGATAAAGGAGATGTGGTATATATATATCATGGAATACTACTCAGCCATAAAAAAAGAAAAATCCTCCCATTTGCAACAACATGGATGGACCTGGAAGGTATTATGTGAAGTGAAATAAGCCAGAAAGAGAAAGACAAGAGTGCATGATTTCACTCATATGTGAAAGATAAACCAAGACAGGGACAGATAGAACTGTTCGGTGGTTACCAGGGGCAAGGGGGTGGGGGGTGGGCACAAGGGGTGGAGGGGTGCATTTATATGGTGACTGACAAACAATAATGTACAACAAAAATTTAACAATAAAAAAAGTGTTGTTAAATGTAAACATTTACTTAAAAATAAAACACTTCATAGATGTATAGTTGACATACAAAATGCTGTGCATATTTAATGTGGATGACTTGATGAGTTCAGAGATAAGTATATACTTGTGAAACCATCACCACAATCTATGCCACAAACATATTGTTCATCAAAAAAAAAAAATAAATAAAAATAAAAGGATGCCTAATGTGCATCACCTGGTGAATAGATAAGTAAAATGTAGTGTAACCATACAGTGGAAGATTATTTGGCAATAAAAAGGAATGAAGTATTGATCCCTGCTATGACGTGGATGAACCTTGAAAACATTATGCTAAGTGAAAGAAGCCAGTCACTAGAGACTGCATCAAGAATGATTCCATTTATATGAAATGTCCAGATGAGGCAAATATTTAGAGACAGAAAGTAGATTAGTGATGCCTAGAGCTATAGGGGGAGGAGGTAGTGTGTGCTAATGGGTAAGGGGTTTCTTTACAGGGTGATGAAAGTTTTCTAAAATTGACAGTGATTGTACAACTCTGAATATTCTAGAAACCATTGAATTGTATACACTTTAAATGGGTGACTTGTAGTGAATCACATCTCAACAAAGCTGATATTAAAAAAAGATGTCTGGATTCCTCAGGAAGTGCAGAGAACACTTAGACCCAGAGATAGAGAAGCACAGCCACATGCACAGCCCCCTATTTCTGTCCCAGGAGCCCCCTCCTGCAGCTTTTTCCTCAAATGGGACCAACTACTCTTTAGGATGAAGCAAGCAAGAGGGGTTTCACTCAGCAAGAGCCTCCCATTGCAGTCCTTCTCTCCAGGTACCAGCCTCAGCAGAGAGGACCTGGAGGCAAATCTGCCCCCTCCACAGGCTGCAGTGCCAGGCGGGGCCTCCCCTGGGGCAGAGGATGCTTCCACGAGGAGCAGAGTGCCTGCCATTTAAAGAACAGCTAACAGCATGAATTAGGAACTTTGTGTGACAATCTCCTTCTGTCAGCCCCATTTGACAGATGAATAAAATTAGGCTCTGACTGGCAAGTTATGTCCAAGTTCTGGCTCCTTGTGGAACTGGTGTTTAAACCCAGATCTGTCTGACTCCGAGGCTCATGATCATTTTAGATGTTACCTTTTCTTTACATTCATTCTTATGTCAGAGACAGATGGTGGTTGTAAAACAGATCAGAAAACAACTGCATGGAAAAGAAATATCACCATTAATTGCACTGCTCAGAGATGACCGTGGTTAACACGTTGGCATGTTTCCCCCACTCATGTGACTGTGTGCGTGATAATGGAAAAGATCTCATAAACTTTTCTTTGTCATCAAATAGTTGTTAAAAACATGATTGTAAGCAGCTGCTTATAACCCCATCTTAAGGTCATGTCACACCTTATTCATCTTCCACCCAGCCAGTCCCGGGGGCTCCCCTCACTCACCTCTGGATATGCTGGGCCCACCCCTTTCTGTTTCCCCCTGGCTGCCTGAGAGGGGTTCCCACCTGACAGTGAACCGTGAGAGCAGCCTAGATCAGCAGACCAGAGAGTATGCATAATAATAGAACTCAGGGACCAAATGTTGCCAAAGAGCCACCTTGGGAGGCTCTAGGGAATGAAGTCCATCCATTAATCATCATCCATGAATCTGGCTCTACCTGTTCTTCAGCCAAAGGTATTGGCTGCCTCCTTTCCAGGGGCTGTGAACCCTCTTCCCCAAATTCAAAGCTTGGGGCAAGGACCCCAGTGGTTATTCCTGGAGCTTCTCTTCCTGCCAGCCCCCAGGGGCTGGATGAGCCCCAAATGCGTTGGGTGTGACTCTGGGGTACAGAGAGGTGCCTCCTCTAACATTCTTTGGGAAGGACACTGCATCTAGGTGTCAAGGCACAGGCTCCCATCCTTTGTTTGGTGATGATGACTTCGTGGGTGGGACATGTCTGACCACTCCCGGGCACACTGCAACCCACATTGCTGCCCACAGCGCGATTGACTCACTGGAAGTTTTTAAACCAGGGACCACAGCTTGTAGTCACACCAGCTCCTACTCCAGGGGTTTTGATTTTCTTTTTTTCTAAACCCAAACATCTGCTCATAGGCCCCTCAGCGTTCCATTTTCTGGGTCAAGTGTTCCCTCCCAGGCCTGAAGGCTGACTCAAGCAGTAGGCATATGGGAAAGGCTCTGGGCTTTGCAGGCACTGAGCGGCTGTGTGACCTTGAAGACACTCTTATTCACGTGGCATCTCAGTTTCCTCCTCTGTAATGGAGATAATAATTACCACGGGAGCTTGTGGGGAGGACTAGAGGGAACATTTGGGAATAAAAGGTAGAGGCAGCTTGCTTTGCAGCTGGACTGTCCAAGACCAGCTTCCAGCTCTTCCTTGCACAATCTCTTCTGGCTCTTCACCGCACAAACTCTGAGTCTTAGATTCATGGTGCCTCAGTTTCTTCATCTGTAAAATGGGGATAATAGTAGGAAGACGTCATGGAGTTGTAAGGATTAAGTGAATTAATGAATGTAAATCACTTCGAATAGGACATATAAACCACCTGGCATGCAGCAGGCAAGCCGTGGGTGGCTGCAGATGTTATCAGTACCATCTGTGATTCCCTGGGGGGGCGGGCAGAGCAAGGTATGTCCACATTTCACTCCTGGTGGAGCCTGGAATGTCACCATCTTGGTTCAGGATGGAAACCACCCTACAAACATTTGTCCAAGCTTGTTCCTGCTTAACAGAGCAGCCCAGATTCTCTTGTATTGTTTAGAATGGGAAAACTTCAAAGGTAAAAAAATGACTTTCTAATTACCCAGAATCTTAAGCCAAAGTCAGTGAAAAATATCAATCTTCACATTCAACTTTTGCACTACTCTGTTTTTCCAGCAGTCAATGGGGAAAACCCAAGAGCACAGAAATGTCAATCACCAGGGGCGGGGCTGCGTATTTCTTCATTCTGGAGATACGGGCTGAGGCCAGAGATGGCTGGGGCTGGGGAAGAGCATGGACAGGCAACCCTGCATCTCCTTCTCAAGTTCTCAGGCTGCACATCCTTGACCGAGTCATAGCCTCTCAGTTGCCTTCATTTTCTCACCTGAAATGTGGGTTATGGAGCCCACCTTAGAGAGTAGTGAGGATAAATGAGGCTCCACATGAAAAGCCCTTGGCCCTTGCACACAGTAGGTCCTTAATTAAGGGCAGCTATTAATTTTTATTATACACACAAAATCACATTAAATCTCAAGTGCACCATTTAAAAGCGAACCGGTTTAATTTTCCTTGCTTGGAATGCATTAGTCAGCCTTTTTCCTCGTTGCTAGCAAGCTGTAATAAAACCCTTTCTCTCCTACCATCTTGCCTCTCGACTATTGGCATGTCTTGTAGTGGACAGACAGCCCCCGTTGGGCAGTAACATCCGTGGATAATGGATTAGTTAGAGTTCTTTTTCGAGTTCCGTCACGAGGTAGTATATGAAATCCAGACCATCACTTAACCTTTCTGAGCCTTGCTTTCCTTATTCCTAAAATGGGGATAGTATTCAGGATTCTTTGTTTGTTGAGGATCTACCATGTGTCAGGCACTTAGTAGATTACTGTACAACCAGCTTCGCAGTTCATCCTCCCCCAAAACCTGTGAGTTTGCCCTCCTTATCTCCCAGATGGGTGAACGGAGACTGGGAGATAAGGTGCCTGCTGAGGTGGGCCAGCTCACGAGTGGCAGAGCCAGGAATGGAGCCAGAGTCCTTTTAATTCCAAAGAGCACCTTCTTCATGCCTCCCATATCACCACCTGCCCCACTAACTTACAGGGTTGCCGTGAGTGTCACTTACATTAGAGACTGAATGTCCGTGCTCTGTGCTAGCTATTCACCACCATGGGGAGAGAGGTTTGGAGGGTAAGAATGCAGGCTCCCCATTCAAATCCTTGCTCTGATGCTTACCTGGCAAGTAACTTAACCATTCTGAGTCTCAGTCTTTTTGTCTGTAATTTACCGATGACAATGGTACTTGCCTCATAGAGTTGTTTAGAAGATTAAATGATATGGAGCACATAGCACATTAAATGTACTTCCTAAATACTAGCTGCTGCTGTTGTTATTGTTGTTAAAATTCCTGCCTAAAATCTCATTTCAGGAAGCATCTGCCCAACTCAGTCTGTGGCACTCTTCGACAAGAATTGCTTTTTGTCATTCATTCACTTATTCGGCGAACATTAATTGAGCCCCCAGTGTGTTTCCAGGACTGTGCAGGTACCAGAGATACACAGGTGGGAATGCCTTGGTCTACCGAGGAAACAAAACCAGAAGAAAGCTGCAATGAGATGGGACAGGGGACCAGATAGAGATAAGCCCCGATTAGGCTCCTTTTTATCTCTCTCTGGGAGAATGAGGGCAGGCTTCAAAGAAGAGGCAATCCTTGGCTGAGACAGATGAAGAGAAGGGGTAAGCACAGTGGTTGGAGAGGAAAGGGCATTGTGGGCAGATGAAATGAAATGTGCAGAAGCATGCAGGCCTGAGAGCTCGTGGCATGTTAAGGAAATGGCAGGGGGTTCAATATGATTGCAACACAGTGTGTGTGTGTGCGTGTGTGTGTGCTTGTGCGCGCATGCGTGTGTGTGTGTTTGTGGAGTTAGGTTGTAGACCTGTAGGTCTCAACTGGGGGTGATTTTGCCCCCAAGAGAACATATGGCAATGTCTGGAGACATGTTCGTTTGTCACAACCTGAGGGTAAGGTACTACGGGCTTCTAGTGGGTAGAGGACAGGGATGCTGCTAAACACCCAACAATGCACAGGAGGGCCCCCACAACAAAGAATTATCTGGTCCATGATGTCAATAGTGCCAAGGCTGAGGTACGTAGGGACCAGATCATGAAGAGAGTATTTAGCCAAGAGCAAGGAGAAGTATTTGAAAAGTGCTAGTGTGATTAGCTGCAGGTTAGACAGCTCATTTTGGCAGCTTGTGGACAATGCTCAGAGGTGGGGGAAGGTGGTAAGACTGGAGGCAGGGAAAGTAATTTGGGAGCCATTGAAATGATCCAGGGGAAAGATGGTCAACAGTGGATTAGGAGAGAGGCAGAGGAAATGGGGATGGGTGGGTAGACAAGGTGGTGAAGAAAGAGCACTATTTCCTATGGATGTATGGGTGATGGAGCAGGGCAGGTGAAGGATGGCCCCAGAGTCCTGGCTTAAAGGTCTGGGTGGAAGGGGATGATTTCTCCTAAGAAACTGACCACAAGAAGAAGAGCAGGTTTGTGTAGGTGCGTGTGTGTGTCTGTGTGCTTGTGTGGGTGTGTCTGAGTATGTGGTGAGTTCAGTCTGACATGTGTTGAATGCATAATGCTTGTGGGACATCCAAGTTGGGAAGCTTATTAGGTGGCTGTATATGTGAGTCTGCAGTTGGGGACCAGACCTGTGAAGAGCAGGTCTGGGGCTGGAGTTTGGCAGTGATCAGCATATATTTGGTAGCTTGAGACACGAGGGGAGATGAGATAGCCCTTGGAGATTGTGTAGAGTTAGGAATGAAGAGCACCAAGAGACGAGGTGATCACCAATATTTAACTTTCCAGAAGAGGAAGAGGAGCCCACCAGCCCAAAACTGGGAAGAAATGACTGGAAAAGCTGCTAAGAAAGGAGACAGCTTTGAAGAAGGAGGAAGTGAAGAGGTATCATGCACGAGGGAGGTCAAGTAGGATAAGAAGTGAAGAGTGTCTGTTGGGTTTGGCAATTGGGTGGTCAGTGGGGACCTTGGTAAGAACAGTTTCTGTGGAGCAATGGGGTGGGCAGAAAGCAGATCACTATGGTGTGAGGAGTAGGACGGGGTGGAGGAACTGGCCAGCAAGTCTACACCGGTCGGTGGAGGAGCTTGGCTTCGGTGCAAAGCAGAGAAGGCACCTCATTCTTTGACTTAATCTCTGGGAAACACCAAATCATCCATATCCTGGCACAAATTCCAGCAGTGCCGGGCCACGGTTTGGCCCCTAGAAGTGCTTCCCACTTTTCCTCTGTCTCTCTGATCCTGTCTGTCAGTCCTTCAGAGCCCAGTCCAAGGAAGGGAATTCCTCTTCAAGGAAGCCCTCTCTGCCTGCCCTTGCCCTTAATGTGACTGTAGTAGCACTGTAAATTTGTAACTTCCAGTTTCTCTAAGTGCTGTCCTTCTAAGTGTCCACCCAATAGAGGGCCTTGTCTTACTGACTGACTAATAGGTTCATTCTGCTTCTCTCACTTCGTCAGCTACTTTAGGCCTCCCTGAGAATAGAGCCTACCTCTAAGCATTTGTTGACTGAATGAATGAAGCACAGAGGTACAGAGCACAGAGCCTGGCCCAGGATTGTACCCATGGCAGGTGGGACTCAGAAAAATACCTGTAGAATTGAAATTAATGAACTTATGCTCTGACCTAAACTCAGCTGGATTTTCTCCAGGGGGTAAAGTTCAAGTCGATTAACCAATTGATTAAAGTTTTTTACACTTTGTTTTAAAAAGATATTTTTATTTATTATTATTATGATTTTTTTCCTGGGCAAGATTCTCCTTCAGCTAGCATCTGTTGCCAATCTTCTTCTCTCTTTTTCCATCCTCCCCAAAGCCCCAGTACATAGTTCTAGCTGTAAGTCCTTCTATGTCTTCAATCTGAGTCACCACTACAGCATGTCTATTGACAGACGAGTGGTGTGCTTCTGCTCCCAAGAACCGAACCTGGGCAGCTGAAGCACAGCGCACCAAACTTAACCACTAGGCCATCACGGCTGGCTCAATTAACTGATTAATTAATTCAGCATATAATTGAAAAACTCTACCCAATGATCTGGGTCAAGTTCCAGGCAGTCAACAAGAAAGACAAGGTCTCTGCTTTCATGGAGCTTTCTTCCTAATGGTGAGACAGACAATAAACAAGAAACTGAGAGCAAGATTGTATCGTTATGGTAAATGCTCTGATGGAAATAATGGGATGATGTGGAATGAAGTAACTAGACATGAGAGTGGGATGAGTGGGCTTCTCTATTTAGAAAGAGTTCTCAGAGAAGGCTTCTCTGAGAAGGCGACCTTTGAGCTGAGACCTGCAGATGAGAAGGAGCCAATACAAAAGCTCTAACTTGGTCAGTGGAGCTGAAGCCAGTATGACAAGGGTCACCCATACCAGTGAGCTTGGGTAAGTAGACAAGAGCCAGACCACAGAGGGCCTTGCAGGCAGTGGGAATGTGTTTGGATTAACTGCTAGTGCAGAGTAAAGACATTGAATGGGAAACATGGGAATAATGTGCTCTGATGTTTGTTATCCAACATGGTGGCTTGGGCTAGGGAGGTGGCAGCAGAGGTGGAAAGAAGTAGATGGACTGGGGATATATTGAAGGCAGAAGGTGGGGCAGGGGGAGGCACTGACTGTGTATACCTTCCAACCTTGCTGTGTGTATAGGGTGTCTGGGAGACGAGGTGCCTGGAGGGGAAGGATGTACCTGGAGGGAAATCAGGGGGTAATCTCATGGAGGGTGCAGGAGGAGCACTGAACTTGGAATCAGGACATCTGAGTCCAGTCCAGGGCGCTTTCCACATCTGAGACATGGAGACTGGACTGGGTCATCTCTAATGGCCCTTCCAGCACTAGTATTGTTGGTCTATGTCTATCACTGGGGCATGCAAATGGGGAAGTGTCCGAGGAGATATTGTTGAAACTGATTTCACAGAGCAACGGTCCAGGTCTCTATCTCCCTGGTTGCTGACCCCTGGATGATGTTAGGCCTTTCACCACCTCTTATCTGCCCCACAGGGATGTTGGCCAAGCCCAGGCAGCAGGCAGTTGATCAGCCCTGAAGGTCTGGTCCCTGAAGTCCATCACTTCTCTGAGGGCAGAAATTGGAACTAGAAGTGACTTCCCAGCCTGTTATGGTCTGAGGGGAAGGGTAGTGTGATCTCTGCCCTGAATCGAACATCTCTTTTTTTCTGTCCATATTTGCTGATCTGCTGACCCCGGGGATCTTTTTCCAGGAGATTCTCCAGCCCATTCCTTTGGGACAGTCCCCTGTGTCAATCCGCCCTGCCTTCTCCCACCAACCGCACCAAATATAAATTTCATCCTGGTAAGGAAGTGGGCCCTGAAGGCTGTGTTAGTCTTCTCTGCTGCATGACAAATCAACACAAATTTAGTGACTTCAAACAACACACATTTATTAGCTCCCAGTTCTATAGGTCATAAGTGAGCACAGCATGGCTGGGTTTTCTGCTCAGGGTCTCACAAGGCTAAAATGAAGGCGTTGGCTGGGCTGCAGTCTCATCTAGAGCCCAGGTTCTTCTCTCAAGTTCACTAGTTGTGGCAGAATTCTGTTCCTTGTACTTGTAGGACTGAAGTCCCTGTTTCCTTGCTGGCTGTCAGATGGGGGGCGGAAGGGGGCGCTCTCAGGTCCTAGAGGCTCCCCACATTCCTTCCACATGGCCCCCTCCGTTCTCAAAGCCAGCAATGGAGAATCTCCCTCAGGTTGAATCCCCCTCATGTATGGAATCTCTGACTTCAGGAAGAGCTCTGTCCCTTTGAAGGGCTCCCCTGAATAGGTCAGACTAACTGATAATCTCCCTTTCTTAAAGTCAGCTGTGCCGTATAACACAACACAACCACAGGAGTAAGATTACAGCATATTCACAGTCCCAGGGACTGTGCAGCATGTGTACGTGGGGATGGGGAAAAGGTCTTGGGGGCATCTTAGAATCCTGACTATCTCAAGGGCCAAGCAGGACATTTTTGGTGAAGAAGGTTGGAGGTCATTCCTGGCAATTTGAGAAGAAATCATCCAGTAAACTTAACGGTCCTTTTGCCTTTTGTAAGGCCATAAAGAATCTCATGAAAGGTTGGGACCTTCACCCTGGAAACATCACATCGTAAGTTGTCTATGATTGCAGAGTTCATGGCCCCTTGAACTCATTCATCGTTTCCAGGTTGATAAACCCTGGGGCAGGGTGTGGAGAGGGATGCAGGAGGGGTGAGGGCTAAACGGTGTGAGCTGGGTGTGTGGAGCTGCAGAGCTTTCTACCTTCAAGCTGCTGTGTGTTGGTCATGGGAAGGATGTAAACTTGTGTTCCTTGGTATTGGCCACCATCATCAAGGTGACCTCTGCCCAGTGCCCTGTACACACATGTTGACACGTTTTGCAGCAGCCTGCACTTGTGGCAGGGCATACCCCTCAGTGCCAGATCTGCCCCTGTACAGGCTGCTTCAAGCCTACAGCAAGCTCCCCCATGAACCCAAAGTTGGGATGAGCCCCTGAGAATGAGATTAAGAAAGAGGAAACTCAGAGATGGTCTCCTGGGATCCTCCCCGCAAGTGCTGATATGGAAATGGGTAACTGAGTCTCTTTAGGGACATCTAGGTGCTGGAGTAACTTTGAGGCCAGAAAAGCGGAATCCTAAGACTCAGGATCTTGCAGTATTGATCTAACACTTCTTAGGGGAATATGGCAGGCCTGAGGCTGGAGTGGAAATGATGGGCCTCAGGTCTCCTTGTTCAAAGGCGCTGGACACCAAGACCTCAAGCTTTTTATTCCCATTAAAAATCCAGGTCTACTAAGCATGCTCTAGCTTGGGATACAAGGAGAGAATGTGCTGATCAGAAGGCCCAGGCAAGTGAGCTCCTTGTTGGTATAGGTCAACCTAAATTATCTCATTGGAACCAGATATAGACATCGGTCTGCTGAGAGTTTGATTGATGTGGGTTCAGCCCCAAAGACCTGATCACTTCTGGGTCTAGTAACATGAGTAGCTGTCATTTGTTGAGCAATGACTAAATGCCAGTTCCTGTGCTAAAGGCTGCATCAGTCAGGGATCTTAGTGCATTCAAAAGAAACTCTCCTGGCTGATCTGAGTAGAGAAATGAATTTATGAAAAGGAAGTGTAGTGGCTCATAAAATTGCGGGAAGGGCTACAGAACCAGACTTGGGGCCAAAACCAGGCCACAGAACAGGTCAGGATCTGACTGCCACTGCTACGATTCAGACTTCGGACCCTGGATCCATCCTCTAACACTGTGGCCACTGCAGCCCCAGGAACTTGATATTGCTGTTGCCATGACCAGAGAGATGTCTTCTTGGACCCCTTTTTTTGGTCACTAGCTCCAGATTCAAAGTCTTGAATGGATGTTTCTATATGATAGAGTCTAGTCATGTGCCTTAGCTGCAATGGAGGTGGGGAACCTATTTGGCACTTTCATCTTCAATAATGAGAGGCCTGCTCCGCACCAAAATCCATAGGAAGAGGAATTCCAGAAACCTCAGGAAGGTGGGGAGGGAGCAGGCAGCTCACAGCATGTCCACTACACATGCATTATCTCTTTCTATCTGTACTTTATAAACAATGGTATGAGGTACAGAGAGGTTAAAGAATTTGTCCAAGGTCACACAGCTATTAAGTGGTAGACCCTAGATTCAAACCTGGACTGTCAGACTCCAGAAGCCACACTCTCAGACACTGCTCCATACCTCCACTGGATGTTCATACATGGAATTTCTGGGTCACTAAGCTGTGGATTTCAGACTGTGGATTGTGTGACCTAAAGAAGAGACTTCCATTGGGGTTGGGGTGCCTGAGCAGCCAACTGGCCTCCAAGAATCGGCTCTGTCTTGTCACTGACTGTAGTTGTTCTGTCCGACATGCAAAGCGGCCCTGCAGGGAGGGCCTAGGGATGAGAGTGAGCAGAACCCAGCTCAAAGCTTCTGTCGGGCTTATTGTTAAGTCATTCCCTTATTTCTGGTTCTGTCTCCTTAAGTCAGTGGCTACAGAGGAAGGATATTTCCATTCCTTGGCTTAAGATGGGATATATTCTTCCCTGATTGTCCCGCTCCTTTCCAATGTGTACACTGTGAACTTTGGTTATGAAGGAAAGGACACTGTCCTGTGCATGTGCCAAGGTCACCCCACCTACACACCTTTGCTCCTGCTGTTCTTTCCACCTGGAATGCCCCTGTATCCTTCCCCTCTATTCACCACTGATGCGTCAAGTTGAGAGTCAGCTCCTTGTTTCCATGGAGCCTTTCATTTCTACAAGCTGTAAAGCAATACGCAACTTTGTAAAAGTGTTCTTACTTACAGGTACTTTTGTTTCCAAAGGAGACTCTCCAAAGACTGAAATTGATCAAATGATACGAGCACTTTTAATTTTAATAGATATTGGCAGATTCATTTCCAAAACGTCTGTGGCAGTTCACATTCCCACCAGTAAAGCAGGAGAGCTGTGCATTTTGGAAAAGCTCCCAAGGAGATTCTGAACTGCAGCCCAGGATAAGAACCACTGGCTCAGAGCAATCTCAGAATGGCCCCTAAGTTCCTGAAAGGGGTGACAGGAGAGAAGCTGCAAGCGAATGAGTGGGCTCCCGGGGAAGTGAAGAAATGGTTCTTATCAGCGCTCCTGTCTCGCTCACGCCTGGCAAACCCTCCTTCCTCTGGGGAGCTTCCTCCAAGGCCCCTATACAAAATGTCACTGTGAGATGAAGCGAAGGAGGATCTGAACTTTGGGAAATCCTCAGGACCCAGGAGGACTTCTTGGCAGGTAAGTGCTTTCTCTGATGTAGTGGAGCTTGTTCCAGATAATGTTCAATCACCTGGGAGGTGCCTGGCCTGGGCTGAGAGGTTCTGGAAGGCTCGCTGGGACTGTGTGTGGCTTTCAGGTTGCATGGGTGACAGCAGCGACAGGAATTCTCCTCCTCTGCCTTTCACATTCCTTCTGAGGTGTGTGAAAGCTCTCCTTGGCTGGGGAAGGCAGAGATGCACATGGGGTTTTTTGAGCTTTGAGGAGGGAACCCACTTTCTAAGTGCTGTGTGTTCCTAGGAAGGCCAACAATCATTGTTTCTTGATGCTCTTTGTTTCATAGACTCTGAGTGGCCCATTAGGCACAAACAAATAAAAGTAATATTCCGTTCTTCACATTCAGGTCCACAGGAAAGCCAACCTTGGCTGTTCATCATTGTCTGCTTCATTCTATTCAGAAAGAGGTCCTAGCATCCTGGAGCATCAGATGCTGGGCTCAGCATTAGCTTTTCTAGCCCATCTTGACTTCTCTTCATGCCTACTCTTTCTCCACCTCACTCCCAAGGTCCCCTAATGGTGTGGCTGTGGTGTGCGTGTGCGTATGACAAACTGTGTTCTCCATTGTAGGACAAAGCCAAGGTGAAACTCCTCCTACTTCTGGCTCTTCTATTTGGGGCAGTTTCAGCTCTTCATCTGAGTAAGTCTCCTTGGCCTTCAGTCTTTCTTTCTCTCTTTTGCTCCTTTCTACAGTACATAGGGTCAGAGTCACAAAGCCACCTCTTCCTCTGGCCATCCCGTATTTCAGAATCTCTGCATTTAAAGGAGCAGGGACTCTCGAGCCTGGAGTTAAAGGGACTCCTCAGGGGATCTGTATATCTGCAGTCTTGGTTCTACTATGACATTCTCAATTTTGTCCTTTCTACCTAATGCTAATGATGATCACAACAATGGCTTCCTTTCACTTTGAGCTCACTGAGTGTACTGGGCTCAGCATTTTCTGTACATCATCTCCTTGAATCCTCATAACATCCCCATGAGGAATGTAGTAGTGTATACCCTTATCACCAACGAAGCAAAGATAGTAGATGATGGAATCGGTACCCAAACCTACAACTGCCTGATGCTAAGTCCTTGCCCTTCAAGCCATGACCTCATGGTGGAGGCTGGGTTGTCCTCATGGAGGCTTGGTTCCAGGTTCCTCTCTTTCCAAGGCTGAGCACCCTGATGCCTAGGGCAAGGTCGGAACTGTCCGTGGTGCTGGGGAGGAACAGGGAAAGATGTGAGGGAGGAGCATTTGGCCTTTCTCTCTGCCAGGGACTGAAACATCCAAGTTTGAGAGCCCCTTGGGAGATGAGACCCTGCCTCAGGATGGGGAGATGCCAGAACATGAGGCAATGGAGGCTCCTGTGGAGGGACTGATGCTGCCAGAGGAAGAGGAGGAAGGGTGCTCTGGAAGTGAAGACGCCCCTGAGGAAGAGGAGGCTGTCAAGTCTGCCTCTGCCCTAGGTGAGGTGTACGAGGACTTTCAGTGTCCTAAGGAAGAGGAGACAGTAAAACTGGTGGGCATCCCTGGATACAAAACCAGCTGCTTTCTTGTAGTTAGTACGCCTATGATGTATAACCAAGCTCAGGTGAGTGGGCTGTGGCTGAGGCTGAGGGCTGGGGTGGGGAGGAAGACAGAGAGGGGATGTCTCCAGCCTCTGTGTCACTGGTTGTTTTCCTCACTGAGAAACCTGGGGGTGTTACCAGGGGCTGAGGCCCACAGAGGTGTTAGAGTTGGGTAAGAGGGGGTAAGAGGTAATTGTGGAGACTTAGAGACCTAGGGCTAAGGTCATGTGAATTCCTGTGGGATGGCCACTCCGTTATTCCTCTTTTATCCTGCGTTGCAGCATACTTGCCAGACGAAGTACTGGGGCAACCTCATTTCCATCCATGACATCCACTTTAACTACTGTATCTGGCACTCAGTCAAAGACATCAACCAGGGTCAAGTCTGGATTGGAGGCTCCATCGCAGGCTCGGTAAGAGGGGTCCTAGCTTTAAGTGGGTAGCCTCTCCTGACCCAAGTGAGTGCTGAACTTGCTTTAGATTTGTCTGTGCTTCTGCTGTATGATCCCCTGAAGAATTGGGAATAGATACACATCTGGGAAAGACACCAAGGGGGTTGCCTAGGCATCGGAAAGAGCCAAGGATTTAGAATGAGGAGGTTTGGGTTCAAGTTCCACTCAGCCTCTGATCATCTCTAGGATGGGGTTGAAACTCTTGTCGCACCTCTTGTTAGGGCCAGAAGGATGAGTGCGTCACAGGGATTTGTAGAATGTGGAGGTGATGATCACTGTGGATCAACATTACACTTGACCGGGACAGTGTCCGTCATGGTCCAGCAGGCAAGGCAAATGTCTGGAGGGCAGCAGGAGGACCAGACAGGGACAGTTCCAGCGCTGCCTACCTGCTTTCACTTTGGCTCATGCTCTAGCCCACCTTCTCCCCTCCTCCCTCCTCTAGGGTCACTCCAGGCAGTTTTACTGGATGGACGGCAGTGCTTGGAACTTTTGGTACTGGGCTCCCAGACAACCTTCTACCCATACTGGCAACTGTGTGTCCTTGGATACCCATGGTGAATTGGGAGTGGAGATGAAAGATAAAGAGTTCTGGGAGATAGGAGGGCCTCATGGAGGAGGTGCTAAGAAGAGCTGGACTCTCCAAGGGAACGCGCTCCTGGAACTTTAGACTTCATCTCCACTGGAGTGTCGGGTGGGGAGGGAGAAAGACCCTCCTGGTGCTGAGTCAGGGGAAACAAGAGGCTGAAGGTCCCTTCCTGTTCTGCCTTCACAGGAGGCTACTGGAGCCTAAATCAGTGCAACAGGTTGCTCCCGTTCATCTGTTCCTACTGAGCCCGACCCAGCCAGGAGTTCAGAGCTGCCCCTCCTGGGCCACTGCCTCCCCTCTCATGCCTGCTGCCCCTTCCTCCACACCCCCAGCAATAAAATTGCTTTCCTGAAACTTATTTCTTTTTCCTCTCATCATTGACCCACTCTGCTTAGCCCCACTCACGAACTTTCTGCCCTACAATGACTCCGCACTCCACTGTCTGTCATGAACGTTAGTACTCTCAATGAGGATAAAACATGGGGTGAGATTTGTGGGGCCTTCCTGGAGACAGAGGAGTGGGCTCAGCTAGCTCTTCCTAGCACGCCCAATTACCTGGCACCTGTGTACAGGTGCTGCCAGGACCCCACCGAACTCTCTCAAACCTTTCAGGGTGGACCCTCAATGTCCTGGCCTTTTTTCTCTCTTACAGACTGCGATTGCCTTAATGTGCCAGGAAATTAATATGTTCTGGGAACAGTTGACAACTCTCAGGAGTGGGCGTATGAGAACCCCAGTCCTTGCCCCGCAGGTAGAATAATTCGGAAGCATGTACTGGGCACTGTTTGCCAGTGGGATTAACTTCCAGTTACCCACTGAGGTAGCTGGCTTTACAACACACATTTTCTTTTGAACTCTTCTCTTCCCTACCAGTGCCCTTGTACTTCCCAAATAAATTTGCCCACAAATCCTTGTCTCAGGGTCTGCTGCTGGGGAAACCCAATATCAGACAACCTGCTATATATTCAACTCTATACAAGGCCTAGGAATGCGATAGGACACAGCCCCCAGCCGTTCAGGAACATACAGTTGTTTATAATATAAGCACAACAATATCTACTAATTGTTACCACTTATTGCACACCCACAAAGTACCCCGCTCTGTGGTAGGCACCTTACCTAGATGACGTTGTCTGATTGATAATTATTATCCCATTTTACAGCACTAGGCTCAAAGAAGTTATGACCTGTTAAAAGATTTGCCCAAGGTTGTACATCTAAATGTGTCCAATGTTGGTGATTTGACTAACTGCCCCAGAGCATGTTCCTTTAATCGTTATGATTCCGTGGCTGGAAGCATTGGCTGCTCTCCCCTCCAGGACATCATCATATGGGCATGGAACACAGTAGGGAGGCTGGATGGACTCTTTTACCCTTGGGTTCATCATGGGGTATAAGACTCGAACCTAGCTCGAAATGAGGGCGTCCCAATCAGAAGTGAGGAAGGAAGGCATTCTGAACCGTCTCTTCACTAGGGAGATGAGCAGAAAGTAAGGCATCAATGCCCTGAAGCCCCTTTCCTCCAGAACCCCTCAAATTCAGAGAATTACAAATGGGACCAAGGTCATAGGGAGAGGTAAATCAAGACCTTTAATTTTTTGAGTATGGCCCAGATAGGAGAAGCTACTTGCTCAAGGTTGCACAGTAAGTTGAGAAAGAGATAGAAATCAAACTTAGGTCCATTGTAATATTGTAACTGTTCCATGATAGTCTGTTGATTACAAAGACGGTGGAATTCTGAAACATTATTAGGGATTCAGCCCTGTGCTGGGTGCTGTGGAGGATGCAGCTGAAGTAGAACTTTCACTCCTTGCCCTCGTGGACTTAATATTCTGGTGTGGGAAGGCATTGCTTCCCTGTATTCCTATATTAATAATAAAGAGTAACAAAATCTCCCACTTACTAAGCATTTACTAGATGCCAGGCTCTGTGCTATGTGGTAGGTGCAGATCCTCATAAATCTCTTCTGTTGGGGTGTGAGTTGTGACAGCTGTGTGATTTCCAGTCCTTGGACAACCCATTTGGGGGGTTAACGTCAACAAAGCGGCATGAAAGAGATGTCTGGGATCTTGGTAATATTCTGTATCTTGATGTGGGCACACATACGTGGGTGCATTCAGTCTGTAAAAATTCCCTGAGCAGTCCATCCTACTTGAGAAAATGCCTGTTATACATCCACAAAAAAATGAAATAACGAAATAATGGGACTGGCTATACATTCCAAAATATGAGTGCATTTTTCCTTTCCAACAAGATACTGACTAAGCTCTGTGACACTAAGATCGTGATATTACAACTGAATCTCTGGAGTTCCTTACATCATGCAAAGCGCAGAGCTCAATCAACACTCAGGGCTTATTTGCGGATTAGGGTCACAGCTCCAGTCCTGGTTTCCTGACAAGGGCCACTCCCAACCTCATGGACCAGGCACTATTCAGAGAGCTTTACTGAAGTTGATCTCATTAGAGGTCAGCTCTGTCATTAGCCTCAGTTTATGGATGAGAAACCTGAGACACGGAGGACTGACTCTGGGACTTGTGATTGCATTACACGTCACACAACACTGCTTCTCAAGACGGCGAGACCCACCCTCTGCATAATGTGGAGTTGGACCAAATCTCAAGAGGCAGAGTTTGAAACCCCTGTGAACATAAATGCAAACAGTAAGCCACAGACTTGGAATTTCACGGATGTTGAACACGTTGGCATCATTGGCTAGACTGTCTGGATGTAACACATTTGGGTGTGTCAAAGAAAGTAAGGACGTGGGAGTCAGATAAACTAGGGCCCGATGCGCCACCTCTTATGAGTTGTGTGAACTTGGGCAAGTTGCTTAACCTCTCTGAGCCTTTGTAGTAGATATGAAGACTAGAGATGGCAATACCTAATTTGTAGGATAATTTTAAACGTTAATTAATTAGGATAGTGGATGTAAAAGCCTTAATGAAGAATAACGTGTGGTCCGTGATGGACCTTCAACAATGTTATTTCCAGTTTTAAATTAGACAGGCATCACTGTGGTCATTGAGGAAGCCATTGGAATGTCTTTGCCCAGAGTTCGTGCGCAAAGAAAAGTGGGTCAATGCAGAGGAGGAGCAGGCTGTAGAGAGGGGAGGTCAGTGAGAGGAGGCAGATGGAAGGCAGTCTTGGGTGGTTAAGGAGCCTGCTTCTGGGTTAGGCCCATCTGTGACTTGCTGTGTGATCTTGGGCACCTTGTTTAAGCTCTCTGAGATGCCATTTCCTCATTTGTAAAACAGGGCCATTGAAATTAAACAATGCTTATCGTGGTGCTGGCTCATGAGAGTAGTCAACCTTATTGATCAACCCAACCACTGAGTGAAATGGTGCTCCTGGCCTGGATCCCAGGATGGGGGAGAACAATGAGGAGGAGGTCTAGTCCTCCACCCCCCACCCCCACTAAGAGGTCTCAAGCTTGAAATCCGGAGACCAGGTTTTGGGGCCCTGGAATTGGCCAATGCCCCCCAGCTAGGTAGATAAGCTGAGGGTCTGGTCCGTTGGGCTGGGGAGATATCAGCCAAGACCGTTACTCTGCAGTCAGGCCCAGAAGTGACCGCTCAGATACTTCTCCATTTGTAGGCCCCTGGGAGAGCAGAGGAGAGGAAGGAATCCAGGCCTTTTCACCCTCTGGGCTACCTGTTCCTGGCGCCCTGGGCTACTTGTACCTGTCCCGGAGGACTGGGCTGGAGTCTGAGGAAAGCCAGGAGGTCACAGAATTGAGTCACCCACCTGAACACGTTCACTAGCTCTTGGCAGTGACATCCAGCAAAGTTAGGGCTCAGCACCTGCTGCCCTCTCTTTCGACTACACTGAATTAGGCCGGAGCTTGGTTGATGGAAGTTCTGATATTTTTGCATTTATTTGGATTTTTAAGAAATATTGCGTTAAAATATTATTTATTTGACTACCAATTTTTTCAGTATTTCCTTAAATTTTGCACCTGAGGCGAGTGCTTCACTCACATCCTCCTAGTCCTGACCCTGTGGTGGCATAGGGCTGGTTGGAGATGGAGAGTGGGATGGGGTGGGGAGGCTGGTCCACCAATGTCTGAATGACACTGCATGAAGCTTTGCATTCCAGCTGTTGCCTCTGTGCCAAAAGATATGACCTGAGGTTGGACAAAATGGCATATTCCAGGTCAATGATCCTCAACTGGGGCATTTTTGTTCTCCAGAGGACATTTGGAAATGCATGGAGACAGTTTTGATTGTCATGACTGGGGGACGTGTTATTGGCCTCTAGTAGGTAGGGACCAGGCATGCTGCTAAACTTCCTACAATGCACAGGGAAGCCCCCCACAACAAAGAATTGACTCCAAATAGTGATGGTGCAAAGGTTGAGAACCTTGAACTAGATCCACAGCACAGAAGAAACAGCATAGGTTTCTCACACATTAAGTGTGAAAAAGGGAGGGAGAGGGAGAAGGAGAGTGAGGAAAGGAGGGAGGGAGGGAGGGAGAGACAGAGAGACAGAGGTTTTAGAGCCAAAAAGACTTAGAAATCCCAGTTCTCCCACTTGCTGTGTAAACTTGGCAAGTCACCTTCCCTCTCTGAATCTCAGTTTTCATGTCTGTGAAGTAAGAATAATCCTACATTCTCCTGGGAATGAGGTGAAGGTGAAGATTCAGGGACGTGATGCATATAAAGTACCTGGTCTGGATAAGAGCTCAAGGGGGCCAAGGCTCCTTTTGCCTCCTACCTCCTCTGCTCGTGGTCTCCCAGCTCCCTGGATTCTGCACTTCATTTGCTGGCATATTGACCGGAGGAATGCTGCTCCTGGGGTTAAGAAGTATTGTTCAGACTGGGGCTCTTTAGGGGCACTAATAATAGATTTGCCTGGACAGTAGACATCTGGGGTCTTCTTGGGCACACCAGGGTGCATGGGCACCCATATATGGCAGCAGACCGCAAGAGGCAGGTCCCTGCAGCCCCAGCAGCGAGCAGGGCTCAAGGGGAGAGGACTGAGAAAACTTCTTATCAGCTCCACTGCCCCCACCCAGCCTGGGGCAATCACCCTGCCTCTTTCCACTTCCTCAAATACCCACTATAAGGGCTGCCACAGACACTGCGAGTGGAGGCCTCAGACTTTCAAGAGGTGAGTCTTCCCCCGAATGCCTAGGGAGGAGGGATCCAGGGCCTGGGAAGAAGCAGGACCCTATCTGGCAAACACCTCAGAGGTCTGTCCTTAGGACCATAATGGCCACCGTCCTTCCTCCTCCTTCCCCAGTGAGAGTGAAATTGGCCCTGGCCCTGAGCAGACCTGTTCCTGCAGGGGCAAGCGTCTGGGCTAAGTGCTGTTGTGGGGAGCAGTGATGGAGCTCTCGGGAAAAAGGGACTTTTGACTTTGAGCTGACACCCCCATGTCCTTTCCCTGATTCTGCAGCTCAGGGTATATTCGTTGGAGGAGAAGGAAGCTCTCTAGTTTGCCCTTTAATAAACCAGTTAAACCAACTTTGCTTCTCTGCTATGTGCCAGGGGCTCCTCAGACACGCAGGACATCCCCAAGGAGGGAAGGTCACAAGACTGAGTAGATATGAAATTCCTCCTGCTGCTGCCCCTTCTCCTGCTGGGGACAGTTTCTGGTCTTCAGCTGCGTAAGTATTCATTTAGACCAGTGGTACCTCCCCTTCTCTTCTCATCCATATTTCTCCTTTCTCCTCTTTTCTGCACCTTTTTTGCACTCACTGGGCCAGGGCCGTAGCCTCCCCTCTTCAGTTGACCCAGCTCATTTCTGGTAAGACCTCTTCTAAACTCAGAACTGTGACCTGAACTTTCTGTCTGGGCTCCTTCACAAGAAAAAAGCGCCCACCTATGAAGATGAAGGGCTTCTCACAGGTGCTTCCGTTCACCTCTAACATACACACCTGTGGTGTCAGCGAGAAGTTAGGTTCTCATCCATTTGTGTATGTGACCCAGGAGTTCTCACCTAGCCCTACACCTAGGAGATCCTTCCAATCTTGGCTCAAGGTGGCATTCCTAGACGGCTTGAATGGGGTCAGAGCTGTCCATGGTCCTGGAAGCAGGGAGAACCCAATCTGACAGCAGGTTACCTGTTACCTGTTCTTTCCAGAGAATGATGCCCCCCATTTGGACATCCGAGAGACACAGACAGACCTGATCCATGATCTGGAAGGTTCAGGGGAGCAGGAGGAAGAGTTGGCCCTGGCCGAGGAGGTGATTCCATCAGACGGAGAGGAGGCTGAGGCTTCTGGCTATCATGACACCTTTGAGGATGAGGAGGCCACAGAGTTGGACCCAGCTGCCCTAGATGAAGACTTGCAGTGCCCCAGGGAAGAGGAAACAGTTCAAGTGCCAGCCCATGCTGGGTGTAAGACCTGCCGCTACCTGTTGGTGCGGACCCCCAAGACATTTACAAAAGCTCAGGTAAGTGGCAGGAAAGCTACTGTGGAGGCCCGGGATGAGAAGAAGAGAGTGGATTCATATTCATTTAGACCAGTGGTACCTAAAGCCTAGTGTGCATCAGAATCTCCTAGAGAGGTTAATCTATTAAAACACAGATTTCTGGGCCCCATCCCCACAATTTCTGATTTAGCAGGTCTGCGGTGGGGCCTAAGAGTTCGCATTTATAACAAATTCCCAGGTGATGATGATGTTGTTGGTCTGGCGACTGCACTTTGAGAACCACTGATTTGAACAAAAGGCTTTGGTATTAGATACACCTGTGTTCAATCCTGGCTCTGCCTGTCAATGGCTGTGTTACCTGAGCAAGTCACTTCACCTTTCAGAGCTTCAGTATCTTCATTTGTAAAATGGAGATATACAGTAACAACCTCTTAGAGTTCTGGTGAAGATTCAATGAGATAATACACGGAAATTATTTGGAATAGTCCCTGGGTCATTGTGACCTCTCAATAAATGGTGGCTATAATTATTCTGAGTATTATTATTATCTCCTGCAAGAAGTTCCTGACAACAGAAAAAGCAGCAAGAAAAGAGATTGAAGGGGACAAGTAGGTCACTGATTTCTGATCTGTAAAGGGATATACGGCTCTCTCCTGGAGACTCATGGGCTTGAGAAAAACCAGAGTGAATTCTCTACCCCACCCCTTCTTCTCTCTGCAGAATGTCTGCAAGACTTGCTACCGAGGCAACCTCGTTTCCATCCACAGCTACAGCTTCAACTATGGCCTCTGGTGGTCGGCCAGGAGGTTCAACCAAGCCAAGGTCTGGATTGGAGCCGTCATGAAAGGCTGGGTAAGTGAGGGGCCAACACCCAGGTACAGGAAGTTCTTTCAGACCACCTGAAGGGTCTACCTGCTGGCGTAAAGTCTCATCCCAGCAGCTGAGGTGACCTTAGAGCAGCAGGCAGTGACACGCTGGAGCTGGCTTGTACTGGCTCAGGAGAACCGATGATTATGCACGTCCCTTCCCAATTCCATGTTCAGTGACTTCACGCCTATAGCTTGAAATCTGCCATGGTGGATGAATTTACACCAAGGAAATAGGCAGTTGTTACAAATCAGGGTTCCTTCCTCCCTCTGCCTTCTCACCTTCCCCCAGAGCTGGTTGTTAAACATTTACCAACACACCACTGGAGTCAGGAGATAGGTTCCACACCCAGCTTGGTCACTTACTAGCTGAATGACTTCCTTGGGCCTCAGTTTCCTCATCTCTAAAATGGGGTCCTTCTCTCAGAGTGTCTCTGGGATTGTGGATGAGTAAGTGCTTGCTTGAAATGCACAATCTTGGGCCCCACCTCAGACCTCCTGAATTAGAATCTGCATTTTAACAAGATCCCCAGGGGATTTGTATGCACAGTAAAGTTTGAGATGCCTACTCCGTGTGATGATGCATTGTTGGCAAACTCTCAGAGATGGATCTCTAGGGTGTCTGGCTTCTAGTCGGGTAAACAGTGAGAAGAGATGATTTATATACATAGTGAGTGTCCAGAAAGGGATACTTGGTGCTCGGTGGGCATTCTCTGGAGCCCCTGCCTCTGTCTGTCTTCCTGGACCTCTGCCCTCTAACGCAACCTAACACTTGTCTAGTTCCTGTGGAAGAGATTTCGCTGGACAGATGGGAGCAGATGGAATTTTGCATACTGGGCTCCAGGGCAGCCTGGGAATGGGAAAGGACACTGTGTCGCTCTATGCATCAAAGGTGAGGGGGACTGGGCATCAGGACAAGGGGAAGAGGGGGCAAGGTAGACTCTTACATATTGTTCATTTGAGCTGCCTGAACACACCTCCCTAAACTCACAACCTCCCCCCAGCTGGAGAACTAACATCCTGCCTATGAGGAGGGCTGAGATGTAGGGAGGGATTCTTTAAAGCAAAACCAGGTGATGGCGTGCCCTGTGTTGGGGCTAGAGGGCGGCTCTCCATCCTCACAGCCCCGGGGCTGGGGTCCTTTCCCTCCACTGATATGAAGGCGACAGATGAAAGTAGCAGATGTGAATGCAAGTGTGGATGAGGGATGAAGGAAAGATGTGGGAATTAGGGATGGCTGACAGATAATTCGCCAGCTTCCCATAGCATGGATGCCAGATCTGAGGGAGCTTAGTACAGTGGCTAAGATTACATGTGCTGGAGTAAGACTGCTGTGGTTCACATCCCAGCTCTGCCACTTGCCAGCTGAGATAGAGGCAAGTGATTACCCCCACTAAGCCTCAGTTTCCTCATCTGTGAAATGGGGATGAGATAGTATCTATTCTTGGAGTCATTGTGAGGATTAAAGCACTTAGCACCCTGCCTTCCTCACGGTGGTTAGCTGGTAAGGGAATGTGGGAAACATATGGCTGATGGGTCATGACCTCGGCAGGCGAAGGAGGCTTTTGAGGTGCCCCAGGAGGGAAGGAGGGGGACACAAGCCACACTCAAATGGGCAGCTGATATCACTGTGCTCTCTCTACTGCTAGGGGGTCAATGGCGACGAACTGCCTGCAAAAAGCGTCTGCCCTTCATCTGCTCCTTCTAAACCGATGGCACGGAGACCCTGCCTTGGAGCCTCCTCCCTTCGCACCCTCCCGGCTGCCCCTTGACACTGGGCTTGTCCCCCAGCCCCACCCCCCGAATATAAAGCCTGACTTGCCACAGCATTTCCTGACTCTTGTTTCTTCATTGCTCACTTTGGAGGACTCCCCGGGGTTGGAAAAGCCTGGAAGCGCTCACTTCCGCAGGGTGGGGCTTTGAGGAAACGGTAAAAGGTGGTGGAATACGGCGCCCGGTGGGGGTTGGGTGTGGGGGCGCTGAGGTGTCCGGCTGCAGCGCCATCTGGGGGCGGAGCATGGACTCAGGCGGACCGTTCTCAGCCCGGGCTCCGGGATTCCCACCCCTCCCCCCAGGCTCTGGGGGAAGATCTCATTCGGCAGTGGGGCGTGGGGAACTGGCCCTCCCGCCTTGTTTGGGTTCAGTATGGGGGGTGTGTGTGTGGGGGGGCGGTGGGAGTGGGGTGGCTTTCCAAAACGGAGGCGATTTTGCTGATTCAAGGACTGGGGTGGAGCAGTGAGATCGCATCTGGATAACCACGTGGGAGGGAGGAGAAAGCATTCTTGTCTGGGGGCAGCCTGCTCCTCTAGTCCTGTGTCTTCTTGGCCTCACATACTGGCCCCTGTTTTCCATTCTTCCAGCCACTGTGGGTGAATTCCAAGGCCCCAACTTCCTCTGAGATGTGTTCCCCATTCCATTTCCAGGAGGGTGGCTGCCCTCCTGCCTCCCCTACCCTTCTCCTTCCTCATCCCCTGCCTACCTCCCTAGAGGGGCCACATTGTCAGGAGGGAGCTGCCTCCCACCAGGAGGGCCTTGAGGCTGGTCAGGGCATCTGGCAGCAGTGTGGTTTCCATCCTGGCTTTGTAGCCCCGGGCCTCAGCTTCCCTCCCTCACCCCATGTTCTCAGACCCTGGGGACACTGAGAGAGAACACTGTTGCTGCTCTTAACCTTGTTCCATGCAGGATGCTGGGCTCCAGGAAGGATATGGGGTTGATGAAGCAGGAAGTTCAGACCTGAGACTGGGTATTAAGAGGGTGGACAGCTTTGGGTTGAGGGGAGAGAGAGAGGGGGGCACTCAGAGATGGATGTCTTCTTGGGGGTGTCATTCCACATGGGGCACAAGGAGCATGTACAAGTATTTCTGTGGGTGCACGTGTACATGCGTGTTTATGTATCTTGGTGTGTATGCGAGTCAATCTTTGTATACCTGTGTGTACGTGAATCTATATATGTAAATGTGCATAAATCTGTGTGTATTTGTGTATTGTTTGTGTACATTTTGTACATCTGTGTGTATTTATGGATAGGCCTGTATGTCTGTGGACATCTGTGAAGCTTTGCACCATTATATGCCTGAATCTGTGTGTGCACACATGTGTGTACCTGTGTGTCTTTGGCCAGTATGTTTGGGAGTGTGTATACATGTCAGTGTGTGTCTGAGCACACCTGTGTAAGGGTCTACTTTTGTGTGCGTGCGTGTGTTCCTGTAGGCATTTGATGGGATGTGGAGTTTCAGGAACAAAAGGAACAGTTTCCCAGATGTACTTTCTTTCTAAAGGTGTTGGAGGTGATGGAACGGGACAGGATAGGAGAACCCCAGAGGAAGTGGGTGGTGAAGAAGCGGTAGGGATGAGTCCTTTGAATATGAGCAGGCCTCTGGCAATAGGACAGTGGGCCTTGGCATTGCCATGAACCTCACCAATGCTGGGCCCCAGGGACTGCCTCTGGGGAGAAGAGGCCTGTCCTCAGTACAGGGGTCTGTCCATCTGCCTTGGATGGAGAGGGGGTCAGGAAGCTCCTAATTGCAGCAAGTCAGTCTCCCCAAGGGCACGGAAGGAGAACTGCCTGGGGGTCAAGCCCCCACCCAGGTCCCTGCATTGCATACTGCAACAAGCTAATTCTTTTTTTTTTTTTAATTTTTTGTTTATTGCAGTAACATTGGTTTATAACATTGTCTAAATTTCAGGTGTACATCATTATACTTCTATTTCTGCATAGATTACATCATGTTCACCACCCAAATACTAATTACAACCCATCACCACACACCTGTGCCGAATTATCCCTTTTGCCCTCTTCCCTCCCCCCTTCCCCTCTGGTAACCACCAATCCAATCTCTGTCTCTATGTGTTTATTTATTGTTGTTGTTATCTACTACTTAATGAAGGAAATCATACGGTATTTGACCTTCTCCCTCTGACTTATTTCACTTTGCATAATACCCTCAATGTCCATCCATGTTGTCACAAATGGCTGGATTTCATCGTTTCTTATGGCTGAGTAGTATTCCACTGTGTCTATATACCACATCTTCTTTATCCATTCGTCCCTTGATGGGCACTTAGGTTGCTTCCAAGTCTGCAAACTGCAACAAGCTAATTCTTGATGCTCTGCTTCTAAAAGAACTGTGGAATCTGGCTGTGCAGGGTGGGAGGGATAAGCAGTAAGGGAAGCTCTGTATAGGCAGCTCTGGGACTGGTATTTCGGCTGAACGGCAAGCCCCCTTTTATCAGCCTCCACTTATCTCCTTGACGGGGAATGGGTTCTAGCCGATCCCAGTCGCCCGATATCCTGCCAGCCAAGACCAGAGGTAGAGGGCGGGGCAGGGAAAGGAGGAGGACTTAGACCCCTCCAGATTGAAGCTTGCTTGAGGCAGGCGAGGGTAGATAAGATGTCCCTCAAATATCCGACACTGTCTGTTATTGGGCCTCAACTTCAACCATTATATATTCATTCCATTGGTTGTTTAAGGCCTTTCAGTCGTGAGTAGGCTTTGATTAAAAAGCAAATACTCTGAGGAGAAGAAACACTTGAGAGCATTATCTATCAATACCTCTGGGAGACTCATTGGTAACTTGCCAAGAACAAGGTTTTGTGAGAAGGAACACAGAAGGCAAGGATGTGTGTACCTGTCAGTGGGCATGGGGAGAGGGGGCTTGTGCAGAAAGAGAGACAATGAAGCAGAGAGTGCTGTGTTCACCATTTTCTCTTCCTGCGGACCCAGGAAGACTCTATTTCCTAGTATGCCTTGCGGTCAAGTTGGGCTCTGCAGCATGCTACTGAGTCTGATCAACGCAATGTGGGCAGAAGTGATGTAAGCTACTTCTGGGGCTGGCTTTTAAATGACCCCTGTGATCCTCCTGTTCTCACTTTCCTTGCCACAGGGATCTGGGGGTCTGTGTGTCTCGGATGGCATAGTTACCAGATGGAGGGGGCTGTCTGACCTGCTTTGTTGTATTAAACCTTGAGATTCTGCAGCTTGCTTGTTACTGCAGCAAAACCTGGTTTAACCTAACACATAGAAAAGAAGGTGCCAACAAATGTCCTAATTCTTCCCAGACAGACGTAGCACAGAGGTCAAGATCCCAGACTCTGGACTCACAAAGCCCTGGTTCGAGTCCCAGTTCTACCATTTCAGTTTTTAACCTTACCAAGCCTCGGTTTCTTCTTCGGTAACATGAGGGTGGAATTAGACAATGCCTGTAACGCATTTAGCCCACTGCTTGGCAATGTCAAATTATCACTAAACATTAGCTTTTATGCTGAGTAAGTAAAGAAGCAGTGTAGTGTTGGAATGAGCATGGGTTCTAGTTTGAATTTCCATGTATTGCAAATTTCTTCCTCTATTAAACAGGATTAATAACAAACCACAGCAAGTTCACCAGGGTTGGTGTGAGGGTCCATGAGATTATGTTGGTGACTGTGCTGAGGACACCATGATGCAGCAGAGACAAGTTAGCTATTTTATTAGTACTGATGTCAACCCTAAGTCTAGCACACAGAAGTGGTAACTTAGTTCAGCTGTGGGAGGACAGCGTCAGGCTCACACACACGGGTTCAGGCCAGGGGGTGCTGAAGCACCTGTAGGAGGAAAGGGGGGACTGGGGGGGGAAATCCCTCCAGGACACAGCTGCCTCCATCTCCTCCTAAGAGAACATCCCTGTGACCCCAGCCTCAGCCCAGCCTCCTGAGAGCTGGATTCACCGGGAAAGCCTGTTGGTGTCCTGGTTGGAGAATACAGTGCTGTCTTCATTGATGTTTCTGCCATTCAGATCTCCAGACACTGCCTGATGCCCGAGATTGCCCCTGGGGAGGTGTTATCCCACCATCCTGAGGATGCAGCTTGGGGTGAAGGCAGAGTCGGGAGGTGGTGGGCCTTGTTTGGGGGAATCTTACCCCTTCTCCCCCTGCTGTGGGGGATCATTGGGGTCAGGCCTTTGCAAGTGCCCACTGCTTGATCCTCCCAAACTACTCCCAAAGCTGCCCCCACCCCTTTCCCCACACCTTCTGTAGAGGGGCCAGCCCTCATGTCTGCCAAGACCTCATGGTCATGCCCACACTTCTTTTCTGGAGGCAGATTTACCATGAAGCTAATGAAACATACTTCGGGGCTGCTCAGTTGCATGAGCCCCTTCTAATACCTAATTTTGTATTATTTTTAAAAAGATGCCTCAAATTTTATATGCTTCAGGCTTCATAAAATCTGGATCTGCTCCTGAGCTCAGCCCTGGTGAGATTTCTGGGCCTCTCACTGGAGGAGAGCCCAGAAGGAGAAAGGGATGTGGGCGAATGGAGGCAGGCGTGGACCTGAAGCTTTCTCAACAGCCTTCCCAGCTTCCTGTACTTGCCTCCTTCCCTGGGTGGCAGGACACCTGGTTCCCTTTTGGTCACTCACTGCGTGACACAAGTCATTTCCCTCTCTGGTCTCCGTCTGCTCATCTGTAAACAGGAGAGTAGGACCAGATGGTTTCTAAGGCCTTTTAGTTTCCAACATTAGAAGACTGACCACGTTGTTAGGACACTGTGCGGACAGGCCTGCTGACCAGCTGCTCACAGGGCAAGAGGTCTCACTGAGCCTTTTCACCAATGTTTTAAAGGAGGACTGCCGAGCTCCCAGAACAGGGCCCAGGTCCGAGAATCACGCCACCCTGGGGGTAGCCTACTCTGGCTTCCAGAGTGAGGGCCCCAGATGGCTGTGAGAGTGTGTGAGGGCCCCAGAGGGAGAACAAGAATGGCCCCTGCCCTGGTTTGGGGACAGAGCTGTGGGTGAAGTAAGACAAATTCACTGAGTCATGCCTCCTGTTTCCTTGTGAATTTGGGACCCATCCAAGTCAGGCAACGAGACTTTGCACCACCGTCTAACTGGTCTCCTCTAAAATGGGGTCCGCCTGAGTTCCTGGGAAAGCCCGGGGCTTACTCTTTATTCAGTTGAACCTAATCATGGTCAGAGTGGAGGAGGCTGAAGCAGCAGGGCAGATACCCCCTGGAGTTCATTCTTCTCTTGTGGCGTGTGGGCGATGGAGTTAGACCTGAGTTTAAATCCCAGCTCTCTCGCTTCCTGGCTGTGTGGCCTTGGGCAAATGACTCTGTCTCTCTGAGCCTCAGTGTATCTTCATAACAGGGGAACTAATATCCACCACATAGGATTATTCTAAGGATTAAATAAGATAATGTATGTGAGAGTGTCTGGCACGTGGTAGGCCCTGTGGCCACTCATTATTACTATTATTATCTCTACTCTTTGGAAGGGGGATGACTCAGGTGCTACTGCCCTGGGGATCTTGGGAAGCAGACAGGGGTGAAGGTGAGATTGAGGTCTTGGCAGGAGGACCACCGGTCTGTCAGGGCACTGGGAGGCCCAGACAGCTGGGTCCTGGCTGTGGCCTCACGGGATGAGCAGCAGAAATGAGAGCCCCTCTCCTCTCCCATCCCCCCTTGCCCAGGTAGGGTGTCCTACTGGGAAGCCTGGAGCCCAAGGGTGAGCATGAGGCCCTGGGAAGAGGCCCTAGTGGCCGATGGAGTAGGCCCCCGAATCTGTGGACTGCTTCTCCTCCGTGGTCTGGTCACTGGGGAACACTGGGTTGGCCGAGGCAGCGACCTTCAGCATTGTCTCATTCACCTGCAGGCAGAAGTGCTGGCTTTTTCATGCTCTGACTGTGGGTGAGGTCCTCCTAGGGGGCCCCATTTGACAGACTCAGCAGTTGGGGCTCGTGGCCTATTCACTAGGGGGGCTACCGCAAGTCTGTGTGATCCCAAGACCTTTGATCCTTTCCATGCACCTCAAAGACAAACAGAAACCTGAGCTAACCCATCGCAAGATTTGTCCCCCTTCAGAAATGGAGAGGAGATGATGAGGGATGGGGATGTTGAAAGTGATGACCCACAGAGCCCCCAAGATTCTCCACAGAGAAATCTCCAAACCCCCTCTTTTCTTGACCCCCCCCAATATGTATTGAGGCCCAATGAACTCCCCTAAAGAAGCCTCCAAAAGTGAGCCACTGGGAGTCCCTGGGATCTAGCGTCCCTCCCTGCCCCGTCCCTCTACCTCCTCACCTCCTCAAACTTCTTGGCTTTGTACTGGTCGGCCCCCTTGAGGAAGTTGAGCAGGATGATGTCGCAGAGGACAGTCCCCTGGAGGAGGAGAAGCAGGTGGGCTCAGACGGGCTGCCCCAGGACGGGTGGGAACAGGGTGGCAGGAAGGGCAGGGGGGTCCTCAGAGATGCCTGACTGATGATGGTGGGGATGATGTTGAATTTGCCGGCCTGCAGGTCCAGGGGCTTTGTGGGATGTCTTCATGACCCGCCTCCCCAGCTCCTGGGGGTGACCCCAGAGCAAAATGCAGAGAGAGGACTTGGTATGGAAGCAGAGGGACTGAGGGGGCTGAAGTCCCTGGGAGTGGGGCTATGTCCCCGCCTTGCTAGCTGGGCTCTGCTCCTCATCAAGGCTCCTCCCATCTATAGAACCCCAGAGTCTCCTCCCCCACCTCCCTGGTGAGGAACAGGAACTTTGTACGCAGTGGTGCCTCCTGCAATGGGGAGGCTGCCGTGGGAGGTGATGAGCTCCCCATGACTGGAGGTGTTCACGCAAGTGCGAACCCAGCAGGGAGGTTGTGGAAGAGAGGAAGCATCTGGCAAGAGGTTGGGCTTTGCATTCTAGGCAGAAGCAGGACTTACCTGAGTCCCTCCCCTGCCCACCCCTGCCAGCCGGGGCCCCACCCTGACGGGCCTCCTGTCAGAGCCTGGAGGGGCTAACTCACCACTCCTACAGAGGTGAAGGCTGCCACGGAGCTGATGATGGTGGGAATGATGTTGAACTTGCCAGCCTGCAGGCACAAAGACCAAGGGGAGTGGGCAGAGGGTCCAGCAGCGCAGAGGTGAGGCCTGAGGCTGAACTTGGACCCCCAGCCAGAGAGGAGGAGGAGCCAGAAAGGTTCTTGGTGGGTCAGCAGGCCCCGCCCCTTCACGGTACAGGTGAGGAGATGTGCCCAGCCCACGGTCTCAGAGCTGGTCAGCAGCAGGACCCTGCCCCCCAGAGGAACCTCCTCAGGGCCCAACATGGGTCTGGGTTTCCCCCGGTCCCGGTCCACCCCATCTTCCTGGCCTAAGGACTCACATTCCCGTACACCAGCACATCGAAGCGGATGCCAAAAGCCTTCAGGAGCGTGCGGTACTCACTGCCATCCTCCGTCTTGTAGTACTTGGCAAACCTGGAAGCCAGAGGCGAAGGTGGGTAACCCCGTGGGCTCCCGCCTGAGCCGTCAGGGTCCTCTAGAGCCTATGACCCTCACTTATCGAGCAACTCTTACTGATGGCTTAGGGGACACCTGCCACAGTCCTCCGTGTGTAGTTAGCTGACCCCTGCACAAGCATCATCTTGGGGGCTCATTAAAAATGCAGATTCCCAGGCCCCACCTCAAACCCATGGAACCAGCATCTCTGTGGGTGGGGCCCAGGGCTCTGCCTTTTAAATAATGTCCCTAAATGATTCTGATATGTATGAAAGTTTGAGCCAAGCTGGACTCCAAGCTTTTTCAGTTCTCTTTGTTTGGGTATCCCAGGGCCTGGCTCCATGCAAGTGCTCCCTCTCCACAGGCTTCTCAGCCTACTTGGATTCAAAGCCTGGCTCCACCACTTACCAGCTGTGCAACCTTGGGCCAGTTACTTAACCTCTTTGAGACTCAATTTCCTCTTTTGTGATTGGGAATACACCTGCTTCATAGGGTTGCTGTGAGAAATGAATGAAACCACACGCATGGGGGCTTAGAACAGTGCCTGGAACACCGTAAGCACCCAGGAAATGTTTGCTGATGTTGGCTGTTGTTATTGCTGAAGAGATCCATTTGCATTTATAGAGCAGTTTAAAAAAGTGCTTTCAGACACCTCATCTCATTTCACCCTCGCACAAACCTGTGGGACGGGGATGTGACTGCTCTAGTTTTCAAATGAGGCTCCGGGGGTTACGTGACTTGTCCAGGGTTACCCAACTGGCCAAGACTCAAGGCTGGGTTTGCCCACGTTTAAGATTTTGTCGTCTGTACCTTCTCTGCCTGGTATGCCAGGTGCCAGGAACTGTGCTGCGGGCTGATAGGAATGATCACATTTAATTCTCACCAAACACAGCGGGGTGGGTCTTCACACCCCCATGTTGAAGATGCCAGTGGTGGTGAAGAGACTTGCCTATAGTTTCACAGGTAGGAAGCATTAGAATTGCATTTGTCTTTTGGCTTCTAAAGCATTTTCCCCTACTTGGCTGTGCCCATCACAGGCAAAACTCTAACATTAGCCAGGTGTAATCTCTTTGGGCTACTGTCCCACAGCCATAAATCCTGTAAATACTGGTGCCAGTATCCCAGGAAAATGGTGAGGATTAAGTGAGATGATGGGAGTGAAAGGGCTCAGAAGCTCCGTAACTGGGTGGGGTCGACATTATCTTATTCATGGCTGGCTGCCTCCCTTTCAGTGTTTCCAGTCCCCACAGATTCCTGAGGCCTGTCCCAGGCCTCTCCCAGCAGAAAGAGGGTCTGAGAAACTCGTTCCCTGAAAGTGTTCAATGATTGATGTGATGCCCCCCATTCCCCAGGGATATTTGCGTTTGAAACTGTCCAGCAGGTGGTGATGGATGGAAACTAGACTTTTGGTGAACACACGATGTAATGTATACAGAAGTCTAATTATACTGATATACACCTGAAATCTATGTAATGTTATAAACCAATATTACCTCAATTAAAAAAAAAAGAAAAGAAATTGTACAGCAGGGAGAATGAAATGCTCAGCCCAAGTGAATAAATAATGGAGGGATTACAGGCCTGGGAGGAAGATCATTTGTGGGGAAGTGGCATCTTAAATCATAAAATCTCGACCACTGTTTGCTCTGGCCGTGGGGAACTTCGGAGTCTAAATCCCCCACTTTGGAGTCTGGCTCCACCACTTCCTGGCAGTATGGCCTTCCATGTGAGTTAACCCTCAGAGTTTCACTTGCTTGTCTATAGATGGGGATGCTCACGTCCCCTGGCAGGTCTGTTAGTGAGAGGGGTAGACACTAACACTCACCCTTCGAGGCAGCACTATCTCGATCCCTGTGCTACGCATTCAGTCTGCCCCTCCACACCCAATCTCTGCCCTTCTCTGCGGGGCTTGCGAGCCTGGTCCCCAGAGTCTGCTTCCACCAAGCTCCCTGCCCTCTGGCTCCGGCTGGGTTCAGCCAGGGGCAGGCGCCCACAGGCATTCAGAGGAGGGGAGGGAAGAAGAGTCAGGGTGTTTAATCCTCCAGCTCCTCTCTGCTGGTCCTCTAAGGTCCAGAGCCTGGAGGGTGGCTGTCTTACAGCCCTGCCTCTCTCCAGGTTCTGAGCACTGCTCCCTCGCCTTAGCCCTGCCAGCCTGGGTGGGAACAGCTTTCCCATGTGGCCAGCCCTGGTCCTTCCCCAGGCTTCTCGGTTCCCTTCACCCTGCATTCACCTTTGTGAATAGTCCCTTCATTCAATCACCCATTTTGAGACCACTGACTGTTTCCCCCCGGGACACCTTCCCTTAACATCCCCATTTCACAGAGCAGGAAGCTCAGGCCTAGAGAGGTTTAACTGGGCCAGGAAGGCATGCAGTTAGTACGGGAGTACAGGCGGCACATTTATCTTTAAAAACATGGTGAGCTATGGCCTGGGTAGTGGCAGCAGAGAGCTTCACAGACAAAGGCAAAATGGAAGGAACTCAAATTGCACCAGCAGGAGGATAATAGGATGGACACCAGAAAGGAAATCATTTCTAGAAAGATGAGGAGGTCCAAGAACATAACTCTCCAAGGAGGCCTCTCAGGAGATTTTAAAGCAGTTTGGAAAAGAAGTCTCTGGAATGGGCAGAAGGCTCCTAAAGTCCTCACTCCGGCTTTCAGGTTGGCTTGAGGCTAAGTACGAACCATCACCATCTCCACATCCACCATTTACAGAGTACCAGAAAAATAGGCAAAGCTCTTAACATACGCACCTCAGGTAATCTCATGAAGAAGGCACTGCTGACCCATTTTACAGATGGGGAGACAGATGAGAAGTTAACTTGCCTGAGCTGGGATTCTGATCCACTCTGACAATTCCAAAGTCTGTGCTCTTAACTCTGAACTGTCCTGCCTCTGAGCTCTAAGTGGCCCTTAAGGACACAGGCAGACCTACAGCCCTTCTCACATCACTGGAGAATCCAGGGCCTTTGTCTGAGAGACCTGGCAACTGATGCCCGTGGGGACTGAGCAGGCATGGGAGGATGGGGCAGAGACATTTGGGGCAGGGCAGAGGCTGGGACTGTGGTCCTGAGGTCTGCATTCCCCCCCCAAGGCTGCAGGCATGACAAATGCTCTGATATTGACTGGGAGAACAAAAAGTCGGCATTCTGGGCACTGCCGTTGAAAGCAGGGCTGACTAAATTTATCTTGAGAAGGAATGTGATGGAAACAGGGAGAAAAACCAAAGCGGACTTGGTTTTTCTCCAGCACCTGCCTTCCAAGAGGCAATAAGCATGATAAGATCATTATCTCACCACCCACCCACCCTCGGAGAAGGGTTGGCAGGGACTGGTTCTCTTCCCGGGTGGGAGTGAGGAGGAACAGCACTCAGGGAGGGAGGGCCCAGGCTGCAGACTGGGGAAGGACCCAGGAGTCCTGACTTCTGCATTTCTCCAGTGTGGCTGCAGGGGGTGCACAGTGTCACAGAATCTGGCCCAACCCTGTGGCACCAGGGTCTGGGCTATCTTCTCTTCTGGCACATGGCCGGACTGTATTTCCAAGCCCCCTTGCATCTAGCTGGGGCCCCATGACTAGTTCTGGCCAATGGAATGTGAATGGAGGTGAGGTCTGTGACCTGTGGGCCAAGGGGTTTGAGGGCAGTGTACCTTCTTCATCCTCCCTTTCCTCACAGCCAGTTGCTCAGGAGCCAGGGGGGAGCTCAGGCCTTCGGGGAGCCTGAGTCAACAGGTGGCAGGAGCCCAGATCCCTGCATGACAGCGTGGAGTGCCCACCTCCACTGACCCACAGTGCACTGTGCCGTGAGCAACAAACAAACCTTGGTGTGAAGCTACTGAGATGGGGGGTTGTTTGTTACAGCAGTTAGCAATGTTTACCCTCACTGTTACAAACTCCTATAATTTTATAGTGGAGAAGACTGAGGCTCACAGAGGAGAAGTTATTTGCCAAAGGACAAAGAGTGAGTTAAAATTGGGGAGTTGATTAGGCAGAGAGAGGGCAAATTCCAGTGATGCTACATTCCTAGGAATAAACCCTCTAAGAAAGTCCTAGGAGATCTGGGGGTAGTTCTACGACTGTCTTCAACTAGCTTTTTGACCCTGGACAAGTCACTCAACCTCTCTGAGCTTTTTACCTCAACTGAGAAGGGAGAGTAAAGAGCTGTGGGGAGGATGAGATGAGATAATATATATAGTAATTGCTGAATTACAATTACTATATAGTAAGTGCTGAAAGCATGTTCCCTTTCTTTCTTATCCTAAGATCAAGATAAAATGAAATAATAATTTCTACATTTACCTTAACCATTACACTCTCTTGCCTCCTGGAGATAATAATATTAGCAATAATAACAGCTAACATATCCTGAGTGCTTACTATGTGCCCAGCACTGCACTAAGTGTTATACGCATATTAAGTCATTTAATACTCACAAAACCCCATGAAATTCAGTACTGTTGCTATTCCCATTTTATAGATGAGGAGTCAGGATCAGAGAGGTTAAGCAACTTATCTCAGGGCACAAAGCCAACAGTCAGTGAGTGAAGCTGGGATTCAAACTCAGGCAGTCCAGTTCCAGAGCCCACACTCTTAGCCAGCGTTCTAGACTGTTCTTTTTGTTGCCTGATTTCTGTTAGGTCCTGGCTAATTTCTCTCAGTTTTCCAGCTGGGGGGCCCTTTTGCATTTACAAAGTGGGTCTCAACCCCCAGAGTCATTGGCTGGGAGGAGAACAGGAGGCATAGGTGAGGCATGAAAGGTCAGAAGAAGGGCCACCAGCCTTCTCATCTGAAAAGGGGAAGAGCTGAGCTAGACCGTGCCAGGCCCTGATTTCTCCCAGTTCCTCCGATTCTGGGAAATGGGGTTGGTGAGAGTGACACCACCATTCCACACCTTGGCCTGGAATACAAGGCCCCTCCCAACCTGGCCTGGTCCACCTTCCTAGCCTTACCTGCAAACCACCTCCCTGCCAAGCACCTCAAGCGCCAACCACACCACACTACCTGCCTTTCTGTATTTCTGCACACTTCAGAGACATAGACTTCTGTGCCTTTGCCCATGCTATTCCCATCTCCTCCCCTGTTCCACCTTGCAAACTCCTATTCATCCATTAGAGCCCAGCTCAGTGGCCTCTCATCCTTTCAACATTCAACAGACATTTAGAGCAGATATGCCAGGCACTGGTGCTAGGCACTGCTGTTACCTTGGCCAGCTCTGCTCTCATGAGGGCAGAGAAATATTAATTAATCACACAATCCCATAAATAGCTAGCATTGGACATAAGGGCTGGGAAGAGGTGGTGCACCATTCCAAGAGCACAGCTAGTGAAAATATTTGACCCAGGCTGGCTGGTCAAGGAAGGCTTCGTGTGAAAGTAACACAAAGCTGAGACTTGAAGGATGGAGAGTTGAAAGATAAGAAGGCCCGAGGTGGGGCAGTTTTCCTGGCTGAGGGAACTGCAAGCCCTCTCATGGGAAAGGATGTGGTGTTTTTTTGAGAAGCTCAAAGAGCACCGGTGGGCTGGAGGACAGACAGACGGCCATGGCAGTGTCTGGGTCCACCTCGCCCTGGCTGGCAGAGCCAATTGTGTATCTCTTCCCAATTCCACATTCAGGGACTTCATGCTTGTAGCTCGAAATCGACCATGGTGGAGTATTTACACCACGGAAATCGGCAAATGCCCAAATAAGGGATTTTCTTTTTCTTTTTCTCTGGAGAGCCAGTTCACTGGTGTAGCACTGAGGCTGTAACTCCCCCACGCCGGGCTACCTCTCCTGTCTCTGCTGGGATCCAGGCTCCCACGACAGTACCTGCCATACAGACTGTAGTTAATAATTTGGACTGTTGACTATGAGTCAGATCTCCCTGTCTCTCTTTGCCCAAGGGCCTCGTGCAGCAGAGGGTAGGGTAAATGCTTGCTGGAGGAACAATGAATTTCTGAAATTCTTGACATGTCATAGATTAAGTTTAGCAATGTGGCCTGCAGGTTCCCACCTATTGACTCTGGCTTCTCCAAATTCTCTCAATTCTTCAGGTGGGGCTAGTATAAGCAGGTAACCACAGGCTGTTTCTCTCCCAAACAGATAACATCTGGATCTGGCAGCTAGCTGGGTAGGCAAGTAGGTGCTATTGGTGGGAACCAGCCCCTGTGGAGGGGGGATGGGGAAAAGAGTAGAGACAGCATACATGTGGGGCCCTTACTCCTGCTAACGCTATATGAGAGGCTTCCACACCCATCATTTCATTAAGGCCCCATGACAACAGCTCAGTGGGGTAGCTGGCGGGTTAGGGGTTCTGAAGTGAGACAGTGCAGGGCTTGAATCCTGGCTTTGGCACTTGAATTAGTTTATATAATCACTGAAGTCACAATACTTCAGCTATCTGAGTCTCAGTTTCCCCAAATGTGAACTGGAGATACTAGCAAGCGGTGTAGGCTTGTTGAGAGGATTCAGGGAACTGCTGGATGTGAAGGCTGGATGTGAGCACCGCACCTGGCACAGAGCTTTCAATGAACATTATCTACTGACCATCAGGCCACACTGTCTGGACTACACAGGCGGGAGAGAAGCAATAGCAGCTCTCCTTGGGCCACCTGGCCTGCAGGGGCACAGCTGGGCTGCTTGAATCTAAAGCCCCTGCCCGCCCCCCGCTGCTTCCCTGAGAGAGGAGCCAGCAAGGAGAGTTCATGCAGCCTAAGTGGGCTGGGAGCTTGTGAAGCTGGTGCCTGTGAAAACACCTCAGCTGCTGAGGTTCAAAGCGCAGCATGGCTGTGACTGTGATGAAGCCAGAGCCGCCAGAGGAGAGAACAGAGCTCGGACACCTGCTGGCGCTGAGCTGGGGAGGGGGAAGGAAGCCTGGGTGGGGGTGGGAGAGGGGACATGGGCAGGGCTGGGGCTGTCGGTTTTGGGAGGGCCACCTGAGTCCAGACATTTGAAGGAAGGAGGGATGATTACAGGCGTGCTGACTACTCCACTGCCCCGAGACCCAGCCTCTGGTCTTGGGCGCCCTGCAGGCTGACCTCTACAGGTTGCATTCCTTCCCTGCTTTCCCTCTGGTTTCCGGGGGATTTGGTTAATGGGAGGCACTAGTGGGGGAACCAGAGGGCAGGAAGGAGAGAGGTAGGGTATTTATCCTGTCCACTGCTTCCCCGGCCTGTGGCTGTGTTGCTCTGTGACTACTGCTCCTGTCAGGGACCCCAGCTCTCCCCCAGGCTCCCCTTCCTCCCGCTGTGGCTGCAGGGCTAGGGGGTCATAGCTTCCCATTTTGTTAGACCCTGAGTCTCTCAGCTTCCACGTTTGTGAGCTTCTTCACAAACCCCAGCTGAGACAGCTTTCCCACCAGGACCCTCACTGACACACCTGTTCCATGACCAGACACGACACTCCCAACACAAGACTGAATGGAACAATTCTGAGGCCTGACGGGGGCGAGACAGTTTCGTGTGTGTGGGTATGTATGCATGCTCCTTCATGCCAGGCGCAGCAATAGATAAAGAATGAGTACCAGTGTCAATTACCATAATAAATCATTTGTCAGATGTGCTTCTGCAGGGCAGTGTTGAAGCTACATTCCGATGTGACAGGTCTATAAATAATAGTGCTTGCTTCGGCAGCCTGAGTTAACAACGCCCTTCCCCAGACACCCACGTGTGTTGATTCAGACTTTTAGAGTGTGAAGGGGCCTTAGAGAGGATCGTCTTTAACCAGCCCATTTTACAGAGGAGGAAACTGAGGCCCACAGAGGCGATAAGACTTGCTCAAAGTCACACTGAGCATTTGCGACAAGGCCTGAACCACAGCCCACAGATCTCCTGACCCACAGCCTGGGCCCTCTCTGCTTCACCTCTGCCTCATCTTAATTATTCTTGGCTTGCCTTGGCACCAATTTTTTTTTTGTATAAACATTTTTGTTATTTGGGTTCAGGTTTATCATTTTCACTAGATTAAAAGCTCCGTGATCTTGTTCGTCTTTCACTAGGTTAAATCTTTTAATTTTTCACTAGATTAAAAGTTCCTGGTCTTGTTCATCTCTGTATCAGCCCCAAAGCCCAGAAGCACGTGATATAATCTGGAAGCTGGAAGAGATCATCTTTTTTTTTTTTGGTACAGAAGATTGGCCCTGAGCTAACATCCCTTGCCAATCCTCCTCTTTGCTGAGGAAGATTAGCCCTGAGCTAACAACCGTGCCCAGCCGCCTCTATTTTGTATATGGTATAGCCACCACAGCATGGCTTGATGAGCGGCGTGTAGGTCCGCACCCAGGATTCGAACCTGCAAACCCTGGGCTGCTGACGCCGAGCAGGCAAACTTAACCACTACGCCACGGGCCCAGCCCCCTGGAAGAGAGTCAAAGCCCTCCCCACATTTGCCACAGGAGGTTTCCCAGCGCCGCCTGAACAGCCCCAGTGAGAGGGAACTCACTACTGGTAGGAGCAGCCCAATGCCGGCTTTGGATAGCTCCAACCCTGTGAAGCGCTTCCCCACGCTGAGCTGACACTGCAGCAGTCGGCAGTCCATAAACGTTTGCTGAATGGAGAAGGGTTTTTATCACGAGGTACAAATCCCTTGGAAGCTCTCAGACATCTGTTTAGAAACGATCCCATAGAGTGGCAGAAACTCCTTCCTAAAGCAGGAACACTGTGACAGCAGCAGGAGAAACAGCTACAAGCTTGCGGGATCCGGGTTGGACTCGGACTTGCAAGGGAAAACCTGGGCCTGGAATGTGGGTTTCTAAGAGAAGGAGGTGGTGTGCTCAGCAAAGCTTCTACTTGGTGAGAAGTACCTTTGCCAGCCGAAATATACATTGACAGTTGATTTTCTACTGATAGGAAAATACCTCTTGGTGGACTCACTGCCTGGGGTGGGGTAACATCCGTGGAGCAGGCTGGGCTCCTCCCCACAGAGAAGGCCTCCAAGCCATATGTATTTACTCATATTCTAGGAACCTAATCAACCTCAAAGGCAGACATTTAAAAAATCCTTTGTTGTTCATTTTTTAAAATGTATTACTATTAATTCATCTTTAATGAGGCTGGGAAAGACCAATGGACACGGAGCTATAAGATGTACCTGGGAGCCAGGTTACTAGCTGTCTGCTCCTGCCAGTAATCTTTTTACCCTCAGTTTCCTCATCTGTAAAATGGGGGTAACTATATTGGTCCTACTAGAATACTTGTAGTTGCCAACACAGGCTCTGGAGCCAGGCTGCCAGGATTTGATTCCAGCTCCAGTGCTATTTGCTGTGTGGCCTTAGGCAGATAAATGACACCGCTGAGCCTCAGATTTCCAGCTATAAAATTCTCCCTCTTCAGAGTCGATGAGCTAATCCACAAACAGCACTTGCTAAGTCCCTGGCTCACTGGTAAGTGCTTAAGGAGTGTTAGCCAATATTTTCTACCAATAATGCTGGTTGTTGTGAGGATAAGATAGACATGAAAAGGATAAAGGGCTGTATAAATTCAGGGTCTCTGTAACTGCCTCGCCTCCCCCGGTAACCTAAAGAAAGTGAAGAGGAAAATGGATCATGGAGAACTCAAGCAAATACACCCCATGGAAGAGAGCCTTCGAGTGTTTCTGGGGAAATGAGGGAAATGGCTGCTTTTAACACATATTCTATGGCTTTTGGAAGGAGAAAAATCCAGATTGCAAAAACCACGATCAAAGCCAAGGGCTCACTTCGATTCCGTCTCTGTCAATTGGCCTAAGATCTTGCTGATCTGCAAGTGTGAGCACGTAAGCAGAGCAGGCGCCAAATTTCAGAGCTTCATGAAAGCTGCTGTGGGTACGTTTCCAACACAGAACGATCACTAGAAACACCTACAGCACGAGGAACATCTAGCAGCTGAACAAGTGTTTTTTGTCCCAGACACCAAGAGAGGAAATCCAAAATTGTGTTGCCTTTTAGTAGCAAAGCTGTCTTCGGAATGCTTGGAGGAGAAACAAGAAATCAGACATTGCTAAATGCGCCATTTGCTTCTCTCCCGTCATTCCAATAATCACTATGGGGTATATCTCCTACAGCCGCTTTTGTTTTTTTTTGCAAGCAACGTGATGGTGGAGGAGAAGCAGTGGCTATAGATCAGGCTCCTGGGTTTGAGTCTTGATGTACCTCCTTATTAGGCTGTGTAATCTTGGGCAAGTCTCAAAATCTTTCTGAGCCTACTGTGGGGGGAGGGCAGCGAGCTATGAATCTTGTCAAAAATAGGTGTGAAAGGGCTTTGCAAACCTAACTCGAGGGGCTCTTAATGTGAGGTCCAGGGATAGGCTTTTAAAGGTCTTCAAAGCCCTGGAATTTTATGCTGCATACATACAAATGCAAGAAAAAAAGGCCGGGAAGGAAACTTACTGAACCATCCAGGATGTTAATTTTCTGCAGGGGGAGCAGGACTGGAAGAGCAAGGGAGTTTCCAAGCCATGACTCTGTGTGTCTCCGTTTTGCTTGGATTTATTACTCTGAGGATGTATTTATGTCTTATTTGTAGAAATAAAGTATCCTTTAAAAAAAGAAACTGCCTGCAAAATTGCTCATGTCTATAAGTACGTGTATCTTTCTTGGGCAGTCAACGGTCCAAGCTTTCATCACGGGCATAAGGGAGTTAGAGACACCCAAAAGCTGATGAAGAGCTGTGATTCCACAGGTGGGAGTTGTTAGGACTTGTACTGGACATCTCTGATCCACGGTCCTCCTTCTCCACCCTGCCCTGGCTGCCTCCACCAGCTGTTTGGCTTCTGGCTTCTGGTGGGGCCTGGTTGGGTCACGTCTCCTGTCAGGCTGCCCTCTCCGCACAGCTCTCTGACTCCTGATTCGAGTAACTGCTTCCTGCCCTCACCCCTTCAGAACTGGGCAGTCACCAATGTCCTGTGACTGGCCCCAGGCACTGCATTCTCCTTTGCGGTTTCCCTACACTCTGCCCACACCTTTGAAACAGCCCCTTTATTAAACTCTCCTCAAATCACCCAATTTGCATGTGCCACCTGTTTCCTGCTGGGACCCTGACTGATACAGTATTTTAAATTTGTCTTTGTACCATCTCTGCCTATACACTCACATACATTCACTCACACACACACTCGCTTACTCACACAACTGACACACACATTCATTCACACTCATGCATAGACACACACCTATACTTACATACTCATATACACTCATCCACAAACATACCCACTCACTCGCAAACTCACACTCAATACTCACACACAGTGTTGCCTGCTCCCAGCACTTTGGGGAATGTAGTGCTCTGGTTAAATCCTGCTCTGTGAACTGAGTGTCCACCTGTGATGCAGGAGCCTGGCCCTTGCAGGAACTCCACTGCTGGGGCACCTGTCACCTGCCCTCCACTGAACTGGCAACTCTCACCAGTTCTTATTTTTTGAAATGCTGCACTTTGTCCACTACTAATCTGAATGAACCCACGAACCGCACACTCTCAAGACACTTGGAAAGAGGCTTCATAAAAATACCAAGTTAGAGCAGCCCCTGGAGTCTTTAGCCATGAAGAATAAACCTAGGAGTAAAAATAAAATCTTTCCACCAAATTTCAGGTGGGGACAGATGGAAACCTTCAGGAGATCACACAAATAAAGGTTAATTTAGATGGACAGCAACAGGTACTTTGGGTGGGAGTCGCAGGAAGACACATTTTGGCTAAATATGACGTCACCTTTTCAATAACTGGAGGCCATCTGATGATGGGCAGGCCATCTTGGGAAGCAGCCCCTTGTCTGGGGCTGCGTTGCAGAGAGACGGATGTAGGAGTTGGGAGGAAATGACCTCTAAGGCTACTGTAAGATACACCCGTGACCTTGTTCAAGTCACTTTCCCCTTTGGAGGTTCTGCTTCCTCATCTATAAAATGACTGCCTCAGTCGAGGCGTCTCCAAGGGGTTTTCAACAGCTATAAATTCTCTAAATCTCTGATTCCACAGGCAAAGAGCTGCAAAAAGTGGAGGGTGGGGGGATTTGGAAAGGAGCTTCAGAAGTAATTAGTGATGGAAATGCGAATCTCTAGCTGCCTCTGGATATCTGAGTTTGCAGATTAAAACATGGCTGAATCTTGGCTGAATGATTCCATTCCCTCCAGAGCACAAGGCACCAGTAGGACGTTGAAAAATCTGGGGTCTGTTGGAGAGGGAGCGGCAAATGAGTTTGTTTGGGAGACAAAAAGCCAGGCTATGAATTGTGCCTGTAGCAGCTGCTAGTCTTATAGCCTCGCTGGACTTCAGCTTCTTCAAGTGAGGACCAGAGTATCAATCACATAGGCAGGTTTTTCTAAGGATTAACAAATATGAATGTCCCTAGCCTTCCTGGTTGGGATAGAGATAATATGTATCCCAAGAAAATATGGATCCAGGCTCCCACGCTTGAAACTCAGGACAAAGTTAAAGTTTCCCTGGATTAGGATAAAACCCTGTTTGTACCCACAAGGTTAACCTGGGAAACAAAGTAACCAACGTTTCTGAGCTTGCCTTGCAGAACAGCAGGAGGGCCGCTGATAGAGTAGCTTGCTGACAGCCCCACCCACCCCACTAAGCAGCTCGCAGGAGCGCTGAGAAGCTACAATGACCAGTTGTCAACTTTAGACATCACAGACTAAAAATGCACCACATGCAACACATAGAACCCCCCCCGAATTTGTACATGCGACCCACGTAGAAATATGAAAGACAGTTGCCCCTGCGCAGAGGACTCTTAGAACTTCAGCCCCTAAGGCCACATGCTCCCCCTCCCCATCTTATTCTCACAGTGTGCTTCGGAAAAACCCTTAGAACTGCATGTAGGCAAGCCAGTCTATAACCAGTCGAAAGAATAACTGGTTAGCAGAAAATTTATGCCCTCTGCCCAAACTGTTCCTTCTGTCCCAGATAAGGAGGTAACAGGTTTTCTTAGATTCCTCAGGAACGTGGCATTCAGCAGATTCACTACGGAGAGGCACCCAACGTTCTGGGGTCACCCATCACCTGACATTTCTGAGCCCCCTCCCCAGCACCGTTTGCCTTACATAAATCATTTCCAAATCAGTTCCCCTTTAAGACGGGTTCTTTAGGATGACAGTCCACCATCTTCCGATTTGCTAGCTTATCTCTTACTAAAGTTCTTTCTCTACCACCACCTGCTTGGCCTTTTATCTTGTGACAGCAGATCGAGCCCTTGCTCCGTAACACGCTTACTGGCTCTGTGACCTCTGGAAACTTACTTAACTCTACAAGCCTTGGTTTCTCACCTGCGAAGTGGTAAGATTGCAGCACCTCCCTCGCACAGTGGGTGAGGAATGATAAGCCAAAGCACACGAAACACTTTGCACACAGAGAAGGTTAGTGTTGTGCCTACTAACAAGGAGCTTTGTGGGATTCTAAACAGCAGCATGCATTTTACTGTATCCTAGGAACTGCACCATGGCCTGCGCTGACCCTGACTGAACCAAGGATTCAGAAAGGTGGTCTGTAGCCTCCCTGATGTGGGCTTTTAGCTTAGCCGTGGGTGTCCGTGTGGTGGCAGTAGCTTGAAGGCAGCATGAGGGTGGTGGGTGGGCACCCAAGGGATGGACCTGAGGGAACTTGGGCACAGCCCTCTGCTTGCCACGGCTGTCATATATTACCCCATGCCAGTGCGATTCCTTGGGCCCTCTGGAAACCACAAGTGTCGAACTGAAGAGCCTTGCTCCTTCATACTCTGGTCTGGATGTCTTTGGTGAGGGGGTCAGTTATCTGGGACCCACACCTCTCAGACAGTTTCCTTTAGGCCCCCAGGAATTACACTCGCAGGGTCCTCAGAGACCCTCTGACCTGACTCTGCAAATATAATTCCATGCTTACTTAGGAGTAGGTCCATCTCATGTCCTACCTGCCTGGGCGGGGAGGCAGGGAGGCCAGCCATTGCACAATAAAGGTGGAGCTCAAAAACTCCAAACGATTCTTCTTTAAAGGAAGGACATTGTTCTAAAGCTGTGTGACACCAATAGTCAGGGTCTTCATAGTAGCTATATTCTTCGTAAGCTTTCCTGCCAAATGAGTTATTTGGAGGATTGAAGAATTCCCAATGGCCAGCGGGAAGTTACAGAGATGAAAACTTGCATTTTAGATCATAAGCATTTTATTAATATGTTACTATTTTAAGCCATCATACAGATATCCTTTGTATTGATCTCAGTGTGATGTACCGACTGAATAAATATGCCAATTTCCGCTGCGGAGCCAAATAGTATTTTTAACCTACTTTAAAATATGTGTTGTTTCCTATGTTTTTTTTTTAAAGTTTGGAGTTGATTATGAAAGCATTTTCAATTTTAAAAAAATCTTCTTTCCAGAGAATATACATATACATTTTAACTATTAAATATAAAGCTTAATGTGGTGGATAATTACTTTCTGAAACTACAAACAAAGGTAAAAAAAGGTGAACTAATTTTTTTTGGCTTATGTGTGCCATTATATTGGAAAATACCACTACAACAAAAGAAATTTGACCAACAATTCTTTGCATATAACTGAAATATATTCTTATACGTATTTTTTTCCTGATCACAGCCTATTTAGCATGTTTAGTGTAGAACAGTGTGTACTTAATCAGAAACATCAGGATCTTCAAAAATTAAGGGGAAAAACCCCCAGAGAGCTGAAGCTTTTCACACATTGGCTAATAGGATCCTCAAGACAATAACAGTACTATCGTCATTTCATAAATGGGAAAGTTAGGATGGGAGAAGGTCAGGGCTCAATGAGGGGCTTTCAGTTGGTTCCAAATAGTTTATCTCCATGGTTCTTCTCTTTCCCTTTCTTCAAAATGAGGGGCAGGGGGAGATCCCCTATGTCTCAAGGCATATTTGGGAAATATAAATTGGGAAAATAAGTTAGATCCTATTTAAAGGCTGGTTGGAGTTCTTGTTTGGGAAGGCACTGAAGAACTAATAACCAGTCATTGTTATTTGTGACTCCAAAGAAATTTCCTGGTTACAGACAGAAATACAAAATTTCCATCTTGTAAACTGACACCAGCTACTGCCCTTGCTTTGTGGAGCAAGAAACCCTAGAAAACTCAGGTCCAGGGGAAGGAATGGGGCTACCTGGGAGTTACGTAGGCAGAGCCAGAGCTAAGATGGGCTCAGAATCACAGAACCCAACATTGCAGGTGACCTTGGTTAGGTGGTTTAACTCCCAGCCGGGAGCATGAGTCCTCGGCATGTTCCCTCCCAGGATGGGGCGCCGTTATCTCACGGGACGGCCTATCCGTCTCCGAGTGGCTGACTGTTGGAAAGTCCTTCCTAAGTCTGAGCAGAAACCTGATGGGGGAATGTGGGGCCTTTTCTTCCCAATACTCGCGCATTGCGGGTGTAGATGTAGTTCTTTAGACAGCCCTCGCCGCCTTCTCCTGATGTCCCAGGAGACGGGGAATTACCTGAAGTTGTAGCCTGGGGAGATGCTGCTCTTCTCAGAAACACCGTCAAGTCGGGTGAAGGAGTACTTGGGGATGCACTGCTCCCAGGCCTTGTCCAAGTCGCACACCCAGCCGATCTTAATGCCTAGAACTCCGCCCTGGAGAAAGGGCCGGATGTGAGCTCTCTGTAGCCCTCCACCTCCCCGTCCTTGACCGGGCTGGGGGCTGGGGGATTCGTGACAAATGGACAAGTGATTTCTTTCCATTCTCTAGGTGGAGGACGGAGGAAGGGAGTGAGAAAAGTGGTGTATCACACGTTGCTTGGTGAAGTACTGTACTTGAGCCTCTAAATCCTGCTTTTGGTAACTTCAGACACTTAGCCAACTCAGGAGAGAGAAAGTGGCCAAAGATCCACTTGCCCATTGTGTGGGCCTTTTCAAAGATCTAGGGCCTCCTCCTGCAGGTGAAGTGGGAAGATGGGAATGGGAAACAGGCTTGGGGGGAAGGGTGAGGGAGACAAGACTCAGGGCAGGGCTGGGTGGAAATGGCTTAGGCACAGAGCCAGCTGCAGGCCTGAGATGCTTCCACCAGGTGGCGCTGCCTCGCTGCCTCTCCTCTTCCCCAGCGCCCCACTGCCTGCCAAAGGGCCCCCTAAGTCCGGGAAGGGGGAGTTCCCTGGCTCGGGTCGTGGAAGAGTGGCTAAGTCCTCACCGTGCTGGCCAGTTTCGCAAAATCCTGCCCCGCGAATTTGACCACATCCCCCACCCGCAAGATGGGGCAGAAGGGGGCCTTGTCAGGGTGGAAGCGGCATGTCTTCATGTCGGCGGCTGTCAGGTTGGGAAGGAGGTTTCCCCTGGGGAGGAGAGGAGAGAGGCAAGGCCCAGGGTTAATGTGAAGACAGTCTTGCACAAATGTTTCTCTAGCCTTCGGGAGCCTCAGGGCCCTCCGCGCCCAGGCAGGCGGATGTGAGTTCTCAGATGCTCGCTGTATCCCTCACCTCTGTCCCTGTATCTTCCTTGTAACTCCCATCACCTCTCCTGTATTAGGGTTGTGTGTCTAATGTCCCCTCAGCTCCCAGGCTGGGGCTCCTGGAGGGCAGGAGTCACACCTGGTTACCCCTGGCACCTCCGTCCTGCCTGGCTTTGTGTTTGCACACGCCCAATATGCACAGAGGAGTTGTTGAGCCAGGGAGTCAATGAAGAGAGGCTGAGCTCACTAAGAGGAAAGGGGCACCCACACCTGGGCTTGATGTGGGGAGACAAGCAATCGGGTGCGCCCTCCGGCCCCCACCTTTGGAGGCACCTGAGTTCCAGGCCCAGGTTTCACTTGTCCCTCCCTGGCCCCAAGCAAAACTCCCATGTGGGTTCTGAGCCCCCGGGCAGGGAGGCCGGCAGAGAACTTGGCCCCAGAGTCCACCCCACACTTGGTGGTCAGGGCTGGCGGGGAGGCTGGGAATAAGAGCTCCAGGGAGATGGGGAGACCGGGAGAAAGTGGGGAGAAACGTGGTGACAGGCCTCCCCGCTCCTCTGAAACGCGGTGCCAGGTGGGGTGGGTGCCCTGCTGCCTGGCTTGAGGGAGGGAGCTAGGACTCACTTCTCAAAGTTGAAGAGGGGGAAACGGATGCTGTTCTTGATGAAAATAGTGAAGTTCTCAGCCTCCATCATGACGGGCCTGTGGGTGAGAACAGGAGGCCTCAGCTGCTTGGGAAGAGGAAGGAGAAACGAGGGGCGCTTTCACCCCAGGGAGCACCTTTCCCGGTGGACATCTCCCAACGGGCACATGGTCGTGGCCTCTCTGGGTCTGAGGGTCAGAGGGACAGGAGGGTGGCCCGTGAAGTGGGCTGTCCGGGAAGATGATATCCTGAGGCCCCTTCCCCACCCCAGAGTGGACACCACTAGGGATGCCCACAGACGTGCTGCAAGCTCAGAGATGCAGAGTTCCCACAGGCGCAGAGGAGAGCTGGGGTGGCTCCTCTCTCCTCCCGCCTGGCTCAAGTCCTTACATTTCCACCGTGTCCACCTCGGCAGGGCACCAGCCCCGGATCTCACAGGTCCGGAGCACAGAGCTGTAGTTCACGCAGCGGCCAGTGAGGATCCCTGTGAGGGTGGAGCCACAGTGCTGGGTGCCCACCCGGCCCTTTGCCACTCTCTTGCCCCCAAGCCCCCTCCTCAGGGACCCCCCCCACACACACATACAGAGGGTCCCCACAGGTGGAGGGAAAGACAGATGGGGCAGGGGAGGCAGACTGGTGGCACGTTAGCCCTGAAGAACTCTCCTCTCCCCTCCTTCCAAGCCCTAGACCAAGTCAAAGGGAGGTGACAGCCTTCCTCTCACACTTTCCAAGCCCCAGTCACCCCGAGGGCCCCTTGTCCTCCTTGTTCCCCAGTCACTGCATGCTCCTCCTGGCCTCTGAGCCTTTGCTGCAGCTGTTCCTTCTGCCTAGAATGTTCTTTTGAGGCCCCCCATACTGTCAAATCCTACCCATCCTTCAGGGCCTGTCTCAAATGTCACCACCTCTAGGAAGCCATTGGGTCCATCCACCCAAAGCCAATCTCCCTCCCTCCCCTGGCTCCCACAGTACCTCCTTGACAGCACTTGCCACCTCGTGGCACACCCGTCTGTTACCACCATCCCTGGACTGGGAACTCCTCTGGTGCCAGCCTTGCAGGGTCTGGCACACAGTGGGCATCCATAAATGCCGGCAGAGTTACATGACATAGGCCAATTCCCACTCCTTCGCCTAGGGTAGGCTCTCTCCCTTGGGGGGTGTGCTGCCTTTCAGGGTCCCACTAACACTTTGGGGTTGTGAGGGGCGAGGAAGGGGCTGCACTCACCCCCACCCGGGAAGCGCTCGGGCCTGCACTGGCTGTCTGACACACAGCGGTACTTCTCCTCGCTCTGTGGGGAGACAGGTCCGCAGGTGGGTGAAGGACCCTGAGCTGGTCCTGGGTGAGCTCCTCAGCTCCCACTGCCTCCCCACAAGTGGCCTCTGGAGGGTGGAGGTCCCAGACACGGCACCAAGGCCGGACCTTGGTCCTCTGCTTACACCTTCACCCCTCCCTTCCAGCTCCCCCCCAAACACGTTCTTCCATGACCCACTTCATCCGACCTCCCTCCCTCCCCTCACCTCTGGGCAGAATCCTTGCATCTGGTTTTCCGTAACAATCATCTTGGTGATGATGACAAAGACAGAGGTGCCCTTGGGAAGGGAAAGGAGAGAAGAAAATGCAACAATGCCAATCCGTGAGGTGGTACCCTTGTTATCCCCATTCTACAGATGAGGAAACTGAGGCTTAGGTTGAGAGATCTGGCCAAGGTCACAGGGCGAGTAAAGGACAGACCAGGCTCTTCCAACCACCCTCTGGCCCCTCTTCTTCCTCTGTGTGTTGCCCTTGATTATACGACAAGTTAGCAGATCCCGAGGGGAACCCAGCTTTCCCGATGCCCAGTGCTGCCTTCCTAGGGCAGGCCCAAGCTCCCCTCTCCTCCCAGCCGCTGGGGGTTCTCTGGGCCACTGATGCCCAGATTCTGGTTTGGGGTTCCTCTGAGCACTCTCCTTGCCCTGCCCCCTCCCCTCCAACCTGCCCAGTGTCTAGGCATCCACACTGTGCCCTGGGGTGGGGGACCGTACCTGGGGTGGGGTCACATAGTCAGACACGTCCATGACTCTGTTGGCATAGTGTCCAAAGCCCTTCACCTTGGTTACCACCGAGGACTCAATGGCTGTGTCCCGCACCTGGTATGCCTTCTCATGCAAGAAAACCCACCTGGGCGGGAGAGCAAGAGAGAAGGTCTAGGCCCATCAGACAGAAGCTGGGAGAGGTCTCCTTCCTGCCTGGCAGGGGGAGGCCTGTGCTGGAGGCAGGGGACCTGAGAGTGGGCCCTGGGTTGGCTTAGAGTAGTGCTTCTCCATCTTTTCCCCCTAAGGAGCCTTCTTAGACTTTTTTTTCCTAATTGTAAACCCCCCATGAAATTTTAATACAACAGTAGTCCTCACTTATCTGCAGTTTCGCTTTCTGTGGTTTCAGTCACCTGTGTCGATGGCGGTCTGCAAATATTAAATGGAAAATTCTAGAAATAAACAGTTCATAAGTTTTGAACTGCACTCTCACACCGTCCTGCTCCCTCCCGCCCAAAGGACGTGAATCAGCCCTTTGTCCAGCAGGTCCACGCTGTATACGCCACTTAGCCGTCCTCTCTGTTATCAGATCGACTGTATCACAGGGCTTGTGTTCAAGTAACCCTAATTTTACTTAATAATGGCCCCAAAGCGCAAGAGTAGTGGTGCTGCCAATTAGGCTGTGCCAAAGAGAAGCGGTGAAGGGCTTCCTTTAAGCGGAAAGGTGAAAGGTCTCGACTTAATAAGGAAAGAAAAAAAAAATCCTTTGCTGAGGTTGCTAAGATCTACGGTAAGATCGGATCTTTTCTCCGTGAAATTGTGAAGGAAAAACAAATTCGTGCTCGTTTCAGTGCCACACAGGCTGCAAAAGTTATGGCTAAAGTGAGTGAAAAGTGCTCGGTGAAGATGGAAGAGGCATTAAATTTGTACGATAAGATTTTGAGAGAGAGAGAGACCATATTCACGTAACTTTTATTACAACATGGTATACTGTTATAATTGTTCTATTTTATTATTAGTTATTCTTGTTAATCTCTTACTGTGCCTAATTTACAAATTAGATTGTCATAGGTATGTATGTATAGGAAAAAACATCGCATATATGGGGTTCGGTACTATCTGGCGTTTCAGGCATCCACAGGGGGTCCTGAAGTGTACCCCTTGCTGATAAGGGGGGCTACTGTATAGATAGCTGTTTATGTACTGTATGTATCTTTGTGCTTTATACATTAAAAGAGTGAGGTAGTTTTATCCCTCAAGAACCAATTTTCACTCGCCCAGTGGAGAACGCACCGTCATTCCCGCTGACTGCGGAGGCTGTCTCTCTGGCAGGCATCCTGGAGAGAGAAGGGGTGGATCCTAGGCCTCTGATCCCATGCATCCCAGGCTTTGTTCATGGCTGTACCCTAAGTGCCCGGCACGTGGTAGGTGTTCAGGAAGTCAGTCATTGAAGGCACCTGGGAGCTGGACACTGGGCAGTGTCCCTCTATGGATGGAGGGGGAAGGAGGGCAGAGGCTGAGCCTTTACCTGGCAGGTACATGGAGCTGGGTTGGGAGGGAGGAGGGGCCTCTGATCTTATTCCTTGGCTTGTGCTGCCACCCAGTGGACATTTACCTGTACTGCTGCTCCCTGCAGCTTCCAGCCATCACCCCATCATGCGGATCAGGGAGGGCCCCCTTCTTCCATCCCCACCTCCCTCCCTGGACTCTCTCAGCCTTCCCCAGCAGCAAGAAGACACTTGCTGACAACTCTTCCCTCCGCATTTCTGTGAGGTGCCCACCTTTCCATTTGAAATCACCCATCACAGCCCTCAAGGCTCAAGCCACTCTCGGCCTGGACACTAGGCTTCCAGCCCGTGGGGCACTCCCAGTTGTTCCTGACAACACACTGGGAGGCAGATGCTGTTACTGTCCCATTGTACAGGTGAGAAAACCTCATCAAATATGTTTGGAAAATGCACGCTCAGTTTTGCAGAAACGCTGGTGACATCTCAAGGAATCTAGGAGTGCACTTTTAGAAATGCTGGGTTAGGGTCACTTTCTGCATGCTAACCAGGGTGGTACAAGGTTGGAGAGCCCCATCCGATGAAGATGAAGAAGATGAAGATGGAGATGAAGCAGAAGAGCAGAAGGAACTGGAGATTCTGTAGCGCAGAGAAGACAAAGCTTGGGGGGCCTAGGCCAGGACACTGCCCAGGGCAGCACACGGACTGGCCTGAGAAATTTATAAGGAGTGGGTTAGGACTTCAGGCCAGGAGCTCTCTAACCCCCAGAGAGCCGTCCATGCACAGGCTGCTGTGGGAGGTAGTGAGTGCCACATGCCTGGGAAGAGTCAAGGAGAGGTCTGATGCCCACCTTCCACCTGTGCCAAGAGGAGGCTCCTTCCTGGGGAGGAGGTTGGACTGGATGACCTCTGGGGTCTCCTGATGTTGGGAGACACAGAGGGGAGCAGCTCCAGAGTCATGCTGGGGGTCACAGTCACTGGTGGGATGGGCACCTGCCCGTCATGTGAACACAGGCTGATGTTTGCAAGTGGCTCCTTGTCCAGTTTTTAGTGAGAGGGTTCGGAGTTACCTCCATAATGGGGATCCCTCATGTGCTTGAATTCTGAATGCTCTCTTGAGTGGGAGAGAAAGGGTAGAGTCACAGCCAGCACTGGCAGATGGCTCCTAACCTGTCACCTGTTTTATTGTCGCTGCCTTATAGGAGGCAACATCCTCACTAATGCACCATTAAGAGTTATTCTCGTGCTTGTAAAATGCTCTTATGAACACCACGCCTCTATGGAAGTGTGTGGTGTGGTGGGCTTTGTTTCCTAGCATTTTCCTCTTGTTTTTTTGGAAGAGGAGGGGTTTCATTAAGGCCTCGCAAAAAAGGATGGCTCACATAGAAATCTCATCCATCATCTTCTGTCCTGGCAGAAGAGAAAGGAGCATCCATTACCGGAAAGGATGTTATCCAAATGAGCATTATTAGCTCACGGCCTGGACCCCTGCAGGGCGGAGGGAGTGAGGTCTAAGGCCCAGGTCTCTCTGCTCCCAGCTGAGAGCAACTTTGTGGCTGCTGGACACTTAGCCAAGTGGAAGCCACAGTCACGACACACTCTCTGGAATCTCAGTGCGCCTGGCCATGGAATGGACACATCTCTGAATGTTGATCTAATGAAACGTTTCCTGAGGCCCCTCCCCCTGTCCTTAGATTCCAGGAACATTTGCAGATGAGAAGCAGAGTTCAGACTATTATTATCATATAATCAACGCAGCACGCTAAGTGCTGTATGTGTTAAGGATTCATTGACTCTTTACCACAACCCAATGAGACAGCTCTGTTATTATCATTATGTTACACATGAGGAGACTGAGGCACAGAACGAGTGGTGAGCTCAATTGGGAAGCTGATATGTGGGTTCCAACCCAGGCAGACTGCTCACAACCACCTCACTACAGGGTCTCCAGCTGGCCCCCTGAACTGGATCCTGGTCCTTGTCCTGCTGGCCCCCACCTGTCACCAGGGAGAGCATGTTCTAGCTTAGGAAAGTCTCAGGAGGAAGGGCCTGAGAGCTTGCAGGAACAATTAACCAATCTCTTTCCTCCTCCTCCTCCTTCAGGGCTCCTTCTTCTGCCCAGTGGGGAGGAGAGGCCACATCTGACTTCGCTCTCCAAGTTAAATAAGAAGCAGAAGAATTTCAGTGGCCCCTCGGGGCCGAGGACGTCATCAGGGTAGCTTGAAATAAGGGGATGCTTCATTTCCAGAACGGAGGCGTTGAGTCCGTCCCTAGAGGCGAGGGCTGAGGAGACGGGGCAGGACTGAGCCTTTGGTTCTTGGCATTTACTCTGCTGCTCTGACTTATCTTTTTTTCTTGTGTTCCTGGTTTATTATTTATAGAGCGGAAGGCGGGTGGCAGCTCCTTGGCAGGTGGGATGTGCAGGAAGGAGGCCAGAGCAGCGGCCCCACCCCCTCCTGTCCAGCCCCAAGGAGTCAGGGAGGACGCCAGGCAGTGGGTGTGAGGAGTGTGTGTTGTGTCTGCCAGGAGGAGAGGGATCTCTCAGGAAGGTGTAAGCTGGGCAGAGGGAAATGGGGAGGCATGATGGGGAGTCTATGAAATAATAATAGTCACCATCTATTACTGAGTCGCCCATCTCAGGCAAGACACTTGACACATGTTACCTTTCCTCACCATAACTCCCTGGGAGAAGCATTCCTAAACCCATTTTCCAGATACGGGGACTGAGACTTAGAGTTATAAAGTGGCCGGTCCAAGCGTCACTCCTAGTTGGTGTCAGAGCAGGCTTCTAACCAAGTGCCCCAAGTTCCATGGTCTCCCCATCATACGGTTGAGGGGAGAGGGGAGACAAAAATGAAAGCCACTCCTCTCTCTAAACCTATAAGGTGGGGGGCTCCAACAGGTCTTCCCACCTAAATGTCCCCTAGTGTGCTGACAAGGTGCCTTGGGGTGCTACCTTAAGCTGAGAAGATGGGGTAGAGGGGCAAGAAGATGGAATTCCTGGCCCTTCTCTTTAAACTAGAGCAGGCTTTAACTACTTTATGTATTAAGCTTCTATATAAGATTTGAATAAGGCTGAATATTATGAACCAAAGGGGGTAGCTGTGCAAATGGTAAGTTTGTGGATCTGGCCTTGCAGGGGGAGGAACAGTTGGGGGAGCAGGGCTGTGATGGGGTTCAACCACCACAGATCCTTCCAATGGATGGAGCATCAAAGGGCTGGGAGTGCCCTCACCGCTAGTTTGCAGGGCAGCAGCTTCCTCTGGGAAGGCCCTGGAAACGAACCTCAGACCGTGCCCCAGCCAGTGCTTCTGGAGACTCAGGTCCCAGGGATCTCCTACTAATTCCTCCTCAGGTCTCCACTGGGTCCAGAAAACAGACTGGCTCTTAGGAAGTCCCACCTCACAAAGGAGACTGGGGATTACTACCCGGGCACAGGAGAGACGATGTGAGAAACACCAGGTAAGTCCTGGCCTCTCTTTGCACCTGGGGTGGGTAAAGGAGACACAAGATGAGGTGGTGTCAACTACAGACAAGCAGTGGAGGCTAGAGGCGGGGGTGAGTGCGTGTGTGGGGACGATTAGGTGTGTGTTGCTGTGAGTGCGTAAGAGAAATGGTTGGCTCATGTCACACAGGGCCTAGATAAGGTTGTGCATCTGGTCTACCCGGCAGGGCTAATATAGGAGAGATTCAAGTGTTACTGAAGCATTAACATCACAGCATTAAAAATCCTTTCAAATTCTATCGAGTCCAAGCCTCCATCATCTCCCCCATATGACTGCACCGCCTCTTAACAGGTTTTCCTGTGTCCACTCCTACCCGCTCCAAACCCTTGGCGTATCAGCCAGAGTGATCTTCCCAACTCAGATCTCATCATGTCTGTCTCTCTCTCAATCACACACACACACGCACACACAGGTTAAGATGCTTCAGCAGCTTCCCATCCATTACGATTCTTTAAAATAAAAAGATATGAGGGTATCTGAGGTGGGGCCTCTGTCTGTGCTCCCACCCCCAGCTTACACTACCCTCACCTGTGCTCCCTCTGCTCCAGCCATAAAGACCTTCTTTTCTTCTCCCCATTCGCCAGGCTCTTTCCCTTTGTGCGGCTGGGTTTCTTTGCCTTCAAACTTCTTTTCCTGCTCTCACCTGACCTGCTCTTTCACATTGCCTCGGATGTCACATCTCCAGAAAACCTTCTCTGAGTTCCCCGACGAGGTCAACTACCTCCACACCAGCAGCTCTCCTAGCGCTGTGCACCTCTTCTTTGAACCCTGAGCTGCAGCTGAAATTTTACATTTGTTTGCAGAGATTATTTGATTAATGTCCATCTCTTGCGTTGTAAGCTCCAGGAGGGTGAGGACCCTGCCTGCTTTTGCCCACCATTCTGTCCTCGGAGCATAATGCCTGGCATGAAGAGAGACTCAGTACATTTTTGCTAAATTGATGACAATGGATTCATGAAGTCCTGATGGTGCATGGGCTCATGTGCACAGAGATGGGCTCAGGCCTGGGGGCTGGGCTGCAGAGCGCACTGATATAACTGGAAAGAGCTGCTCCATGGGGAGCTGTCAGGCTGGGAGATGGATGGGATTGGATATCAAGAAGCCAACGAGCCTCTCCAGCAGGCCGGGCTCCTGCACCGAGGATGAAAGCATCAGACTGGATCATGATGAGGGAGAGACAAGGGCAGTGGGGGAGCTGAACAGGCTGGCCCAGGAGCCGGCTGTCTCTACTCTCCATCAAGCCTGGCCCGGGCCAGGCTGGGAATGTGCTGAGGCACCTTTATGCCCTCACCTGGACCAACATACCGTCTTGTGACTATAAACAATCACAGCATCGCATGTGCATGTGAACATGGAATCTTTAAGCACCAACTTTGGAGATGTGGACATGGAACATTTCCAAATATTGTATCTCACAAAATCTCAAAGTTGGAAGGGAACTTCAAGGTCACTTAATCCTACCCTAAAGCTTGAATCCCTTCTCTAATATCTCCGCTAGGAGCACAGATGTACAGTCTTGTCTACAACATCCGCATAAATGAAGCCTACTGGCTCTCACCAGGCACACGGAGCAAAAAGTCCCTTAATCCACGTCTACCCACTTTTCCACATACCCCCACCCTCACACACTACTCCGACCTTCAGCAAGCAGACCCCTCACACGCCGCTCCAGCCCCCATGAACATAGATGTCTCCTTTAACTTGCTTGAATTAACCCACGACAGTTGTCAGTGGCTTGCTGTCTCACACACACAGACCCATTGTCTCAAGGAACAGCATAAGACTAGAGACCTGCACACCAGGAAAGAAAGCCCTCGAGGGTTCTGCCTGTATTTCCTGGTGTGTGCGAATGACCACAAGAAGAACAGAACCTGTGTTTTGTCCCCGGCCATTGTCTGCTCTGTGGCCTTTTGTGCATATATGTCTGTGTGTGTGTGTGTGTGCGCCCGCGTGTGGGTGGGTGTGGGTGCCTCCAAGAGGCAGGGGCTCAGAGAGGGTGTATGGACCTCGCTGGCTCTTAAGCAACTCCCAGGATGGGTTATATGGTGCGAAGTCAGGTAGAAGTAGGGCATTTATGTTTTCTGACAAAGAGGAGCATTTCTGCATTCTTGATGAGGGACCCTACATCCTGTTCAGAAAAGCCACTTTTCTCCTCAGCCACTCTTCCCTTGAGTGTTATCTGTGTCTGTGTTTCTCCACACCTCCCCTCCATCCCAAGGGGCAGATCTTCCCCTGCTTTGTCCTTCCCTCCAAGAGCAAGGGCTTCTCCCCTTTCCACGTTCTCTCGCCATCTCCCCGTGCCACAAGGGGAATTCCTCATTTTAAAGCAGATCCAGGTCTCTCCTTCCCACCTTGCCATCAACCTGACCAACCTGTCACCATCTCCCTGATTTCAGTGCCTTTCCTTCCCCTTCCCTGTGCTCCCGTGTCTGTTTCAGACCCCAAAGAGTTGACTGAGGGGAATGGGAAGATGTGTGTGTGTGGCGGGGGGTCTGTCTGTTCTCTGGCCGGGGGGAGATGAGAAGGGGGAGAAGGGAGATGGCCACGTGGGACCTCTCCCAGTGGAGGGTAATGCCGGGACGGGGACTCCCATCCTTGTGGTATGTGCCTAGAGACCACCCTCCAACTCCGGAGGATTTTCTGGGAAAGAGAACTTATCAGGGGACCAGATCCCTAGTGGCAGTGGCAGAGGCCAGTCCTTGGGACATGGCTCCACAGAAGAGACTTTCCCCCAAGAAAAGCTCAGGAGGCTGGACGGCCACACTGAGGGGAGGAGGGGCAGGACAGGACACCAGGCAGCCCTCCCTCCTAGGACTTGAAAGGCCACAGACTCACCCTACAAAGTAGGAGATGATCAGAAGCTGAACTGCTCGGTTGATGATCCCAATGGTCCAGCTCTTCACAACCACTGACTTGGTGGTTTCGTAGGTGAAGAAATCTGATATGCAGTTCATGCTGAGAGACTGATCAGAGGCTACTCAGGAGAGACCCAGTGGCGGCCTCAGGAGGGAGAGGTCCTCAGGATGGGGAGATAGAGATCAAGGCCTGGAGGGGGCAGCTTAGAGGGGCTTGAGGAATGGGGATCCTGCTTCTTTAAGTCAGGCAGTCCTAACCCAGTGCCCAGGCTCTCTCTGCTCTTGACACTCTAGGATGCCAAGAGTCCAAGGCCAGGGCGGGGGACCCCCTTTTTGTTCGTCTCCACCCCACTCCCCTGTGATGTCACGGCAGGGGTGGGGTCTCCAATCCCAGGCTCCTGATTGCCTGGGATGCAGCTGGCTAGGGCCCTCTGGGACTCGTGTTTTATCTGCACTCTGTCTACCGTTTCTGTTCCGTTGTCTTATGCTGCATCTTCATCCCAGCTCACCAGCTGCTTCATTCTCTCCTTAAAGCCCCTTGCAATGCCCCATCCCCCAGCCACCTAAGAGCTTGCCTGAGCTGAGTACCCCCTTCATTCCTAAGTGTCTTCCTAAAGCCACTCAATTCTGCAGCCAACCCCTCCCTTCCCCAGTTGCCTCCAATAGCATGGGTCAGGGGGAGGGGTCTCCTGAACACACTTCTCTGGGTCTCTGGGGAGGGGATGAGTCAAGAGTCACAAAGTTCATATTTCCTACTCAAGATGGCAGTGGCTGAAGCTCTACCTATAGCATAGCATTATCACGTCGGAATTTTTTGTTTTACTGTCAGTTCACCTATCTGAATCATTTGTTAGATTACATGCTCCTGGAAGTCTGGGGCTGTTTCCGTCTTACTAGTTTCCTCAAATCCTGTAACTGTGTTGGAGCTCAATACACATTTACTGAATCCAGTTGAATTTATGTTGCTAGATAGTGGTGGAATAGCCATTAGTCTGAGGTTAAAGCCATGAGTTCAGGGATCAACAGTGTATTCCCATTGTCTCTTATCCCAGGACTTGAATTAGCAAGCTTTTGTAACTGTTTTAAGTCAGACTGTCAGAGAAACCTGGAGTTTAAATATTCTGTCCTAATGTCTTCATACAGGACACATATCAATCATTCTGAATGTAAAGTCACGGTGATTATGACTGAAGAGAACTGGACTGGAGTAAGGAGATTTGGGTTCTAGTCTCCATCTTTGTTGCCAACTCACTGAGACCAGTTTTCCCATCTGCAAAAGGAGGTTGGAGTAGACAAATTCAAACATCTCTTCAAGGTCTGGCCTCCTCTGATTTTGCAACAGGCGCCCTAGGACTACACAGGGGGGCCGGCTTCTGCAATCCCAGGCTGACGTGATTTCAAATCAGCTCCGGCTCCACGGTGAATCTGACACCAGAGTTGAACTTGATATCGCCTTTGCCAGCCTCTTCCAGGCGACCCATACCTTGCAGTTACAGACTTGAAATTTTGGGGTGCAGATTGTGAACTCATTTAAAAAGGATCCAATCCCATGTGACAGGGAGAAAAGTACAGTCACACACTGTACTGGCTGCTCTTGGCAGCCAGTGGGAGGGGCCCTTTCTCGCCACAACTCTCTAAATATTTTTCTTCTTGTCCTACAGCCTCCTTTCCACTGAAAGCACTATCGTGCAGGAGAGAGGGACACACACACACACACACACACACACACACACACACACGCATCTGTGGAAAGTCTGCAAAATAAAACTCCACAAGTTCTTTTTAGAACCTAGCCCTCCGCTAAAGAAGTGTCTGTAATTCCGAAGAGCCCTATGCGCCCCTATTTTCTAGTCGGACTCCACGAGGGTAGGACTTCATCGCAGCCCGGCTTCCCTCAGGTCCTCCAGAGCCGCCGACGCTCTATGTGACCGCCTCCTTGGCCGGCAGGGCTCGGGTCTCTCTAACCAGCTCGTCGTCTCTATGGTCTGTGCACGGCTTCCGCTGGCAGGACGCGGGGCCGCGCACGCGGGAAAAGCTTCCCCCGCGTTGCCCCATCCCCCGTGTCCCCGCCCCCCTCCCCCGCGTCCCCCAGCGCGCCCACCGCCCGCACCGGGGCCGTCGCGAGGCTGCAGCTTGAGAAGGTGGGTGGTCGCCGTCCCCGTGCCCGGGGAGGGACCCGCTCCCCCGCGGGACGCTTCAGATGGACCAGTCCGCGTTCGAATCTACGGCAGCGGGCGAATCCATTTTAGGGGGAGAGGGGAACTGTGGGTCTGGGGCCGCGGCGCGGTGGGAGCGCTGGGAGGGAAACCCTGCGCTCTGAGCTGGGTTGGGGCGCGGGCGAGCTGCAGGCTCCGGCAGGCCCTGGGGTTCCGCCGCTCGTTGCCATGGCGCCCGGTGGAGCGCCCAGAGCGGGTGTCTGGTTGGGATGTAAGCGCTACTCCAGGCCCAGTTCTCCAGCCTGGCCTGGGCCTGGCCCCTCGAGCTCTGCCGAGCCGGCCTGTAGGTTTCCAGGCAGAGGAGATCCTGAGACATCCCAGGCGCAGCCAAGGGTTGCCACCTGGCTCCATCCTGGGCAGAGTGGGGTGTTATCTTTCATGCTTATCTATCTCCCACTTGAATTCAGATTTCCAACCTGCTCAGTGTCTTTATACCCATCCAGGAGTTGGGGCCAGGCTCCTAGTTGAGGCCATCAGGAGCAGGTCAGCATGGCAGAAACACTGGAGTTCAACGACATCTATCAGGAGGTGAAAGGCTCCATGGTAAGAAGGGCTTGGCCTTTAATACAGGAGAGAGAGGGAAGGGGAGTAGGCATTTTGGCCATTAACAAGAGCTGGCTTTGATAATGTTGCTACTTTGGAAAAGGAGTTGAGTATAATGTGTAACTAGTGTTTCCCCAACAAAGGGCAATATCGAGATATAGTGTAAGAGTTAAGGGATCGTACATGCTGCTCAATCCTGAATCCTGAAACTGAGGACCTGCAAGGGTTCTGGATGCCAGAGCCAGGATAGAATCCAGACTTCCTGACTACTTGTCTCTTCTTACTGGCCCTCACCACTTCAGCCTTTGCTCCTGCATTGATACCTGGCCAGCCTAGAATGGGTGTTGGGTGGGACTGTACCCGGTATGCACTGTGTACCGTCCCTGTGCATTTGGACCTGTTTTTCCAACAGAATGATGGCCGGCTGAAGTTGAGCCGCCAGGGTATCATCTTCAAGAACAGTAAGACAGGCAAAGTGGACAACATCCAGTCTGGGGAGTTGACGGAGGGCATCTGGCGCCGCGTGGCTCTGGGCCATGGACTTAAACTGCTCACAAAGAACGGCCATGTCTACAAGTATGATGGCTTCCGAGAATCGGTGAGATGTCCTGTTGCCATAAACCTCTTTTTACTGGGCCATCTTATTTATTTGTAATCTTCTAGAGAGAATTGGGGCTACTTCCTCTGATAACCATGTAATTGCTAGTTTGGGCTCCTTATAGTAGGGCCGTTGCCATGTTCAGCTTTGGGTGTCAAAGTCTCCCGAGTTTCTTTGTGTCTTGACTCCAGAAGAGTTTTTGCTGTTTTGATTCTTTTTGGTGGTTTCTGCTCATTGCCTTTATCCAGGTTCAAAGTGTTAGCTGGATGTTTCAGTTTGGGTTTTGTTTTTCCATTTTGATGTGCTTGAGTTGAAGACGCTACTTCATTTTACCTTCCACTTTCATTAAAGCAATACCTGTACAAAACCAGAGGCCCATAACCAGGAATGTCAGTTCTTCCTCTCCCAGCCTGAGATCCTGTCCCCAGAACCAACCTCTTTCAATAACCTTTTAAAGAGTTCTATAGCTGAGATTCTAAGTCAGCATGGATTTCTGATAAGAGGTATATAGGAGCAATTTCTCAGAAATGGGTAATCCCAGAATGTTCAAGTTTGTGTTGGGGCTTTACTGGGATTGCTCTCTCCCCTCCACCTATAGGAGTTTGAGAAACTCTCTGATTTTTTCAAAACTCACTACCGCCTTGAGCTGATGGAGAAGGACCTATGTGTGAAGGGCTGGAACTGGGGGACGGTGAAGTTTGGTGGTGAGTCCTGGGGAAGACTGAGGTTTGGGGGAGAAGGTAGGGTAAAGGGTTTCAGCCTTTTACTTGTTTTGCTCTCTTTCTGTCACTGTCTCTGATTTCCCATTAGTTTGTAATTCGTCATGTATTTATCGAGGACCAACAGTATATCAGGCACCGTGTGTGGTCTTGAGGGTACAGTTTGGACAAAACAGCCCCGGTGCCCTGTCCTCAGGGAACCTATAGTCTGGTGAGGACGTTGTTTACACAGACCCAAGGGAAGGAGCGTGTGGCTTAAAAAGCCCTTTCCCCACAGGGCAGCTGCTCTCCTTTGACATTGGTGATCAGCCGGTCTTCGAGATACCCCTCAGCAATGTGTCCCAGTGCACCACGGGCAAGAATGAGGTGACGCTGGAATTCCACCAGAACGATGATGCAGAAGTCTCTCTCATGGAGGTGCGCTTCTATGTGCCTCCCACCCAGGAGGATGGCGTGGACCCTGTTGAGGTGAGGCCTCTTTTGGTCGCCTTGGGAGTGGATGGTGCCGAGCAGGCCCTGGCTGGCCTGGGAGCAGGATCCCTGCTGCTCCATGACCAGTGTGTGCTTTTGTAGGCCTTTGCCCAGAACGTGCTGTCTAAGGCGGATGTGATCCAGGCCACTGGAGATGCGATCTGCATCTTCCGGGAGCTGCAGTGTCTGACTCCTCGAGGCCGTTATGACATTCGGATCTACCCCACCTTTCTGCACCTGCATGGCAAGACCTTCGATTACAAGATCCCCTACACCACGGTACTGCGTCTCTTTTTGCTGCCGCACAAGGACCAGCGCCAGATGTTCTTTGTGGTAAGTAGAAGCCACTGGGGTGGACTGTCCTGGTTTTTGCCCAAGTCTTTAGTAGACGGATCTCACTGGTGTTTAGTTAATCAACAAGTTCTTCTGGATCATCTGCTGGTGCTAAACCTTGTCGGCTCTTCCTTACCAGATCAGCCTGGATCCCCCCATCAAGCAGGGCCAAACCCGTTACCACTTCCTGATCCTCCTCTTCTCCAAGGATGAGGACATCTCCTTGACTCTCAACATGAATGAGTGAGTGTCTCCCTGAACTCGTGTCCTGCCGCTGTCCAGGCAGGAGACAGGTGTGCCATTGGAAAGCAGCAGTGCTCCTGACCTCGTCTTCCTCTGTTTGTAGGGAAGAGGTAGAGAAGCGCTTTGAGGGGCGGCTCACCAAGAACATGTCGGGATCCCTCTACGAGATGGTCAGCCGGGTCATGAAAGCGCTGGTCAACCGCAAGATCACAGTCCCAGGCAACTTCCAAGGGTGAGAGTGCAGGCCTGGGGCCCTGGCCTGCCTGGGGATGGGCTCGGCCGTGTCTCCTTGGTAAAGCCCTCCTGGGATGGGGATGCAGCTTCTTAGAGGCCTGGTTGGGTAGTATCATAATGGTGTCAGTCGCCTCCATCAGAGCAGCTTAGTGAGCTCACTCGGGGGCCTGAGCACACACGTGTCTCTGCTGAGAGATGTGCCCCTTGGCTCTGTGCCATTTGCTGCCCAGGGAGGCACTGACTAGGCTCCCCGCACCCTCCACCAGGCACTCAGGGGCCCAATGTATCACCTGCTCCTACAAGGCCAGCTCAGGACTGCTGTACCCGCTGGAGCGGGGCTTCATCTACGTCCACAAGCCACCAGTGCACATCCGCTTCGACGAGATTTCCTTTGTCAACTTTGCCCGTGGTACCACCACCACTCGTTCCTTTGACTTTGAAATCGAGACCAAGCAGGGAACTCAGTATACCTTCAGTAGCATTGAGAGGTGAGAGCCTCTGCCAGTCACTTCCTGGGCATCCTGGTCCTGACCCAGCCTCGACCTGGAAGCCTGGAATGGCATAGGGCCCTTTCCAGGCCTGTGACTCTTCCCTGACTTTTCAAGCCTTGAGCAGAATTTTCCTTTTGCTTCCCTGGGATTTGGTCCTTCTCCCTGGAGTGCTCAATCTTTGGAAGCCTCTCCATTGTTTTCTTTCTGTACTTAAAAAAAAAAAAAACCTGTTTTCCGTATTACAAAAGCTATATGTGTTCAGTACTAGCCCTTCTCCTCCTCCACTCCCCCTGTGGTGGAAATGCTATCTCTCGCTTTCCTGGAATGAGCTTTGTGCCCGAGAACACAGCAGCTAATGTTTATTGAGTGCTCGCTGTGGGCTAAACGTTTTACAAACATTTTCGTGCTTAATCCTCATAACAACCCTGTGAAGAGTGAAATACAGACCAGTAAAAAGATGAAAACATCCCTTCCCCTGACATCCCTACTCTATGCATATTTGGTAAATAGGTACTTACCCCTCCCCACTTTTTTTTCCTGGAACTCTAAAGACTGTGCAGACTGGTCTTTTAAGACTTTCAGGACTAGTATGCGACTCTTCCTTACTGTTGTCCTCTGGGGGGTCTCTGAACTGTTGAGTTGGATAATGTAGTCCAGGTCCAGGGGGGACTGTGGTCCCCCACAGTCTCTCCCTACCCATGGGTGTCACAACAGCGTGTGGTCCACCCGTGTGTTGGCCTGCCTGTCTGGTAACATGGTGCATCTCCCTCAGGGAGGAGTATGGGAAGCTGTTTGATTTCGTCAGTGCAAAAAAACTCAACATCAAAAACCGAGGATTGAAAGAGGTACCTGTGTGTGCGTGTGTGGAAAGGATGAGCCTCTCTCCTGTTCTTTCTGCAGGGGGGAAAGGGTGAAGGAGTTTTCCGGCTTCATTTTCACTCTCTCTTCTTTTCTTACCCTTATAGAAAAAAGAGGTGCGTGTGACCCTTCCCCTTCCTGGTGCAGGTTTCCTCAGCATGACCTTAGATCAGTCTCTGCAGCCCCTCAGGAGCCCCCCGTGGGCTGGGAGAGGGAGGGGCTTGGACTAACCAGTTGGCAGGAGGTCCTTGGCGTAGGCCCTGCACGTTGGCTGTGTGTGGACATCCAGCCCCGGGGCCTCCTGGGAGCTGCTGCTCTGATCTTACTCACAGGCATGGGGGAGTGCTCTTGAGTGTGCAGGGGTCCTGGCATCAGGGCGAGCTGGCCCTCACTCTCGTCTCTTTCCTGACTAGGGCATGAACCCAGGCTACGATGACTACGCCGACTCTGATGAAGATCAACATGATGCCTACTTGGAGCGGATGAAGGAGGAGGGCAAGATCCGGGAGGAGAATGCCAACGACAGCAGCGATGACTCAGGAGAAGAAACCGGTGGGCTGGCCTCGGCAGGGCAGTGCTGGGCCACCGGGGTGGCCAGACTCTTCCCTGGGGCCAGTGTTGGGCTCACCCTGGGGCCAGAGCTGGGTGTCTGGGTAAGGGAGTGGGATTTCCATTGGGACAAAGCTGATGTGTCCTGTGTTCTTTTTCAGATGAGTCATTCAACCCAGGTGAAGAGGAGGAAGACGTGGCGGAGGAGTGAGTTTTGTTTCCACCTCGTAGGGGTGAGGTGATGACCTGTAAGCTTAAGGGACCAGAAGATTTCTGAGCATTTCTTATTTCCCAGTATCAGCTACTGACCCAGGTTGGAAAAGCAAGCTCCAAAGGGGTGATACCTGGAAATGCTTTAAAAATTGTCAAGGGCTTTGTGAGCACAAGGCATGTTGTGAAGCCAGAAAAGTATAGTGGGGAGAGAATGGGAAGAAGAGCCAGTGCTTGCCCGCTTACTAGCCAGGAGTCCTTGGGTCAGTGGATCTGTGTCTTCATTTGTAAAATGGTAGGAGTCTCCCTGTGCTGTATTGATCAAGGCTCTTGATTGCCAAGGTTAGAACTATGACTCAAGCTAACTTGAGCGTAAAAGTGAATTTTATAAGTTCGTCTAACTGGAGAGTCCAGGGATATGACTGGCTTCAGGCATCTGGATCCAGGTGCTCAAAAGTTGTGGGGAATCTGTTTCTACTCTGATTTCGTTATATTTAGATTGGTTTGCTCCAGGCAGTGCTAAATGACCCTCAGAACCTCTGGGCAGCCTTTATCCTACTGGTTTAACACCCAGAAGTGCCCTTCTCTCAGAGTAGCAGTAAACGCGTGGTTACTGCCCCTTACTGAGTCTGAGGTATTAGCATGTGCTCTGACGGGCCAGAACCAGGCCATGTACCCACCCTTGGAGCCTGTGGTTGGGGTGAGCCCCTCCTGAATGGGGGCCAGGTGGTTCCCAACAGAACATTGGAACTCTTAATTCAGAAGAATTGGGAATGAATGTTGGGCAAAAAAAAAAAAAAAAAAATCTCTAGGCATCCACTAGTTCTGCTTGCCACATACTTATGAAGGTCAGGAAGCAAATGCTTGTGAAAATGCCTTGAGAACTGTTTGGTACCATATACATATAAGGTAGTTCCATCTCTGAGAAGTTGCACTTGTATCAGGTAGGACTTAGTTATGTGGGTATGTGCTGGGTTGGACTTAAGTTGGTTTTCCCCACTTTTTATAGTAATGAATTCTCTCTTCGTCAGAAAAGACTATACAGTAGGTTAAGATGATTAACTCAAAGGAGGTGGAGAAGTGGACTTGGGGCAGCTTCCTGGCAAGATGAGACAGCGTTTCTGTCCCTAGGAGCACGGGGATGGAGTTGGAGCTGGGTTAGGCCATGACCAAAGAGAGCAGCTGAAGTCCGTTGGTTCATTTGTTTTTCTTTGATTAATTCAACAAATAACCCATTGTCATGGCTGGGTCTGGAGAGGGGATGGCTGAAGCCACCTCAGCAAAGGGGAGGAAGCAGGGTTGGGGACTGAGGGTGGAGGCTGTCCTGTGGTCCTCCTCCCTCTCCCCTCTCTGGGCAGGTATCTTTGGTCTTGTTTTCCTCCTGGCCTGGGGCTGTGGGGTGCTGTCCTCCTTCCCTGAGTCTCTGCCCCACTCTCCTTGGCAGGTTTGACAGCAATGCCTCTGCCAGCTCCTCCAGTAATGAGGGTGAGAGTGACCGGGATGAGAAGAAACGGAAGCAGCTTAAAAAGGCCAAGATGGCCAAAGATCGCAAGAGCCGCAAGAAGCCCATGGAGGTGCAGACTTGCCTCTAAATGGGAGGGTGTTGGGGAAGCCATTCTCTTCACCTCTTCCTGTCCATCACCAGCCAGACCTGTTGATTGGTCCTCCTGGGGCTGCTTTTTGTAGCCAGTGATTATGGCCTTGAGGAGTATCTTCCTGGAAATTTTTCTCTCTGTTCCTTGAGATAATTAGCTTCTGGGAAATCTGAATTAGGAGACAGGCTTCTTCTATCCCAGGAGCCCGAGGAAAGGGCCCCTAGTGAGTTAGGCACTGGGGTGCAGAGAGGAGGAAGACATGGTGCCTGCTTTTAGGGAGCTCTTGGTCTAGCCCGGTGCTATTTAGTCTTTTCTCCATTTTTTTCCTTCAAGTAGGTGATCCAGATAATTTCTTTGGGAGAATGTGGGGTCTGTGGGAAATAGACGGCTGAAGGCATGTGGGTTCATTTTTATGTAGGTGAAGAAGGGCAAGGATCCCAATGCCCCCAAAAGGCCCATGTCTGCCTACATGCTGTGGCTCAATGCCAGCCGAGAGAAGATCAAGTCAGACCATCCTGGCATCAGTATCACGGATCTTTCCAAGAAGGCAGGCGAGATCTGGAAGGGAATGTCCAAAGAGAAGAAAGAGGTGAGTAGCAGCAGAGACGAGGGGTGGCGAACCTTGTTAACTGATCGAAGGGGCAGGGGGGGCCACTGGTGGAAGTTTTCTTGATAGATTTTGCCTGCATCAGGGAAGAGGTCTCATTCTTCTGTTTTTTCTGTGTGTGTGAGACAGGAGTGGGATCGCAAGGCTGAGGATGCCAGGAGGGAATATGAAAAAGCCATGAAAGAATATGAAGGGGGCCGGGGTGAGTCTTCTAAGAGGTGAGTGTCAAGAACAAAATGGCCCAGTAACTGCTTTTTTGGTGGATATTTTTCCAGGTTGAGAATTGGGGTGTTAAAGATAATAGATATGCTCCTGACTGCAGCAGGGCAGTGCTTCTCCAATCTCGGTAGGCATGTTTAAGCATGGGCGACGTGCTAATGCCTGACATCACTGGATAAATATGGCCCATTTTTCTAGAGGGTCAATTTTATTTGAAGGTATAGGGGTATTAAAAAATATGATTATGGAGTATAATTCACATGCATTTTTAAAGATAAAGCAAGAGATGTCAAGTAAGTTCTGCATATGATGCTGCTTCAGGCTATGGCCCTTGATTCTTCTGGTTATTCGGATGCTCTCCTTTGGGCCACTTGGGGCTGACATGGCTGATATTTATGTTTAGGGTGAGATGGGCAGTGTGGCTGGGATGGAGAAAGGCCCTGTTAAAGCTAGGAGAGGTTTGGCCTTGTTGGTGGCGGGAACTGGAGGGCCCAGTGCCTTTTCCCTCTTGCTAATATAGGGACAAGTCAAAGAAGAAGAAGAAAGTCAAGGTAAAGATGGAAAAGAAATCAACACCCTCTAGGGGCTCATCGTCCAAGTCGTCGCCAAGGCAGCTAAGTGAGAGCTTCAAGAGCAAAGAGTTTGTGTCCAGTGATGAGAGCTCTTCAGGAGAGAACAAGGGCAAAAAGAAGAGAAGGCGGAGCGAGGTGCGGCAGGAGTTTGGGGGCTGTGGGCCTGGAAGGGTGAGGGGCATCTCAGTCGAGGGTGGGTGGGTGAGGACAGAGGTTTCCGGGCCGGGGTTATGGTTGGTCTATAAGAGTAATGAGATGGAGTGGACAGGTGGAGTTCTGAGGTTCTGAAGGCTAGTGCTGGAGTTTAGGGAGGGGGGTAGGGAATTGGGGGGCCCTTCACCACTGAGGAGGTGGTCTTTCCCCTTAAGAGACCTTTGGTTTTCAGGACTCTGAAGAAGAGGAACTAGCCAGTACTCCCCCCAGCTCGGAAGACTCGGCGTCAGGATCTGATGAGTAGAGAGGAGGAAAGTTCTCTCTCCTTGGGCTTGCCCTGTCACACCCCCCAGGCTCCCCACCCATATTTTGGTACCAGTTTCTCTTCATATCACATGTTGTCCTTGGATTCTGTGCCATCTGAACAAGCTCTCCTGGTGGTCTGCACTTGCCTCGGGCAGCAGGGGAGGCGTGTTACTCTGCTGCTTCATGAGGCTGGCTCTTCATAATTTGGGGAGAGATTGGGTGGGAAGCAGGGCAGTGCAGGATCCAAGTCCTCCTCTTACTCTCCCGACCTTGGGGATATAGCTGCTTGTCCTGTTCAAGTTGCTGCAGCAGGGGTCGTGTGGGGTCAAGCCTGTAGCTCCTAACTGGGGCAGATTTCTACTTTTATTTTGTATTTCTGGTCTGTGAAAATGAACATTTAATAAAGGGAACTGACTTTGGAAACCATGTCCTTATGCTTTCTCTCTGGCCCTCTTGTAATGCTCCCACTTTTCTTGGTGTTGTTGACCACACTGTTCTGACTGGGCAGGGCCCTGCTGGTCAGCCGGGAAGCAAGTCTCCAGGTACATCCTGTTCTGTTCCCGGCTGGACAAGCATTGGTTTTCACCCTCTTCTGCCGGGATGGGCCATCTGAGAGTCTAGAAATGAGACCTGATCTGATTAGGAAGTCTCTCTCACAGTTCCACTCCATTAGCCCAGCTAAGGAGAGGCAGCTCTTGGCTCCATCGCTAATCACCTATGAGTCAAGGGTCTTCCCAGGCTTCACATAATGGAATCAGGATCGACAAGCCTCCCTGCAGCCAGGGGAATGGAAACCTGAGCCTGCAGAGTCGGGGAGGATGAGCGGTGTGTGGGGCGGAGTGCAGTCTAAAAGGTAAGGTATGGCCAATGTGTGAAGCTTTTGAGCTTATGGGAGGAAAGGGGCATACCAAATTTTGAGGCTGGGAGGAACTTCTATCTGGGAAAGGGGCATAACAAGAGACAAGGAGGATGAGCGAGGAAAATAGACCTTCCGGCCTTCCCGACGGTGGCTCTAAGGCTGAATTTATACACGTGGAGTGGCCACGTTGCGTAGGTTCTCAGGTGTTTGCCACAGGAAGCCTCTGCAGTCGGCCAACGGTTACCTTCTTTCCGGCCGTGACTCTATGGTGCTGCAATCCGTACAGGCCGCTCAGCCTGAGGATTGGGCCGTCCTAAGGCGGTCTCCTCTCTAGGCAGGCGTCTCGGTGGCCATTTTGCCCGAGCGCTCTCAGCGGCTGAATTGCGTCAGTTTCGACGGGGTCTGGGCCCGGGGCGGGCCCCTTATTTGCAAGCCTCATGAATAATTGAGCACCTGGCTGCGCCTATTTGCATGCGATCTACCGAGTTCTGCTCGGGCTTTCCACGCCCGGTTTTCGCCGGCTCATGGGTATTCATAAAGCGCGCTGGGGGCGTGGGCCGGGGCGGAGCCAGGGGCGGGGCCCCGCCAGGGCTCGCACTGGCTTGGTCCCGCGGTGACGGCGGCGGCAGCGGTAGCCGCGGCGGAGACTGGCGTCGGGGCGCCGAGCCCGAGCCGAGCGGAGCCGGATTCTGGGGGAGCGCGTGAGTGTGCGGGGGCGGGGTCCGGGACTGGACTGGGGGCGGGGGAGAGGCATGGAAGGAGTGGGCGCTTTCCAGCCAGGACCTCGGGTTGAGGTGGGGGGGGGTTCACCAGGAAAGTTTGCAGGGGTCGGGGGCGAAGCAAGGGTACCGCGGAGCTGGCGCGTGTGCGCGGGGGCGGAGGATGCACGGTCTGAGGCTCGTGCTGGCCGAGCCAGAAGAAAGGGGGGAGGGGGCGAGGGCTTGAGGCGGGGCCGGGGGCGGGCGGAGCTGCTAGAGGGACCCCCGCTTCCCTTTCCCCAGGGCGCGCGCTGGCCCCCTCCTCCGGCTCCCTCGGCACGCCCCCAGCCACCCCAGTCCGCCCCCACCCGGCCCGCGTCCCTAGTCCCTGGTCTGTTCGCCGGCTGCTTCACATCCCGCGCACAGGTCCTCCGCTTCTGCTGCCGCCGCCCCCTCCTCCTTCTCCTCCTCCTCCACCACCACCACCTTCTTCTCCTCCTCCTCTTCGGCTGCCGCCGTCCCCTCTTGTGTCCAGAGCTCCCCTCTGGGCCCCTCCAGACGGCCCCTCGCCCCGGGCTGTTCTGTCTTCCCGCTGGCCCTCCCTCCTCCAGCAGTGTACGTGCTGTCGCTGCCGACCTCTCTGGCCCCGGATCCGGCCGGAGATCCCAGGGTCCGGAGGGGCGACCCGGCCTGCGCCGATGCCTCGTTGCATCCCTGCGCCCTAGTTGGAGCTGCCGAGCCTCTCCCCAGCCCTTCTGGCGGCCTTTGCTCCCGGGGTTCGGCTAGTCTCCCCCTGACTCCTGGAGGTGGGGAGGGCTTAGAGCCGCTGTGATTCTACAGCTTTTGGCTACGGTCTTGGTCACCAGGGTTTCCGGGCTGGGGACTCTGAGCTGCTGTGGCCCCCTCCTCAATTGGGGAAGCCGAGCCCCCACTTCATTGCTGCAGCCCCTCCTACCCCGGAGGTGCCCATCAGGCCCCCAGGTGAAAAGGTTTTTTGGTTTTGGGCCAATTCCTCCACATTTGTAACCACCCACACCGTGTCCCTTGTAATAATGTTCAAGGACAAGGAAACAGTCTTGTGTTTTTTTAATTTTGTTTTTTCTGTCATGTGCCCCTCCCCCCACGCACACTTAGACTGGCTCTGCACGGTTCTTCACCCACCCACGAGGAGCAGTCCTCCGTGGTAGCTGGCTAACTAAAGGGATTGATGGTCCTGGGTTTCTCCCTACCCTCTTCATATTCTCTGCTGTCTTTGAAACAAGCTGCTTCAGGGTCAAAGGTGAGGGCTGAGGGGCTTTTGCTAAGGTTGGGCACTGAGGTCCCTTGTTAGGACTTGGTGCTGTCTTCCCAGCCCAGCTGGAGGGGATGACTCTGAGGAAGGCAGTGCCCCTTGCAGGTTGGAGACGGTTGGGTTGTCCTCACCGACTTTGTGCCTACTGGGTGATAGGAAACATCCTCCTTCCTTTGGAACAACAGGGGCAGGCCTCTGTCCCCCAGGCTGGAGAGCCTGGGTGGTTCTTGTGGGTGGGATGGTGCTTCAGGAGCCAGGATGGGAACTGAGGAGGTTGTTGAGTGTCTGAAGAACAGGTGACATGACTTGGGTCTGCGGGAGTGAAGGAACGGTTTGGGGAGAGGAGAAGATGGTGACCAAGGATGTTCGCTCATTGGTGACGCTGAATGGAATCATGCTAATAATGGGCAACATTTGTTGGACAGTTATGCACTAGGCATTGTGCTAAGCAATTTGCACGCATCATTTCATGTGATCCAACAGTCTCAGAAACTCTTATTTTTCACATAGGGAAACTGAGGCTTAGAGAAGTAAGCAACATGCCTGAAGTCACACGCCTAGAAAGTGGTAGACCCACTCAGCATTTGCATCCTGGTATATCGGACCCCAGAACTCCTGTCATGAGCTTAGAGGAGAGGCACCCATTTGGCTTTCACTATAAGGCAGTGTCACTTGGTTTACAATTTCTTCTGTCCCCCTCAAAACCCCTCAGGCCAGCCCTAGGCTGGTGAGTGATGCCCACATAGCCCCTTTTCGTAGGCTGTGGCTGTCCCACCCTGACTGTCCTAGAAGGGGGAACCCCAGGGAGTTTTTCCCCCAAGCCGCCCCACGCCCCGGATGTTCTCAAGCCCTGTCCCATTCTCCCAGCCCAGGCCTGGGCCGGCTCCTCCTTCCTCTTGGCGAGGCTCTGGAAATCCAGTGGGAGGCCATTGCTATGGCAACAGGACTAGGCCCTGGCTTTACCTCATCAAATTCCAAGCTGAAGCCAAAGCGATTGAGAAATTAAAGAAAAAAATGTATTCCAGATGTTTACTTTTTATTCCTTATTTTTCCGTGTTTGGATGAGACAGCTCTGAGGGAGGCGGGAGTAGGGCAGGGATGTGGAAGGAGGAGGGAGAAAGAGGGGGGAGAGGGAACCACTCCCAGCTGCAGGAGGGAGGGGAGGGAAGGAGGGTGAGCGGGAAGGGGGAGGCAGGCGGTGGGGCGGAGCCCCAGGTTGGGGAGGAGCGGGTTTTTCCCGTCTCCCATGAGGTGATTCACGGAGAGACTTCAGACTTTGCGGCCTCTTGCTCTGCTCGTGAGTAGAAACCTCAAGAGCAGGGCCACCGGACTCAAGGGGTGCACTGGGAGCAGTAAGTGGGGTGTCTTGGGGAGCTTGCCAGAGGAGGGCGCGGTGGGCAGCTCCCTAAAGCTCCAGGCCTTTGGGGTTAGGTGACAAGTTAGAGAGTAGTCTGGGAAGAGTGGAGGATATGGCTGCTGGGACCTCCCTTGACCTCCCCCAACCCCCCTTCTGAAGTTCCCTCTTCCTGTCCCACACTCTGCTTCAAGTAGGACACTTCTCCCGGCTAAGCCTGCTGCCAACGCCCAACGCTTTTGCCTTCTCTCTCTCTCTCTCTTCCAGGGTCTTCAGCCACCCCAGCTCACACCCCTCTGCTTCCCAATTCTCAGCAGGTTCTGCCGCATGTGATGAAAGTGTCTGCTCTCCGGGAAGGCACAGTCATGGCTTCCCCACCACCCCAGGAGATGGAGGAGGAGCTGGTATCTGCTGGCTCTGAGCCAGGTACCTATGGGTGCAGGGTGGGGCGGGGTGGCTGCAAGGAGAGTGGGAGGGGCAGAGGTTGAACCCCCATTCTGTCTTGGAGGGGGTGGGCTCAATGATTCTCTTGAGGTGGGCGGGAGAGAGGAGTGTTGAGGACGTGCAGGATGAGTCTGAAAGGTTCTCAGCTCCTGTTGAGACCCTTCAGAACTGTTGGAGATCATAGATCTCTGGCAGATAAGAGCAGACTGACCTTCTGAGAGGTTGTGGATCAAGCTGGGTGTTTTACGGAGGAGGAAACCGAGGCCCAGAGGAGAAATGGTGTGCGTTTATGGGGGTTTGAACCCAGGCCTCCTGGCTCCCCGTTAAGACTCCTTTCTTAGGCTGAGCCAAATGAGTGGGTGATACAGGATTCTAGTAGAAGGGCTGTGGCTGTGAGTAATTCCAAGGTCTTTTATTTGGCATTGACATGCCTTATATAGAAGGTAGGTTTCTGGTCTTGTTTTTTTTCCTGTAGCAGGTTTACTTCTGTTTGGTTTAGGTCAATACTAAGTTTGCATTCCTGATCACACACCGGATGACAGTGGGGAGTGGCCTGGCTATGCACCAGGGGAGGGGGCAGCAGGGAGGCAGAGCGGGCAAGATCCCTTGGAATAAAAGGTTTACAGTGGTGAATAGTATAGTAGAGTATCATGTAATGTTACTGATGGTGGGCTGACTGCTTGATGGGGGTAGGCAGGCATTTGTTTATTGGCTCATTTGCTCATTCATTCATTCACTCATTCATTCATTCATCTGATAAGAACATGTGTTAGGTGCAAAGTGGTGTACAAAGAGAAATAAGGTGCCAGCTGGGCCCTTAAATAGCTTTAGCTTATAAGGTGAATTGACTAAACGTTTTGGGAATTTGGAGAAGGGAGAAGATGCTTCTGGGTTGTGTATGGAAAATCAAGGAAGACTTCATAGAAGAGGTGACATTTGACTGGTGCCTAGATGTGAACATTTTGAGTTTGTAGCGTGGGAGATGAAGTTCTGCTTTCTGGTTCTTCTGACAGCCCCCCAACCAACCCTCTCCTTTTGGCAGGTGACCCTCGGGCCAAACCCCCTGTCAAGCCCAAACCCCGGGCCCTGCCCGCCAAGCCAGCCCTGCCTGCCAAGCCCAGCCTGCTGGTACCTGTTGGGCCTCGGCCCCCCCGGGGTCCCCTGGCTGAGCTGCCCTCTGCCCGGAAGATGAACATGCTGGCGGGCCCCCAGCCCTATGGTGGCAGCAAGCGTCCCCTTCCCTTCGCGACAAGGCCTACATCCGAGGCGTCTCCTGGGGGAGAAGTCACCCGAGAGACTGGGAAAGAGGAGGCTGGGAAAGAAGAGATGCCCCCCTTGACACCCCCGGCTCGATGTGCTGCCCCGGGGGGCGTGCGGAAGGCCCCTGCCCCCTTCCGTCCAGCCACGGAGCGCTTTGCAGCCACCACAGTGGAAGAGATCCTGGCCAAGATGGAGCAGCCACGGAAGGAAGTCCCGGCCAGCCCTGACCGCCTCTGGGGCTCCCGCCTCACCTTCAACCATGATGGCAGCTCAAGATATGGCTCCAGGACCTACGGCGTGGCCACCGGTCCCAGGGATGAGGATGGTGGGCCCCTCTCCAGGGGATGGTCCCAGGAGGGGCCAGCAAAATCTCCCACAGCCTGCCCGGAGGAGCACAGCAAGACCCCCGAGGAGAGGTGAAGGGCGGGAGGCTGTGTGTTTTATTGCAGCCTGGAGGACGAAGTGGGTGGCCCCGTCTGGGACTGTGACCTTCACTTTTACGTCTGTCTTGTTCTGTGAGTGCAGGCGGACCCGGTCTATCACAAAGCATTCCCCCAGCAGACGGCATTATCATTACTATATTCTTTTTAAAATTGTAATTGTCTTTGCAGAGTTGATGCCTGTTTATGGTGGAATGTACAGCATGGAAGTTTATTTTTAGTTTTTTTATACTGAGAGCCAACCTCTGCCTCATTTAATCCACAGCCATCCTGTTTAGTGAAGGGAATATTAGACCCATTTTAGAGATGAGGAAACTGAGGCTCAAAAGTGACTTCTCGTGGTTCCTTAGCAAGTAAGAGGCAGAGCTAGGGTTTGAACTCAGGTCTAGTTGATTCCAAAGCATGTGCTCTTAACTGCTAGCTCCCGTGGATGGAGCAGCGTGGGTGGAGCAGCGTGCCAGGTGCTGGGGGTGTGTGGGTAGCAGGATGAGTAGGACACAGTCTGTCCGTGAGGAGGAGTCTGATGGGAGAGATAAGGCAGGAACATGCCTTGATGCCAGGCCAGCCAGTGTCCGTGCACAGATTGCGACTGGGTTGGAGACTGTTGCATATGATACACTTCTCTGGAGTTGGTGCCAGTGTAAAGGGAGGCTAGCCAGGAGGCCCCCCTTGGGGTGGTGGGCACAGGGCATTGGAGGAGGGGCCTGAGGTATCTCAGGTGCCATCAGCTGCATGGAGGCCATCCTCAGGGTGGGGAGAGCCAGGTTGAGGCCCATTGGGCCCCCTGCGCCCTTGGCTGCTCTGCTGGGCCCAGAGGCTCCCCTCTGCTCCTGCTGCTGTGGTCTGGGCTGAGCCAGAAGCTGAAGGCCCCTGCCCTGCCTCCAGCCTTACCCTTCTCTTACCTGAAAGTGCCTGGAGGGCAGGGCCTGTAATTAACCCTCTTTGTCCCAGACCAGGGCTGCCTGAGGTCACGCCCTTCCCAGCCTGGGTTCCGCCTTCCATCCTCCTCCCCTCCCTCCCTCCAAGCAGAGTTTAAGAGGAACAACTTAAACCTTGGAAAATCACTCTTCCCCCTTCCCTCCCCCTGCAATCCTTCAAGAAGTATTGGCAGGGCAGCCGGGACCAGCTGCACTCTCCCTGGCTGGAGGAGAACCTTAACCCCTTATGGGCTCAGGGAAGGAGGAGTTATCTTGTTGGGAACCATTGAGGGGTCTGGGCATGCAGGATGTTTTTCTTGAAGGGGCTGGGGGAATTTAACCCTTGATGTGCAGGTGGGGAATAGGCACCCTCTCCTGGGGCACTTCCTCTGTTGAAACTGCACAGCTTCTCTGTCCCCCGTGGTTCCAGGCAGGGCTCAGTAGTAAATGCCTGGCTGGGGGGCTGTGGTTAACTGTGGGTGCTGTTACAGTCGCTTAGGCAGACTCTTGATCAGCTCTGTCCCCTTATCCATCTGTGACAGGCTTCTTCATTTCCTGTCTTTCTCCCTCACAGGAGCACAGCTTCTGATCGTGCCTTCAACGGGGACCTGGCTCAGCCGGCCAGCCCTAAGCCACTTACCGACGTGAGTTATTCTCCTGTTACGAATCAGGATCCTAGTATTTTAGAGCTGGAAAGGCCATCTGAGATTATCTGTTCCACCCTCCTTGTAATCCGATGGGGAAACTGAGTCCCGTGGAGGAGGCGACTTCCCAGAGGGCTGGCCCCGGGACTTAGATTTCTCGACTCCCAGGCCACTGCTTTCAGTCAGCAAGGTGGCTACATGCAGTTCAGGCCATGAAGCTGCTAATTATTAAGAGTAGTTATAATATCCGTAACACCTGCCACTGATCAGGGATCTCCTGTGTGCTGGGCATGTCCCAGGAACACTGACTAACTTAATCCTTGGATCACTCCAGCTAGTAGGCCCTGTTGGTCCCACGTGAGAGAGGAGGATGCCAGGGCTCACAAAGTTGAAGTAACCCAGGGGCTGAGGCAGGATCTCAAGGGTCTGACTCCAGTGGTCTCCCTGGCTGGGCTGCCTTCTCAGGGTTCAGAAGAGGGAAGAGTCCTTTCTTGGGGGTCTCCTGTTACATCTCCCCCTTTCCTCACAGCATGCTCGGAGGACAGTCAGCCTGTTTTCCTGAGTAAATGAGGTCAGGATGGCCCCTTTTGCTCATAGAGCCCTTGCTGGCCAGAGACTGTCCTGTCTGCCCTGTGATGGAGACCTGACTTCATTCATTCGTCCATCCAACAAATATTTGATGAGCACCTACTATGAGCCAGGCTCTGGGGAAACAGCTGAGAACAAAACACAGCCTGTCCCTGCTCTTAGAGAGCTCATGTCTGATGTGGCGGGGGCAGGCACAAACTGACATCCCTGTGAACCAGCAGATGTGTCGTGCGTCAGACAAGTGCTGGGGAGACCGTAAAGGTAGAGAATGCTGGGGTGAGGGTAGTTGGGGAGGGCCTCGCTGTGAAGAAGGTGAGGGAGTGAGCTGTGTGGATATTTGGAGAACAGCATTCTTGGTGGAGGGAACTGCAAATACAAAGGCCTCAGTGCCTTCCTGGCGAGGAAGCCAAGATGTATTGCAGTGAGAGACCGAGTGGTGGTGAGGACTGAGAGGTGATAGTTGGATTGTGTTGAGCCTCACAAGCCACTAAAGGACCTTGGTTTGAGTGAGGGGAAGAAGCCATCGAGGGATTTGGAGGAGAAAAGTGACTAGTTTAGTTGAATGCTGCTGGTTTAGTTGTAAAGAGTCCACTTGCCCTCTGGGTTAAGAATTGGTTGCAGGGAGCTAAGAGCAGCAGCAGGGACAAGTAGGCGTCTATTGGTATATTCCAGGTGAGAGATGATGGCGGCTTGGACCCTAGAGGTCGCTTGTGGGTGGAGATGCTGGGAAGTGGTCGACTCTGGATAGAAATTGAAGGTGAAGTGGATGGGATTTGCAGATAGATTGATGTGGGGAGAGAAGGTGCAGAATCAAGCTGGACTGCAGGGCTTTTGGCCTGAGCAACCAGAAGAGGTTATGTTTACTGAGATGGAGACTTCTAAGGGTGAAGCAGGATCGGGGGAGATAGGAAGCGTTTGATTTTGGATTTGTTGAGTTGGAGATGCCTTTTAGACATCCAAGTGGGGATGTCGAGTGGGCAGTTGGATATTTGAGTCTGGAGATCCAGGGACTTGTCAGTGAACAGATGGTAGTTAAGACTGGCTGAGATCACCAAGGGAGTGGGTGAGGGAGAGGAGGGAGGGGAACCGAGGCGTAGCAAGGAGACCGGAAGGAGCAGCAGTGAGGTAGGAGGAAAGCTCACGAGGGTGGAGTTCTGGAGGCCAGAAGAAGCCAGCTTCCAGGACTCGAGGAGGGCGCCCTCAGCGGTCAGACGCTGCCGACAGGTCAAGGAAGATGAGCTCTGAGAGTGGGATTTAGCTACAGGGAGGTCCTTGGTGACAAGAGCAGTTCAGTGAAGGAAGAAGCCTGTTTGGAGCGAGTTCTGGAGAGAACGGGGCAAGAATAGCTATGGTGATAGAGAATATAGGCAACGTGTTCAAGAAAATGGACGGTAGCTAGAGAGAGGTGAAGTCAAGAGTATTTTTTTTTTAAGACAAGAAATGAGAGCAGTTTATGTGCTGATGGAAATGCTCCAGAAGAGAAGGAAACATCGATGCAGGAGTGGGGTTGGCTGTAGCTCTGAGCAAGGACAGTCTGTGATTGATTGTAGAAGGGGAGCAGAGTGCTTGGGCTCACAGGCAGGTAGTGGGGGTGTGGGTGTTCTCTGCCCATGGCCTCTGTGCTCTCAGGAACAGGAAGCGAGGCTGGCAGCTGAGAGAGGATGGGGAGGAGGTGTCAGAGTTTTGAGCAGAGGCTGCGTTGCCTGGGAGCGAGGGGAAGGCAGTAGGACTGCAGAGGGGCTCCAGGGCCCGTTTGAGAACAGTGGGGGTGAAGCTCAAGTGAGACCAGCCGTGCTGGTTGCGTGCTTTTCTCCAGCCACATCCGGCTGCCCGGGTGCAGCCTTAGGGTGGAGGAGAGTTGTCTTGAAACAGGTCAAACAGTAGGATGAAGGAGGGAGTTGAGGGTTGTGTAAAAAAGTGACTTTAGTGGTGGTAAAGAGAAAAGTGAGAGCAGGAGGGGAATGGGGGACAGTGAGAAGGAAGGGGGGTCAGTGGCTGTGCCTCCCAGAGGGATCGAAGGATTGAGGGTGGTGGGGAAATGGAAAGTGGGAACTGGACAGATAGGTGGGAGTGGGCAGGCGGGACACTTGAAGTTGAAATTATGGAGGGGCAGTAGTTATCAGTAAGGACAGGGTCTGGGGTATGACCCCGGGAGAGGTGGGTCACGAAGTCATTGCAGAAGAAGGGGTCATGGAACAAAGCCAGGATGCTGGAAGGGTCAACTGGCTCATGAAATCACTAGGAGTTATAACAGGAGTAGCACTGGGGAGGCTTGCAGTGGTCCAGTAGCTGTGCTTTTCAAGGAACGAGGGGTCTGTAGGGGACTCTAACAGGAGGGGTGGTGAGTGGTATAGTTTAAGGACATGAGCTTTAAAATTAAAGCATTGTAGAGAGGAGGGAGGATGGAGGGAATGGAAGGGGCAAGCAGGATGCCTTTCCCTGCCCAGACCCACTAGGTGATGATGTGGGAGAGACAGTCCCATTGGACAGGGCGGCAGGGGAAGCGTGACCTCTGGGGAAGGCGAGGTCAGATAGAGCGTACTCACTTCGTTGTCAGGGGCAGGCTGAGTGGAGCGGTGAAGGAGTGCCAGGTGTCTGGTGCCCCCTCTGCCCCCTTCCTCCTCCTGCCCCCCGTTGTCCCACTGCATCCATTATTTCTATAAGTCCTATCCCGAGAGGCCACGTGCACAAATCTTATTTGATCCTGACTTTACTCTGTGAGATGGCTGTTGTTGCCATCAGCCCCAGTGGGGCTGCAGATGGGGAAACAGAAGCTCAGAGACACGAAGTGACCACCATACAGCCTACAGGAGGCAGTGCCGGAGGGACCCCACACCAGGTGCTGTCACGTCCCCCCACTCATTTCACCTGAATCCCAAGGCCTGCCTACTTCCTTGAGTGGCGCTGGGACCTGTGGAGATGCTGAGCAGGGCAGGGTGGGGAGCACCACACCTCCCCGCTGTAGCTGCTCCTGGGAGCTGGTCTGGAGCGTCACTGGGCTTGGAGCCCCAGTCTGAGGCAGAACCCCCGCGTGCCCGGATGGTCAGATTCCCCAGTTATCCTTTTCCCTTTATAAAGCCAGTGTTCTTGACCCATCAACCATGGACTCTTAGGAGATCCTTAGATGAGCTTTGGGGTGGGTGGACACATTTGAGCCACCTAGAATGGTGTGAGTGATACTATGTGAATAAGGCTGTGTGTATTTTCTGGGGAGAGGGCCTAAAGGAGGAATCTGTGAACTCTAAGAGGCTTAAGATGCCCTAACTCCTGTTTGGGGCCTCTCACAGCTGTCCTGAGAGGCCCCCGTCTGAGCCCTGGTTTCTTCCTCTGGTGTATGGAGTGAGAGTATGAGGAAGCAGCTGACCTGGGGTCTATATGGGGTTGGCAAGGACGTCCCCTATCCACCTGAGAGGTGGGTGATGGCTCTTGCCTTTTCTCTTGCAGGTTGCCAAGCCCTGGGTCCCCTCAAGTCCAGGCCCTGCCTCAGAGAATGGAGGCTCCGCCAGCCCAGGCCTCGCCACTGAAGTCGCAGGCCCAACCCCTGGGTCTCCCTGTCTTCACTCACCTGATGAGAGCTCTCCCCGCCACTCTCAGCTTCCAGAAGCCCCGAGTCCTACAGCTTCTGGGGCTTCTCCCTGCCTGCCTGAGACTCCAGCATCCCCAACTGCAGCCCTGCCCAATGAGGGTTCCTGCCATCCCCCTAGCCCAGGACTCCCTGCTGCGGAAGCCCCTGAGGCCCCCAGACCCAAAAGCCCTCTCCTTGAGAAAGTCTTGGGGTGCCACAGCTCGCAGCAGCCTCCAGCTGCCTCGCCCCAACCCCTGATGGCGGAGGGTGGGTTGCTGGATGTTGCTCGGACGTTGCCATCTGGTGAGGAGGTGGCCAAGGGTGACGCAGACCTCCCCGCCATTGGCCTGGCTCAGCGCCGATTTTCTGAAGGTGTGCTCCGGTCACCCAGCCAAGACCAGGAGAAGCTGGGGGGCTCGCTGGCTGCCCTGCCCCAAACCCAGGGGAGCCAGTCGGCCCTGGATCGTCCCTTTGGGAGTGGGACAGAGTCCAACTGGAGCTTGTCACAGTCCTTTGAATGGACCTTCCCCACGCGGCCTTCTGGTCTGGGGGTGTTGCGACTGGACTCCCCACCCCCCTCACCCATCACCGAAGCCACTGAGGCCGCTGAGGCTGCTGAGGCTGGTGACTGGGCTGTGTCCAGGAGGGAGGAAGGAGTGTCCCAGCTGGGGCAAGGGGCCCAGTCAGCTCCAGAGGGGCCGGCAAGGCCTGGTTCCTGGGTGCAGGTGGATGATCCAGGCATCTCCCTAACCCAAGAGGGCGATGGAGAGAGTCAGCCTCGGTCCCCAGCTGTTCCGCTGGAGCCTCTACCAACAAGGGGCCCACCTGGACCAGCCTTGCTGCAGGCAGAGGAGAGATGCGAGGACCGGGAGCCCTTGGCCGGAGAGGAGTCCCAGCTCCCTCCGGCCACCAGGGAGACCGCTCTGCCCGTCCTGGAGCCGGTCCTGGGGCAGCAGCAGCCAGCATCCCCTGACCAGCCCTGTGTCCTCTTTGCTGACACCCCTGACCCCGAGCAGGCACTGCCTGCCCAGGAGGAGGCCGTGACCCTGGCCCAGGCTGAGACCACCCAACCCAGGACAGAGGCTCAAGACCCCTGTCGGGCGTCCCCTGAGCCTGCAGGCCCTGAAGGCAGCTCCTGCTGGCTGGATGACCTCCTGGCTTCCCCACCACCCAGTGCTGGCAGTGCCAGGCGGGGAGCTGGGTCTGAGCTGAAGGACATGCAGACCCCGAGTGCCTGCTCTGAGGTGAGGACATGGGCCCAAGGAGGTTGGGGACCTCAGGATGGAGGTCAGGGCTTCAGTGGGCTTCGTTCTTTCAACGTGGATTTTATGTTTCAAGAGCTTGGGACACAGCCGTGAGCAAGGCAGCTGTGGACATGCCGCTCATAGCTGTGTATTCCGGCAAAGCTGGCGGAGCAGAGGGTACAAGATGGTGCTTAGGGTTTAGTGTGAGCTCGTTTCCGACTCCGGTATTCACTAGCTGAGTGGTCCTGGGAATGTACCTTCACCTCTGAGCTTCAGAGTCCTTTTGTAATAATAACATTGGTCTCTGAGGGTTGTATTGCGGGTAAAATGAGACGTGGAAAGTGCCCGGGGCAATGCTTGGCATATACTGAGTGTTCAGTCCATTATCACACAGAGTATTGTGAAAGGTGAAATAGTGCAGCCCTGTGGAGCGTGGGCTCTGGAACCAGACTGCCTGGTTTGTCTCCTGGCTCTGCTGTGACCTTGAACAAGTTACTTTTCCGCCTGTGCCTCAGTTTCTACGTCTGTAAAATGGGGATAATGATGATGCGCTCTGCCTCATAGTGTGATGGCGAAGACTAAATGAGCTCTGATAACGTAAAGTACTAAGAACAGCACCTGGCTCATCATGAGCGCTTAGTAAGTGTTGGTTTTTGTGAACATTATTACCGTGGAGCTCACGACTTGCTTTTGGACGGGCACCTGAGGCCCAGAGAAGGCAGAGCCTTGTGCAAAGTTACCCAGCAAGTTGGTGGCTGGGCCTGGGCCAGAGCGCCAGTGCCCAGTGCCCTTTCTCCTACCAGGCTGCCTCTGAATTTAAGGGCTGGGGTCCAGGTGGCTTTTGAAATGTGTTTTTCAAGCACTGCCTGAGCTGATAGGGGCGGAGCTGGAAGGAAGGAGGAGCCAGGGGGCCTCTGGGGCGGAGGAGGAGCAGGAAGGAGTTAAGGCCAAGCTGGCTCCTGCAGTAGGTGTGTCTGTCCTGGGATGTGGGTGACTCAACTGGCTTCTGGGCGGGGCAGCCAGAGCTGCAGCTGCTCTGGAGGGAGCGGGGCCAGGGTGAGAGGGAGCCAGAGCCGTCGGACAGGTCCGGGCGAGGAGAGTGGCCCAGCCCTGTCCCAGCGGCGCCCGCCGCACCCAGCAGCCTGGGGCGGGTAGAGCAGGGCCATGGCCCAGCTTGGGGACAGGGAGCCCAGCATGTCTGTGTTGGAGAGGCTGCTGGCCAACGCGGCGTTGCGAGATGAGGCTGGCCGGCTCCGCCGCCCTGAGCCTAGGGCTCGGCCGCGCGCAGGAGTGAGTCAGGGAGTGTGGGGTGGGGGGTGCAAGGAGCCCTGGCTGGGTCTTTCGCCTGGGCCAGGGGGTGTCCCTTCTGTCTCCTCCAGGGCCTAGCGAGGGCTGAGAGTCTTTCTGGGGAGGGCTTTGGTGGCAGGGTGCTTTCCTTAGGGAGGATGGGGCTGGGATCTCATGGGGCTAGAAGGGCCGGGGTGGTGGTGGAATCCCGCCTTGGAAAGGAGGTTGTGGAGGGGCTTTGAGTCTTGCGGGCTCCTAATTGAAAGAGTACCCCTCCCCCCACCCATGTGAAGACCACTCCACTAGGCAGGCTTTCTCCTGGCCATTAGCCAAGTGTTGCCCAAGGGCTGTAAACATGACCATGGGATCATCGATTGAGTGCCCTTTTTGTACCAGGTGCTCTGCTGAGCCCTTGGCTTACATGATCTTGTTTCATCCTCCCACCCCATGCAGTAGGAATTATCCCCGTTTAAGGATGAGGACCCTGAAGCCCAGAGTGGTTAAGTGATTTGCATAAGGTCACACAGCTGGGATCCAAACCCAGGCTTTCGGGCTCTCTGAAGCGGGGCTCTCAGGCACTAGGTTGTGCTCTTATTCTGGGTTGAGTCTTACCCTGATTGACTGTAAGCATTGTTTCTTTGTCTCTCTCCTTTTTTCTGATTCCCAGGGACTCCTTGGCTGGGCCCAGAAGGATCTGCAGAGTGAATTTGGGATCGCAGCAGACCCACATCCCAGCAGTTTTAGTCCTTCCAGCTGGTCCCAAGACACTTCTGAGGACTATGGCCTTGGGGGTGTGAGCTCTAGAGGGGACCCAGGCCTTGGAGAGAGGGACTGGACCAGCAAGTGTGGGCAAGGAGCAGGGGAAGAGAGCGCCAGGGAGTGGGCCAGCAGGTGTGGCATCGGCCAGGAGGAGATCGAAGTCAGCAGCCAAGATGGGAGTGGAGTGCTCGCAGCCCAGGACCAGGTGATTGGAAAGCCAACCCAGCTTGGCACTCAGCAGAGCCAGGGGGCGGATGTTCAGGACTGGGAGTTCAGAACAAGGGATTCCCAGGTCACTTACTCCAGCCGGGATGCGGAACTCCAGGATCAGGAGTTCGGGAAGAGAGATTCGCTGCATACTTACTCTAACCGGGATGCTGAACTCCAGGACCAGGAGTTTGGGAAGAGAAATTCACTGGGTACTTACTCCAGCCAGGATGAGGAACTCCATTACCAGGAATTCGGGAAGAGAGATTCGCTGGGTACTTACTCCAGCCGGGATGTGGAACTCCAGGACCAGGAATTTGGAAAGAGAGATTCACTGGGTGTTTACAGCAGTCGAGATGCAAAACTCCAGGACCAGGAATTCGGGAAGAGAGATTTGCTGGGTACTTACAGCAGTCGGGATACGAGCCTTCGGGACTGGGAATTCGGAAAGAGAGATTCTCTGGGTACTTACAGCAGTGGGGATGCAGATGAGCAGAGCCAGGAATTGGGGAAGAAGAACCACATTGGCAGGTACTGCAGCCAGGATGCAGAGGAGCAGGACCAGGAGTTTGGGAAGAGAGATCTTTCCCTCAGCACCTACGGCAGCCGGGATGCAGAGCAGCTGGACCAGGATTTTGGTAGGAGTGCATGGATGAGGGACTACAGCAGCAGTGGCAGCTCCACAGCCCTCAGCCCCCAGGACAGAGGCTTCGGAATGAGAGCCCTGAGTGCCGGGTTCAGCCCTGAGGAAGCTCAGCAACAGGATGAGGAGTTTGAGAAGAAGATTCCAAGTGGCGGAGACAGCCTGGGCGAGGCCAGTGGGGCGGCAAGCCGGCCAGAAGAGAGCGAGTCAGGGGGCTTGTTCAGCCCCAGCACCCCCCAGTCGCAGGATGGGGCACTGGGGCAGAGGGACCAGAGCAGCTGGCAAGGCAGCAGTGCCAGCCAGGAGGTTGGAGGGCTGCAGGGGAGACAGCAGGTGGGAGGCCAGAGCCCAAGTGATGCTGACCGGGAAGACAGGGAGGTGGGGCAGCGAGGCTGGGCCAGCGACTTCAGCCTTGGTGTTGTCCGCCAGCCAGAGGTGGCCTTCAGCCCGGGGCACCGAGACTGGAGTGGCGAGTTCTGCATAGAGGATACTGAGAGGAGCCGTCAGTTTGGCATCATCGGCAATGACAGAGTGAGTGGTGCTGACCTGAGCTCTCCCGGCAAGATGGGAGGTGGCCACTTTGTGTCTCCCCAGAAGACCGCGGCTAGGCCCGTGGACTGGACTGACCAGTTGGGCCTCAGGAACTTGGAAGTGTCCAGCTGTGTGGGTTCCAGGGGCTCGAGTGAGGCCAGGGAGGATGCTGTGGGACAGATGGGCTGGTCAGACAACCTGGGCTTGAGAGATGTGGACCTGGCCAGCAGTTTGGAGACTGGAGGGTCTGAGGAGCCCAGGGGGATTGGAGTCGGGGAGAAGGACTGGACTTCTGATGTTGGGGTGAGGGGCAGAGATTTGGCTGGGGCAGAGGAGGTAGAAGGCCCCAGCCAGGCCAGAGAGAGTGGCGTGGGGCAGACCGACTGGTCAGGTGTAGAGGCCGGAGAGTTCCTTAAATCACGGGAGCGTGGAGTGGGACAGGCAGACTGGACACCTGACCTCGGGCTGAGAAACATGGCCGCAGGGGCAGGCTGCAGCCCCAGGGAGCTTGGGGCGGGCCAGGTGGACTGGGGCAGCAATCTGGGTCTGAGGAATTTGGAGGTGCCATGTGACCTAGAAACGGGAGGTTCTCGGGAGCCACGGGGTTGTGGAGTGGGGCAGGTGGACTGGACCCAGGACTTGGGGCTCCAAGATGTGGAGCTCTCTGGGGCCCCAAGTGAAGCCAGGGATCATGGAGTGGGAGAGGTCAGCCAGTGCCCAGAGCTAGGCCTCAGGAACAACGATGTCCTTTCCCCTGGCCTGGAGGCCAGAGACCCGTCTGAGGCCAGGGAGCTGGGGGTCGGAGAGACAAGTGGGCCGGAGACCCAGGGCGAAAACAGTTCCTTACCTTCCTTGGAGACCCGCCCTGATGACCTTGGAATGGAGACAGGAGAAGCCTCTGGCTTCGGATCCAGGTAAGAGCCCCCTCCCTGTGTGGGAGGAAAGGTGTGACAGCTGTCTGAAAAACTGCAACCTTTCTGAGGAGGGAGGAAACAGCTTTCCCAAAGGACTTTCAGTATTTGGAAAATTGAAATGGTTTGGACTGTGAATTTTTAATTTTACTTTTTGTTTAATTGAGATATGGCACACACACACGTGAGCTCCTTTTTTGATGACAAATGGGATGTTTGAGGTGTTACTCTTTCAAAGCCCATGCTTTAGGCTTCCTTGGGGATTTTGTGTTGTGACTGTGCTGGAGGAAATGGTTATTACGTCACATCTTTGGATGGTTTCTCGTGGGTTCCACTCTTGTGCACAGTGTCTGTGCCCCAGGCCTTTCGGTGGTCTCAAAGCCACAGAGGCTCCCAGGCTGGAGAACACAGATGCTTTCATAGGCATAGGAAGGAGGACTCTTGTCTTCTTGGCCTGGGCCACTGCGGGTTGAGTGGAGTGGACAGTGGCGCTCATTGTTTCTCACAGAAGTTAGGAACTTGGTGCTTCTTGACTGTCCTGTCTGAAGACCCAGGAGAACAACAGTTTAAGAACATGAAAGACATTGAGACCTGGTTCCTGGCCCCATGACCTTGGCCTCCATGCACAGAGTTACTGAAAAAGAACTTTCCAGAGAAACAGACTGGTAGTTTTAGGAGCCATCCACCGTCTGCCTCTGAGATTTTTTGGTTCTAAAACCAGCTGAGGTGATTTCACACCTGGAAAGGGTGCTAAAAAGGCATTGCATCTATTTCGTTAACACTTCTATCCATTGAGATTTGATTTTATGCTCTTGACTGAGTAAAAGTTTGACCTTTTCCAACCCTGGAGCTTCTCACTGGCCATCTGGGAAGAAGGGAAGGGAGGTGTTGGGTGGGGCCTGTATTATAAGTGGAGGAGGCTGAGAGTAGTGGGAAGGGGGCAGGTGGGATCAGGAAAGGCCTAGAGGGAATCGAGGGATGTTGGAGCAGTTGGGAGAGGCATTTGGGGTTTGGGAGAAGGAAGGAGAGGGGAAGGTGGGCAGAGCATGGGGCCAGGATGATGCCCAGGGAACTGAGGAAGGGGAGCATTCTGGGGACTCATACTGTTTGAGGGGTGATGGAGGAGCGTGGGCAGGTGGTGAAGACTGCAGGGAAGGGGGAGTGCACAGGACTAGGAGTCCACAGGCTCCTGGGATCTTGGACGAGTTGCTGGACCACCTCTCTAAGCCTCCCTTTCTAACATGAGGCTCAGGAAGCTTGAACATTCGTGGTGCTGGGAGAGCATAGGTGCCCTAGGCTTGTTCCTGGTTTCTCTTGCCGGAACTCACAGAACTCTGCAGTCCCCGGTGCTCAGCAGTCCATATTACCTCATTGATCTTCACAGCTGCCCTGTGAAGCAGGAAAGGGATTTTATCATCTCCAGTTTGCAGGTCGAGAAGTGGTGTGATCCGCTTAAGGTCACAGAGTCAGCATTGCCTCTTTCTGCTTTCTTTATCTTAAACGCCGTCAGGTGTGGGCACTGCGTTCGAGAATCTTAGGTGGGACCCACAGCCCTCCACCTTTCCCCTCTGATTGGGGTGGCTCTTGAGAAGGGAGAAGCCAGAGTATCTTTCCCTTGGTTTAGGTTGGAGGGAGAGGCTGCCCGGAAGCTAGCTGGGGGCGGCATAATCTGCGGAGACTGGGCTGGGGAAGAGGAGGGTGGTGGCAGAGAAGCAGGGAGCCCTCATTCCTCGGCTGTCTGAGCTTTGGTCTCCATCACACTTTTAAAATGCCCAGGTTTTCTGGCTGTGTTATAAGTTGGGAAATGCTGTGTACTCTGGCTGTACCGCGACTCCGGGCGTCTGTGTATGAGCATAAATTAGAGCGTGAAAGCACAAGAATGAGGAAACGTTTTCCTTTCTCTAACACAATGTTTCCCAAACTTATTTGACTATTGGAGGAGCTAGTGTTCTGACACGTGACTTAGGGAAATTCTATACTCCGGAAGGTTGCTCTTTAAAGGAAGTTTTGGAAGTTCCCCTGGTAACGAGAAGTCCTTGAGGCCAGCTCAGAGCATCTGGCTCTGGGCCCATCTGCCAGGTTTAGGTCCTGATTCTGTCACCACCTCTGTGACCGTGGGCAAGTTCCTTCTCTTCTCAGGGCCTCCCATTCCTTGTCTGTAAATTGGGAGTAATTTACTCCCAGTACCCACAGGGCTGTTGTGAGGGTTAGGAGTTAATATGTGGGAGGTGACAGAAACCTGCTCTCTAGCTGTGATTGTAGCTGTTTTGCAAATTTGGATGCATGTGAGCTGTCCGCAAAGTGAGGCCCTTGGGGACATTTTTGTCATCATCCTGGTGTGGGGCAAAGGTGCCCCTGATGGTGATCATTTTGGCTGGAATGCTGTCCAGCAGAGCTGTGACCAGAGGAGTATGGGGGTGGGTGGGGCATGGGGAACCTCAGGCTCCTCCTCTGTGTCTAGGGCCACCTTGTTCTGGTGGGAGGTGCTCCTGGGTCCCCCGAGAGCTAGTGCACTGCCCTCTTCTCTCCCTGGCCTCTTGGTCACCTCCTGCCCCTCCCCCTGGGCCCCAGGGATGCAGAAACCTCCCAGTCATTTTGAGGCCTTCATAGACTCTGAGAGGATCCTCAGAGATCGTTGAGGCCAGCTCCCTCGTTTCATGGGTGGGGAAACGGAGGCCCAGAGAGGCAGTGTGACTCTTACAAGGCCCGCAGCTGTGATTGTGGGCTCCTTCATGTTCTCTCGGGCCCCAACCTGTGGTCCTCTTTCTGTACTCTTCTCCCTCTGGGGTCAAGAGACCCAGCTGCTGCCCCTTTGGACACATCATTCCAGCTCCAGCCCTGAACCTCCGTCATTTCGGGTCTTGGAGCCTGGAACACGGGGGAGCTGAATTTTTGCAGATCTTCTACACGCCATTCCCCAGTCTGCACCTGGAGTGGTGGTAGGGATGGGGTTGGATAGAGTCCAGGCCCTCAGGATACGCCAAGTCCAGATGGGGTGAGGGCTATAGATGGTACAAGATGAGACAAGTCCTGAGGCCAGGTGATTCATGATGATGGGGATTACCCTAAAAATTTTTCAAATGGTAACTATGGGCTGGGCACATATTTCTGCCAACAAACCCAGCAAAGTTTAGGTACTTTTATTATCCTGATTTTACAGATGAAGAAGCTGAGGCTCAGAGTGCATCAGTCACTTTGCCAAGGCCACAGGCGTAGTAGGGGATGGAGCCCATAACTGTATTGGAGTGGCAGCGCCCAGCGCAGCTTCCTGACCATTCCTCTCTCCTGCTTCCCTGCCAGGAGAAGCCAGGGAGGAGCTCAGATTGTAGGTGTTCTGGGTGCTCAGAAGTAGGAAGGCTTCTCCTGAGATGGGGAGAAGGGTGAGTGGGTTTAGACAGGCTGAGATGCACTCTGCATTCCTCAGCGCTCTCCCCACCCTCCCTTCCTCATGGTCTCCCCCGCCCCCCCAGCCCACTGAGCTCCTTCCCTGCCCTCTGCTCATGTGGCTTAAGGCCAGGTCTTGCTCTGGATGTGGATCTTTCCATCCACCCATCCGCTGTTTCACATCCCCTTAGCTCTGTGGGCCTGCCTTCTCTCTGCCCCACCCCAGGGAGGGGCTTGGGGCAGGGCCGCCTCAGGCTGGGTGGGGTGCTGCCCCACCCGTCCCTCCCGGCCTCCCTGATTTTAGGCAGCAGGGTGAGCTGGCTTTGGCCCCCATCCAGGGCTGCTCCTAATTCTACTGCTTTGCTACACTTCTGCTGCTGCCTCCGCCCCCCCCCCCCCCCCAGACCGCTTTAATTTCCATCTGTCAGCAGCCTGTGGAAGGACAGACTGACACACGTTCTCTCCCGCCCTATCCCCTTCCTGCCTGCTACTGACTCGCCTGCCTCATTCTCCTCCCCTCCAGTCCCACCTGGCTTCCAGGCGCTGCCCTACCAGCCTTTCCCACGCCCATGTGCATGGTATGAGTGTGTGTGTGTGTGTGTGTGGTGTGGCTCTGCTGTGCTTATGTGGGGGTAGGTACTAGACATGTCTTGAGGGAATGGCAAATGAACAGCACACATCTCCCTGTATGAGGTGTGCTGTGAGTGTGTACAGGGTGTGTCTGTATTTCAGGGGGTGGCGGCTCGACAACACAAGTTCCTTGTGTGACGTTCGTGAGTTAGTGAAAGCACGTGCTTTGCTGTGCGCCTGTGTGTGTTGTTTTGAGGGAGCAGCAGGCAGAAGACGCATAAGCTGCATTGAGTTGCAAGGTGACCCAGCCTCTCACTCACTCAGCAAACATTTACGTAGTCCTGCTCCTGGCCAGGCCCTGGGCCGGGTGCTGGGGACACAAAGGCGAGAGGGGCCCCATCTTTGCCCTTGAGGAGCTCACAGACGGCCAGTGGGGACAAAGAACTGCAGACTCTGGGGCAGGGCCGGCACAGGTGGGAGCCCAGGGCAGGGCTGAGGAGGAGCGGTGGCTGGGGGCCGGAGCAGGTGGGCCTCAGAAGAGGAATTGAACTGCAGGGAGAGTGTGTGGAGGGGCGGTGGGGGAGCTTTCCAGGCGGGAACAGCTTGTCCACATACACAGCAGCCTGCAAGGGCCTGGCACGTTCTGAGAGTCCCTGGCTGTGCTGTGAGACTGGGGCATGGGAGGCGTGACGTGGGGGGCGAGGGCTGAAGAGGTTGGACAGGCAGGTGGGCCAGGACCTAGCTCATCCCAAGAAGAACGACTGTCAAAGCAGGTGCCCCTGGGAGGGACACGACAGCATCAATAGCAACGGCAGCAGTAAGAGTAGCTGTTATTTGTAGGGCACACACTGAGAGTTGGGCACTGGGCTATGTGCTTTTCATTATCATTTCATCCCTTTAATGACTCTATTAAGTTAGAGGAACCCAAGGCTTTTATAGGTGGAGGGACTCATCCAGAGTCTCAGTAAGTGGCAGACCTGGGATTTGAACCTGCTAGGTTGGCCCAGCTTGTTCTCTCTGTGCTGTGTTTCAGGAGGCTCTGAGCATCTCCTTCCTGAAGGAGTCTGGGAGAAGCATGGAAAGGAGGGAGAAGTTGGGGGAAAGGGGAGACAGATCCTATAAAGGGGGCTTTGGGGGAGGGAGGTATGCCTCACAGTGACCTTGTCCTCTGGCCTGTCTCCTTTGCAGCCCCGGGGAGTGCCCAGCCCGCTCCCCGCCCTCTGGCTCCCAGGGCTTGCTGGAGGAGATGCTGGCTGCCAGCAGCTCCAAGGCAGCGGCCCGGAGGGAGTCGGCAGCCTCTGGCCTCAGGGACCTGTCAGAGGAGGAAGGAGCCACAGCAGGTGCTGAGCCAGGGGAGGCCCTGGAGCCTGGCAGGGACCCTGTGCCCTCCTGGAGGCCCCAGCCTGATGGTGAAGCAAGCCGGACAGATGAAGTGGATGGCACATGCAGCCCTGCAGGGGCCGGCTTGGGCGAGCAGGGCCCGACACGGCCCCCTCGGCGGCCCCCCCAAGGCCCCCTGCCCAGCTCACCCAGTCAGGACTTCTCCTTCATCGAGGTCAGTGGAGAGTGAGCCCAGGGAAGTAGGTGGCTCTTGTCTGTGGGGGGCTGCAGGTGGGGGAGCCAGAGCCTCGTCCCTGGGGTTTCCCTCAGCTGTGAGGAGCCCTGAGCATTCTCAGTCCAGGAGGCAGGAAGCGGGTAGTCATGTGAACAGAGAGCTCCAGGCTGCGGGAGGGATCACCTCACAGCCAGCTGCTGTTGAGGGGCTCTGGGGGGGTGGGACAGGACCACGGGGCAGAGATGGCAGTGATGTTGCCATTGTCCCGAGCAGGACACCGAGATCCTTGACAGTGCCATGTATCGGAGCCGGGCCAATCTGGGGCGCAAGCGTGGGCACCGGGCCCCGGCCATTCGGCCCGGGGGTACCCTGGGCCTCTCGGAGGCGGCAGACTCAGATGCACGGCTGTTCCAGGACTCCACAGGTAGAGTTGTTTGATGATGTCTGTGTCTGTCTGGGGTGGGGTGGTCTGGGGTTGCTGCCTGTGCTGAGCCCCCTCTCTGGGTCCTTGCAGAGCCACGAACTTCTCGGGTGCCATCTTCAGACGAGGAGGTAGTGGAAGAGCCTCAGAACCGCCGGACACGGATGTCCTTGGGCACCAAGGGGCTGAAAGTCAACCTCTTTCCTGGCCTGAGCCCCTCAGCCCTGAAGGTACCATCTGGGCACTCAGCAAACATCCAGCCACCTGGCCTGCTAGCCACCTTGCGTCCGGCCTTCTCTCCGCCCATCTCTTCATTCCCCCTTTCCCTTCTTCCCATTCCTCCTCTCGTTCTGCTCTCCAGGGAGGGCCCCCAAAGATCCTTTGTTCCCCGCTCGACGCTGTGCTGTGTGCTTAGTGGGATGGAAGGAAGAACAAGGCATGTTCATGTCCCAGAACCTCACAGGGTGGTGGGGTGCATGAGCCATGGCCATAATTACCTCTGGAGAAGGTGTCACTGGGAGGTACAGATGAAGACTGGGCCTGTTCAAAGAAAGAAGTCACTTCTTAACAGTAGATGGTGTGAGATGGGAGGGTAGATTGGGGAGGGCCTCATGGAAGTGTTTGTCTTAGCTTTGAGGCATGCATAGGAGATAGTTGGCTCTGGGCGGGGCGGGTGGAGGGAAGGCATTCCAGGCAGACGGAACAGAGTGAGCCAAGTCACAGGAGTCGGTAGTTACTACCGGCTTTGTCTGTTCCACTTAGTCTGAATTCATTTTGGCAGTATCTTTTTGAGGGCCTACTGTGTGCAAGGCATGGCTCAGCTCTTAGGGGAAGCTCGTCTTTAAGTGACTTCACATCCATCCAGGTAGAAGGACTGCACAGGGGTCTGTGGCTGATTCTGGGGATTGCACACTCTTGAAAGAAGGCCCAGCCCTCTGAAACCTCTTGCCTGTCACTCTGACATCTGTCTGCAACTGGACTTCTCTCTCAGGCCAAGCTGCGTGCCCGGAACCGCTCAGCTGAGGAGGGGGAGCCGGTGGAGAGCAAGTCCAGCCAGAAGGAGTCTGCAGTCCAGCGCTCCAAATCCTGCAAGGTCCCGGGGCTGGGGAAGCCCCTTGCATTACCTCCCAAGCCAGAGAAATCCTCAGGGTAGGTGACCTGAGTCATGGGCATCGACTGACCTCACTATGTTGGCCTGAAAAGGGAAATCCCACTTGATAGAAGAGGAAAACAGGCTCGAGGAGAAAGTTGACATGCCCCAAATTAACTGTATTAAGTTGGTGGCAGCATTCTGGTCTCTGCAGCCAGGCCCCAGCCTGCCTCTTCTGATTGTGAGTAGGGGTCCCTACTATCCCTACTACTCCTCATTTTGTTCAGCTTTCCTAAAGTTTGCCTTATGACCTTTGCCCTCTGCCTTCTAGGTCAGAAGGGTCATCACCCAACTGGCTACAAGCCCTGAAACTGAAGAAGAAGAAGGTCTGAGAAGTCACTGAGGTGAGGTGGGGGCTGGTTCCTGGACTTGGGCCTGTCTGGGGTTGGGGAGTGGGGTTCAGGGTGAGTAGGGCCTGCCCTGGAGGACTCAGGAATTCCCATCCCCCTTCTAGCCCTTAGCTCCCCATCCGCCTTTCTCTGTGAGGCTGGAAGCAGGCTCATGAAGCCAAGCTCCAGGACTGGAAGGATCCCTTGGCTTCCCTTAGATTTTGCACACAGAGCAGCAGGCTGTTGTCTGGCCTGGGATGGATGAGGAGGAGGGCTTCCATCCCTGCCTTCCTCCCTGAGAGTGGTCAGCCAGTCCTCTGGTCCAGGACCCCTGGGGGCACACACCAGGCTCAAGGTCCCTCGTACTGGGCTCAGCTGGGGGAGGCAGGATGGGCACAGGGAGAGGAAGCCAAAGCATCTCCTCTCCCCCCACTGTCTCTACCCTGACCTCTTCTCTCCTCTCCGGTTGCAGGTACTTCCCTTCTGGCAGTCTCAGGCAGTGCCCTTTCCTGTAGGGTCCCCGGCGAGGAGATGGCTGGAGCCCCACCATGCCCCAGGCTGCAGCCTCTGTCCCCCTTCCACCTCTGAGGAGCGTCTGGGGAGGCACATTTATGCACTTTGTATCACCTTCCCAACTTTCCCCCAACACCTTCCCTCCCAGCCTGGATTCAGTCATTAGTGGTCAAAGGTTTTGGTCCCTCCCTCGCCCTCTTCCCGCCTCCCTCTCTGCTTCCTCTTCCAGCCTCCCTTGGGTTTTCTTTTGATACCAATTTATAGCATTTTTTATAAAAGCCTTTGATTTTTGTAATGGGTGGAGCCCAGCCCCACCCCTGGTCTCCCTCCGCCCTGCCAGGTGCCCCACAGAGACCAATGACATTTTGCCACTTGAAACAATAAAGGTTTTCGGGAATTGGTGCTGCCCAGGTTGTGGTGTGAGGTCGTGGTGCCCTGAACCCCCCATCAGAGGCTGTGGTTGGGAAATGCTGTTAGCCCTGGCCCACCGGGAGCTCACTCTGATACTGAATATGTCACTTTCCTTTCACTCTTGGGCTCAGTGTCCCTGAGGAGGGTGTCTTGGTTATAATAGGCTGATTGCTGATTCAGACAACCCCCAAATCCCAGTAGCTTAGCACACAAAGGTTTATTCCATTCATGACCTAGCCCAGGGTGTTTTGGTGGTGGGGACACTGCTTCACAGTCATTCAGAACCCAGGCTCCTTCCTATTGTGGCTCAACCATCTGCAGGGGCCTTGGAGTCCTGCGAAGCATCCAATGGAGAGGGGAGGATCCTGTGGGAGACCCACATTCCATTGGCCAGAATTCAACTCACGATCCCCTGCTAACTGCAGGGGAGACTAGGAAATGTAGTTCAGCTGTGTGGTCAGACAGAGAGGACCATATATTGGTGAAAATTCATCCTTCTTGCTAGGGAGTTGGTTTCTGTGATCCCTAAGGCTCCTTTGAGCCTTCTGGCTCTGAGCATTCTGGAATGTCCCTAAGGCTCTGGCCTTCCCCACCCAAGCCCCTGGCCACTGGCATCCCACTGTCCCTCAGCCTAGTTCTCTGTTATCTTGTTTTCCCCAGACTTGACAGCTTCTTTGAGGGCTGGGATTGTCTTTCCCTGAGACTTGGTAAAAGGAGAGGCTCCTGCAGCCTCCCCTTGATGGGGCCTGAACAGAGTCACTGAGTTGTAGTAGGTCAGAGCTACAGCTGAATTTAAAAGTTATCCCATTCATCAGTGCTTCTCAGCCTTTTGGGGTTTTCTAGGGGGTATGGAGGCTATTGACCTAACTTGAGAATTTGACCAAAGCTGTGAACTCGAGAAAAATGCAGGAATACACAGTTTCACAAACCAGCCCGTAATTCCCGTCATTGACTTCTTAGAATGGTGGCTCTTAACCTTCACCATACATCACAGTCTCCTGAGAGCTTATTAAAATGCACGTTCCTGGGCCCACCCCCAGGATTCCAATCCAGTAGGTGTGCCCAGGAATCTGCATTTTGGGAAGACCCCTGAGTGGAGGGGAAAGAAAGGCAGGGGCCTCAAGTGGGTGCCTGGCTGCACCCCTGGGTGGATCTGTGCCCTGCGGCCCCTGCACCAGCCCTCCCGGGGCACCGCAGGCTCAGCTGGCATGAGCTTTGTCCAGTTCTCTCCCATCCCCTCCTCCCCGTAGGAATAGGACTGGCAGGAACCCAAGCCAAACACTTAAGACTCATTAGTGGGACAAATGGAGCCTGGGCCGGTCCCAGTGCCGGGCTCTGCTGGGAGGGAGAAGAGACGGGCCCCGCTTCTGGGGAAGGCAAAACCAGATCTGGTGTGTGGGTGGGGGCTGTCTCACACTCTCCCTCTGGGGAATGGTTGAGGGCCTTTGTTGGGAGTCAGTGAGAGAGGAGGGCAACACACAAGCTTTGACTTTAAAGGTAGGTGTGTGGCAACACAACTGGGAAAGTAATATTCTTGTCATACAGCCATTTCTCAGACTATGCCTCGAGTTCTTAGGAGGGGCCTCAGGGGGGCAGTTGTTGGTCTTTTGAACCTGGGTTTGGATTTTGGAAAGAGCTGGAAGTCACTTGGATGCCCATATTGGGGAATACTTTGAGCAATCAGCAGGCCAATCAATTTTGGTCAAAGGTGGCTCTGAAGGCAATTTCTGGAGTTTAGTGAGCTGTGGAAGAGTCACTAGAATGTGTACAGCCTTTCCTGAGACAGCTTTGAAGGCAACAACTCAGTGTACTGATAAAGGAATCAGACCCTTTCCTATATGTTAGAAAGCTGAGCCTTCCTGGGGTTTTTGTTGATAACTTTTAGAGAATTTGGTCCCAATCCCGTTACAATTAGAAATGTCTGAACACCGTCTCGCCCCTATTCCTTGCTTCTGAGGCCCTCATCAAGAGCCTGTCCATGTATGAATTGGATACTAGCTAATGGAGCAAGCCTTTGGGGACTGAACAGAAGTGGAACCCAGGGAGCAGTCTCATGTTCTCTATGATCCAAAGCTGGAATTGGTGTTTGGGATGAAGTTGAGCCTGAGAACAAGCTGGCCCTTGGCCTTGGTGCCATTGGTATTTGGGTGGTAGTGGTGGGGTGTTGTGGGCAATCTTCTGAAGGGTTGCTGTCTACCGTTAGCACTTCCTCCAGCCTCCTGTCCCCCAAATGTGGTCCAACCGTCTGCTATGGTCCACAGCCCATCCCTGAGAGGGTTAGAGACAGCCAGAGTGAGCAGATCGGAGTTTATACTCTGCTTCTGACCCTCAGGGACCCTCTCTGAGCCTCAGCTTTAAAAGAGGTGTCAGCATAGAGGACTTGCTCTGTAGAAAACCATTTGAGGTCTAAATGATGGTGAATGGACATACCTGGGACAAAGCAAGTGGTCCTGGCTGGTCTGTCTGTGTTTTGTTTATACGGTGGCAAGAGAGGACCATTTTTGATTCTCTTGCCATGGCTCAGAGCAGGCTGACGTTGGCCTGGAAGCTGGTGGATGGACAGGATTTTCTTGAGGCTGATTTGCCTCTGGGGCCTCTCTGAGCCAGGTGTGTAGGCTCACCTGGGACAAGCCCTTTGGCCATTGCAGCTGCTGCCCTGACTCCCCGCCCCTCCCCTGCCAGCAAGAGCCATTGCAGACAGGAAAAATGCTGACAGGTTTCAGAGGCACCCCACCCCACCCTGGGGAGAGTGCCAGGCCCTGGTGGCCAGAGCTCCTGGGCACAGAATGATAAAGTGGGTTTTAATCGCTGCCCAAGGAATGACTCTATACTTGTATTTACATATCACTTATCAGTGTGTCTCCAAAGGGCCAAACACCCATTCACTCATTTTTTTTTAAAAACAGAGTTTACTGAATTTTTTTCTGATGACAAAAGCAGAACATATTCATCGTAGACTACTTGGAAAATACAGAAAAGTAAAATTAAGAAAAGAAATTGCCTGTAACCTCACCACCCAGATACACAGCTAACATTTTTGAAAAGATTTTATTTTAGAATAGATTTAGATTTACAGAAAAGTTGCAAAAACAGTACAGAGAGGTCCCCTAATGCCACACCCTGTTTCCCCTAATGTTAATATCTTACATTAGTTTGGTACATTCATAACTAATGAAGGAATACTGATACGTTATTACTAATTAAAGTCCATACTGTATTTGCATTCCTTAGTTTTTACCTAATAACCCTTTTCTGTCCCAGGATCACCTCCAGAGCACCACATTACATTTTGTTGTCTGTCTCCTTAGGCTCATCTAGACTGGGACAATTGCTCAGACTTACCTTGTTTGGGATGACCTTGACAGTTTTCGAAGAGTACTTGGTCTGGTATTTTGTAGAATGTCCTTCAATTTGAGGTTGTGATTAGACAGGAGTTAAAGATTTTTGGAAGGTAGAAGTAAAGTGCCATTCTCATTATGTCACATCAAAGGTACAAGCTATCATGTAACTTATCACTATTCATTTTAACCTTGATCAGCTGGCCAAGGCAGCGTCTGTCACGTTTCTCCACTGTGAAAGTGCTCTTTTCCTCCCTCTTCATACTGTGCCCTTTGCAAGGAAGTCACTAACTGGCATTTTCATATATTTGCTTCCAGTTTCAACCTTTCCCCCTCACTCCCAAAACGAAAGCAAAATTCCAGTGGGTGCTTGTTAATTCCTGACACTCATCCATCTTGCCAGGAGCTGGGATCTGGGTTCTAGCCTCGACACTTTTGTTTTCTTAATTTTTGGAGATCTTAGCATGTACGTACATGTTACCATTTTAAATGGGTCTGTGCCTTGGTTTCATCAATTAAAATTATTGGGCATGCAATGAACAGCATAGGGAATATAGTTTTAATAATATTGTAATAACTTTGTATGATGACAGATGGTAATTACACTTATCATGGTGATCATTTCATAATGTATATAAATGTCGAGTCACTATGTTTTATACCTGAAACTAATATAATAATATAATATTGTATGTAAACTATACTTAAAACAAAATTATCGAGCACTTGCTGTGTGCCAGGCACTGTGCTAAGTGCTCTCCATGCCTTATTAATCCACATACGACCCAATGACGGAGGTGATGCTACTGTCTTCATGTTATGGGTGAGAAACCTGTGACTTGTAGAAGTGAGGTAAGTTGCCCAGTCACACAGCTTGCAAGTGGCAGAACTTGGAATTCAAACTTCGGTCTGTGATCCCAGAGCTCAGCACTAAACCGTGCTTAACTGGACTGGTTAAGAGCAGTCATGGAGAAGGGAGGTTCAGGGTGTAGGCTCAGGGATTTGAATTACGGCTCTTCCATTTACTAGCTGTGTGGTCTTGGGTAAGTCACTTCATAGCTTTATGCCTCAGTTTTCTTACCTGTTCAATGGGGACAATAAAATTGTCTTCCTCATTGGGCTGTTGTAAGGCTTATATTACTTAAAACAATGCTAGGCTCAGGGCAGGCAGTCAGTGAGGGTTATTATTATTGTTATTACTATGCTATTTTTTCATTTTCACGTCCATCCATCATCCATCCATCCATCTTTCCTTCCTTCCTTCCATCCATCATCCATCCATCCATTCATCATCCATCCAACCATCCACATCCATCCATCCATCCATCCATCCATCCATCCATCCATCCATCCAGGAAAAGCTCTGCCTGTTCTGGGCCTCAGTTTGCCCATCTACAGTTGGTGTTGAACCAAAGTAGGAGTTCTTAACCCTTTTTGTGCCATGGCCCTTTTGGCAGGCTGGTAAAATAAAATACATAGGATCACACAGGAAACTAAGTATACTGAAATACAGCTATCAAAATACTAAAAAACAAATTTGTGATATAGTAATACATGATTTATTAACCCATTAAACAAGGTGATAGGTCCAATCACTACTGCAGTTTGGAAGTAGGAATATTAATAATGTTTTGAGAATTCTGCAATGACTAATGAGCTATGAAAAGAATCTGTCATTATTCTTAGTGACAAAGTCTTAGGTACTCCTAATTCTTCTGTGGTTTGATGCCTGTGTTTAAATAGAAAGAAATACTAAATCTCAGTTACAGATTAGTGACCATTTTTTCCCTCAACCCAAGTTCACAAATGGTTGAATTCTTAACATGGAACTGAGTTGGAGGATGCCTGGGGTCCCTTCAAATCTGATCCCCAGGGGTCCTATGGGTGGGGAGAGGGAGCCCTGTGCTCTGAGGATGTTGACCCCAGGATGGGCACACCACAGCCTGGCTTTCCCAGATTGCTCTGTTGTGATGTTTCAGAGAAACTGGCTGGCAGCTCGCCACAGAGCCTTTGCCTTCACTGATCAATGGCTGCTGCCGCAGATCTATTGACCCAGTCCCTTGTTTTCGAGAAACAACCTGCCTTTCTCTTGTTAACCCCTGCCAGCCTGGCCCCAAACAAGATGCCTCTGTGCTCCGGGCTCAGCCCTAGGGCAAGACAGACTTCAGGAGGATAGCATCCCGTGGGTGAAGGGCACCCGCCAAAGGCCGGGTGCTATGCTGGGCCCTCTCTTCTAAATGTTCAGCTCATTTAATCAGCTGGCAGCAAAGGAGCTCGACTTCAAACCCCAGGTCTGTCTGAACTTCAAATGCTGTGCTCTCTGCAGTGTACCAGAAGCCTCTGCCTGCTTTACCACCCAGGTGAATTTGGGGTCTTTTCCATCCTTGGACACCCCCCCACAGAGACACACACACGCACTCTTCCTCAGATTCACAGACAGGTCAGGGCTGGGTTCACCCAGCATGAGAAGAAGCCACTGACTCCAGCTTTGAGGTGCTAGCAAGTTGGGGAGGCCTCCCCTCCCCTAAGCCTGCTAATTTTCAGCCCCTGGCAGCCTGCATTGTCATCACTAACAACCCATATCTTTGGGTTAAGCATTGCCCTCCCCTGGTTTTTGTTTTAGATCATAAAATCTCTAAGGCAGTGCTAATTCTTCTGACCTTAAAGCCCTTCTTAGCATTTGTGCAGGGAGGAGGGCAGAGGCACCGAAGGGGAAGCTGTGGGGTCTGCGGGCCGAAGACCCTGCCAGGGCTATGCTGAGGCACTCAGCAAACTCCTCGGTTCAGTTCAATCCAACAGACATTTTATCGAGCCATCTCTTATTCATGCTGGGGATGTGGAGATGAGTCAGGTACAGCCCCTGTCTCAGTCTGGCATGGTAGACAGCTACAGGAGATAAACCAAAATATGGTGTCATAGAGATTATAATGCTGACATATGTACAGTGCGAGACTGTGCAGAACAATTTGCTGACTAAGGGGAGCTTGAAGGGAAATGTCAATGACCAGTTAGTAAGGCCTGGAAGGTGGAGTTTGTCAGGTGATTGGAGGAAGAGGGAAGGAACTGCACCCCAGGTGGGGTCGGGGGGTCAGCTCGGGCAAAGGCCGGCTGTGAAAATGTGGAACACTCTGACGAAGGGAGTTGTGGCAGTCTGCTCGGGCCGCCGTAATAAAAAACCACAGGTGGGGTGGCTTACACAATAGAAATTTATTTTATCACTGTTGTGGAAGCTGGAAGTCCAAGATCAAGGTGCTGGCAGGGTTGGTTACCTCTGAGGCCTCTCTCCTGGGCTTGCAAATGGCCGCCATCTCCCTGTGTCCTCATATGGTCTTCCGTCTGAGCTAGTCTGTGTCCAAAACTTCTCTTCTTTATTAAGACACCAGTCGTATTGGATTAAGTCCCTCCCACGTGACCTCATTTAACCTTAATTACCTCTTTAAAGGCCGTATCTCCAAATACAGTCACAATCTGAGGTACCTGGGTTAGGACTTCAACATATGAATTTTGGCGGGGACACAATTCAGCCCATGACAGGAGTTGATGTGGAAGAGGGGAGAAATGGGCCAGGTCGGGAGGGTGGTGATGGTGGTGGCCAGAGCCAGCTTAGGAAAGGCCTTGACTGTCAGGGTTGGGCTTCACATTTTAGGACTTTAAAAATGCTGGCACCTGCTCTGGCTTCAGAAGGCCAGTTGGAAAGCGAAAGCATCTCATCTTCCTGTCCCCAGTGCTCTGGTGATTCTGGGAGTGGTGAGATCTCTCAGGCCTACAGCCCTCAGGGCTGGTCACCGGGGCCACGCCCCAAGGAGGGGCCAGCATTGGCCCTCTGCCCGGGCTCTGTGGGAGCCCCGCCCAGCTGGGTGGATCCCGGAAGCTTATCAAGTAGGAAAACTTCCTGCTTTCCAGAAACCCCCATCTGGATGGGCATGGTTGTACGAAAACCTCACAGAGGTTTTCATAAACACAGTCTGATGGGTAGGGCAGAGCTCAACCACCTGGAGAGGAAAAGGAGTGGCGTTCTGCCTTTAGGGCTTTCACCATCCCTGGGCATCAAAGGCGCCTGGGCCCCTCAGGGGTGCTGGTGTCCTGGGCTGGGAGGCCTGAGCTCCCATAGGCTGCCTCTCTGGGTGCACATTCAGGTCCCTCTACCTCGCTGCTTCCTGCTTTCCTCCTCTTTAAAATGAGGAGTTGGAGTAAAATCACTAAGGGTCTGGCCCTTCTGGTACTGACTTGAGGATTCTGAAACTGAGAAGGAAGTGGGGGCAGAAGGCCCGGAGAAGGGGGCGGAACCATGCCCCCTGCCCCTGGGGAAAGCCTCCTTCTCCATCCACCAGTCAGGATGGGGAGGCCTGGGAATCTGCTTTTCTAGGGCATGGAAAGCTGGCTAGGGCAGGGATGGAGGGTGGAGTGTTCCCGCTGGATAATTCTTTTTAAAATCCTTCATTGACCCAGTGTGTCCAGTGCATGAATTTTGAGTGTAGAACTTGATGGATTTTTGCGTATGTATACGTTTGTGTACCCACCACTCAGATCAAATATAGAACATACCAGAGCCCAGAATGCTCTCTTCCTTGTACCCCTGTGCACCATATCCCAGGTAACCGCTATTCTGACTACAAATTAGTTTTGTCTGTCCTTGAATGTCATATGAATGGAGTCACACAGTAGGAATCACACTCGTTTGTGTCCGGCTGGCTTCTTTCTCTCATCTTTACACCTGAGAGATTCTCCCACTGGATTCCATAGGAAACAGGTGGCCGGGCCAGGGGAGATCCTCCTCTCACAGTCTCTTCCACATGTGCCCCTGAGCTGAAACATGGTGCCCAAGTTCCTTGACATTCTTCCCATCAGAGCATCCCTTCCTTTGAATCTAGGTGGGCTTGTGACTGCTTTGACCCATAGAGTTCATGAGGAATGATGCTGTGAGACTTCCTAGCACGAGGCATAAAAGGTGAGGCAACTTCTGCCTTATTTGCTGGAACACTGGTGCTTGGAGCGCTGGGCCACCACGTAAGAAGTCTCCCTACCTTGAGGCCACCATGCTGCAAGGAAGCCAAGCGGCATGGGAAGGCAACACGTGGGTGCTCTGTTATTAGTCCATCTTTGAGGGTCTACCCAGCCCAGGCACCCAACATATGAGTGAATAGGCCTCAGAGGATTCCAGACCCCACCTGTCGATTCATTCCCTGTGTGGTATTGTGATGTTGTGATTTATAATAAGAAATACATACTTGGTCTTCATCCTGGTTCCTGGCACAGAGCTCCTAAAACCTTTGGAATTTCCTAGGTGATGAGAACAATAAAAGTGTCTTTTGTTATGTGAATGAAGTGACTTTTGGAACCAAAGGATGGGGGTTGATTGCCAGGAGAACCAAACATGTGATTAGAGGGTTGGAACTTTCAGTCCCCACTTCCCAACCTCCCGGGAGGGACCGGAGTGGGGCTGGAGGTTGAGTTCAATCCCCAATGGTCAATAATCTAATCAATCCTGCCTATGGAATGAAGCCTGCATAAAACCCCAAAAGGACCATGTTCCGAGAGCTTCCGGGTTGGTGAACATGTGGAGATTGGGGGAGAATGGCGCTCTCTGAGGGGACATGGCAACTCCCTGCCCTTTCTCCATACCTTGCCCTATGCATGTCATCCATCAGGCTGTTCCTGAGTTATATCCTTTTATAATAAACCGGTAATCTAGTAGGTAAATTGTTTCACTGAGTTCTGAGAGCTGCTCTAGCAAATAATCAAACCCAAGGAGGCGGTCGTTGGGACCTCCCATCTAGAGCCGATTGGTAAGAAGCACAGTTGACAACCTGGACTTGCAACTGGCAGCTGAAGTTGCAGAGAGGGGGCAGTCTTGTGGGATTGAGCCCTTAACTTGTGGAATGTGATGCTATTTCTGGGTAGATAGTGTCAGAATTGAGTTGAATTGTAGGACACCCCACTGGTGATGGAGAATTGCTTGGTGGTGTGGGAAAGACCACCCCCCACACATTGGCACTGGAATCAGAATCATTACCCTGCCTTTGAGTCTTCCCAGTTGAGGCCCCAGACATCATGGAGCAGAGACAAATAATTCCCCTGGTCGCCCCGTTTACCCTATTCCCTGTCCAAATCCCTGATCCACAGAATACAGACACATAATAAAATGGTTCTTGTAAGCTGCTAAGTTTTGGGGTAATTTGTTATGTAGCAAGACTAACTGGAACACAGGGTGAGAAGCGGCTGGACTCTGGAAGGCTGAGTTTAACCTCACTGGGAGGGAGATGGCAAGAATATCTGCTTTCCTGAGCCCACCAGATCCTTCAGACAGGCTGCCTCAGCCTCAGCCTCTGTCCTTCCTTCAGAGCGTGTCTTATCAGTTTTGGGCCAGTTGTCAATTAATTCTGTCTCCCCCACCCCCCAAAAGCAAAAGGCATCTTCTGGTAAAGGTATGATTCCTCCCACACATCTTTGCCTCCCCATCAGAGACTCCTGAAGAGAAGAGAGCGTGGAATATTTGGGGACAGTCTGGCATGTGCAAGGAAATCATAGAATGCAGCCCCAGGTACATAGTGCTCAAGAGATGTATGTATCAAAATCAGTATCATTCCCCTCTCACCACGAGGTGTCCTCCCTGTGGCCTCTGGATGGGGACACCACTCAGGGAGCAGGTATTTGACACCTGGATCTTGGAACTCTTTTCTGAGGACGCAGCTCTGGGTCAAGCTCTTCATCTATATTATGAAATGTCATCCTTGCTGTATGGATAGGAGGGCACTTAAAATGACAGATTTGACATAGTGGCTCTGCCACTTACTAGCTATGTGACAATGGAGAAATTGTCTGACTTCTCTGAGCCTCAGTCCCCTCTTGCGTAAAAAGGACATGATAATAAATAGTCCTGGCTTTGTCCAGGGCTGCAGTGAAGACTAAAGGAGATAATAATGCATGGACGGCATTTGCTTAGTACGTAGTAAGCCTTCAATATATGTGAGCCAACCCAAACCAAACAAAATGGGGAGGAGGGGAGGTTATATGACAGGCATTATTATTGAATTTTTTCACAGATGAAGAAAAGGCCTGAGGTCATGGGGCTAATGGGCAGAAGAGACGTGGTGCCAATTTGGGTCTGGCTGTTGCCAAAGCTCGTACTCCTTCCTCTCTGTCTCTTTGTCTTCAGAGCAGGTGCCTGTGAGTCTGGAGCCCATGCGTGACCTTGCAGAGCTTTGTGCCCCATCTAGGCTCACAGCCAAGTCCAAGTCTAGTAGAGCTGCGTTACTTTCCTTGGAGCATGGTGGCAACCCACTGTAGTGTGTCCTCCAGCTTCAGCGAATGTGGCCACGCCCTGCTGTGGTCACTGAAGAGCCCTGTGGGCCTGGAGGTTGCAGTACAATGCCTTCCAGAAGACTCTATTTTTTTTTTTTTCCCTGTGATCTATGCTGAAAGCAGGGGCTCGGAAGCTGCCCTTGCCTCAAGCAGGTATCTAAGGAAGAATCTGATTTATTTTATCTTTTTAACAGATTTATTGAGATGTCATTCACATGCCATACAAATCACCCATTGAAAGTGTGCAATTCAATGGCATTTGGTATATTCACAGAGTTGTGCAACCATTACCACAATTTTGGAACATTTTCATCACCCCATAGACACCTTGAACCTCTCAGCCATAATATTCTACCCTCCTCCATAATCTGCCCTCCCCTGATCCCCAGCTCTAGGCAACCACGAATCTGCTTTCTGTCTCTGTAGATGTGCCTATTCTAGACATTTCGTAGAAACGGAATCATACAACATCTAGTCCTTTGTGACTGGCTTCTTTCACATAGCATAATGTTTTCAAGGTTCATCCATGTTGTAGTATGGATCATTCCTTTTAATGCCAAATAATATTCCTTGAATGGCTAGACTACATTTTATTTGATAGACACTTGGCTTGTTTTTACTCTTTGATTGTTAATGATTAATGCTCTTCTGAACATTTGTTACATGCTTTTGTGTGGACATATGTTTTCATTTCTGTTGGGTATTTACCTAGAGGTGGAAATGCTGGGTCATATGGCAACTCTGTGTGTAACCCTTTGGGGAGCTGTCAGACTGTTTTCCAAACAGTTGTACCATTTCACAGTCCCACCAGCACTGTATGAGGGTTCTGATGTCTCCACATCCTCTTCAACACCTGGTGTTTGATTCTAGCCATCCTCCTGGGTATGAAAGGGTAAGTCTTTGTGGTTTTGCTTTGCATTTCCCTGTTGGCTAATGAAGTTGATCATCTTTTCATTTGCATATTGGTCTTTTGGATATCTTCTTTGGAGAAATGTCTATTCAGACCTTTTACTGATTTGTCTTTTTATTATTGAGTTGTAAGAGTTCTTTATATATTCTCGACGCAAGTCCTTTATCCTGGTTTGTTTTTAAGAATCTTTAGGAAAGGCCATTTCATAACTTCCCTGTTTCCATGTTTACTAGCTGGAGAATTGCGTCAGAAACAAAACATTTGCTCACCCACGAGGTAAAGCTGACACTCCTTGGAAGCAACAGCTCACATACATTCCTGGTGCTGGTGAAGACAGACAGGATCCTGCTGGTTCTCCTTTTCCTGCATTTCTCTTTCCTTGAGCTTTGCCTAAATCAGTGGGTCTCAAGTGGCATAGAGTAGAGACACATGTCTCCATCACCTAGGGTGACAATCACCTGGGGACTCTTGGAACCCCCACAGCCTCAACTACCCCCAAGAGTCAGATGTGCCATCCTCTTCCCTCCACCCCTCACTTTCTTTTTGAGAATCACTGTCCTAAAAGGAACACTTTGAGAGTAACCGTGGCTTGGCATGAAATGTCCTCTGGGAGGCAACAAAATTGAGGTGAAGGCCCATGGATTGGCAGCAATGGACAGTGTTGATTCTCAGACCAAGAAAACGGTATGGTGATTCCTCAACAAATTAAAAATAGAACAACTGTATGACTCAGCCATCCCACATCTGGGTATACAGCCAAAGGAATTGAAATCAGGATCTCAAAGAGATAACTGCACTTCCATGTTCATTGCAGCATTATTCACAATAGCCAAGACGTGGAAGCAACTTAAATGTCCATCGAGGGACAAATAGATAAAGAAAACATAGTATTTACATACAACAGAATATTATTCAGCCTTAAAAAAGAAGGAAATCCTGCCATTTGCAGTAACATGGATGATCCTGGAAGACATTATGCTAAATAAAATAAGCCAGACATAGAAAGACAATACTACATGGTCTCTCTTATATGAAGAATCTAGTATACGAGTCAAACTCATAGAAGCAGACAGTAGAATGGTCATCGTCAGGGGCTGGGGGAAGGGAGAAATGGGGAGATATTCATCAAGGGGTACAAAATTTAACTTATAAAAGATTAATAAGTACTGGAGATCTACTGTATGGCATAGTGCCTATAGTTAATAATACTGTACTGTATACTTAAAAGTTTGTTAAGAGAGTAGGTCTTGTATTAAGTGTTCTTATCACAAAAAAAATAATGAGGGCAGGAGGAAACTTTTGGAGGTGATGGATATTGTATGGCATAGCATAGATTATGGTGATGGCCTCACGGGTATCTCCAAACTCATCAACTTGTATACATTATATATGTACAGCATTTTGTATGTCAATCAAACCTCAATAAAGTGGTTTAAAAAAATTAAAAAAAAAAAAAAAAGAAAGAACCTTCCCTTCTTGCAGGCAATTGCATGGGAAGCTGGGTTAGGGGGTCAGATTTTTCTTTGAATGAAGCTAAGCGTGTAACGTTGTGAGACATGATCATGCCCTGGGGCGGGGGGGAAGGGGTAGTGGCATAATTTTGTTTCCAAGAAGGATCTTGGCAGCATCATTCAATGTTTATTGAGCTCTAATGTTGAGCCAGGCATTGAGCTAAGCATTTTATATTCCTTATCTCATTCAATCCCCACCATAACCTTATGAGTTAGGCACAGTTCATCCTTGTTTTCCAAATGAGGAAAGTGAGCCCAGATAGATCATCTTGCCAACTAGCAGGTGGCAGAGCTGAGGTTCAAACCCAGGCTGTCTGCACTTTTAAATTCCTCCTTCTCGAATGCCCAGGGCACCCAAGCTCTTGAATCCAAATCCTGTTGATGCTCATTTTCACATCATTAATTTCCATAGCCATTTGCATGGGAGGCAGCTGAGCTGTAGAAGAATCCCTGAGCATGGATTCAGAAAACTGGCACTGAGAAGTACTTTAGCACGCACAGGTTTTGTGTGACTTTGGTCCATTACATCATCTCTCTCTAAATTTCCTTACCGTACAATGGAGATAAAATACCTACATCACAGGGTTATTGTGATGGTCAAGCGAGATTACAGCTGTGAGAATGACTCGTAAACTCTAAAGTTTGAGAAGTCAGAGATTGTTATTCTTATTACATTGTTCCCTTAATTCAGGTCAAATCCTGTAATTAGCAGCCCCAAACCAAGATAACAAGAGTTCCAAGTCTTAGCCAAGAAGTTCAGTGTTGGCTCACTTCTTCTGAGCAATATTCAAGACAATAGAAATGGGGCACTGCCCAAGCATTGGATTTTGGAGTTTGTGGTACTTCTTTAATCCCATAATCCTATCTATCCCTCCCCACTTCCCAACCAGCAGCCTAGATCTTAGTCCTTTTGCTTCACCCCCTACTCCCATCTGCACTGGCTGGCTGAGCTGGCTGAGTCTACTTTTGCTTGCCCCTTGACAGGAGCTGTGTGGTTCTTTGTGTCAGAGACAGGATGTGTTCACCAAATGTCCACACACTCGTTGGTTGCGGTCAATGAAATGTAAGCAGAAATGACATGTGGTTCTTCTAGGCTGAGGCAGTTAAGAGCCAAGATCCTCCTTCTATCTCTCCTTTCCCCTGTTGGAGGCCACCTACAAGATGGAGGAAGGCCACTTGATCCACATCAGTCTGTGACATGAACAAGAAATAAATCTTTCTTGTGATAAGCCACTGAGATTTGGGGGTTCATTTGTTGAGCAATGCAGCCTAGCATTGCCCCGACAAATATATTTCCTGCTACCAATCTGCATTAAGAGGGGAGGAAGAAAGACCCTACTCCAGGCAGAGCAGCATGAGTGAAGATATGGCATGTTAAAGAAAGAATGAGAAAATTCGTGTGGATGGAGCTGAGGTTCTTTGCTTACAGGGCCCCATGACATAGCGGTTAAAGTCACATGCTTTGAGTCCTGGCTCTGCCATTGACTGCCTGTGTGCCTTGGACAAATTACCACTGAAGCCTTGGTTTCCTTAACTGTAAATTGCAGACAATAACAGCGCGCCCAGACCGTGGAGTTGTTGTGAAGATTGAATGGATGCTTAGCTCAGGGCATAAAGTAGGGTAAGTGCCTGACAGAAATTAGCCATGTTAAATATCAAACATTGTTATGATAAAGGAGACTGGGAAACTGACTTTGGGACAAAGAAAAGTGCTTTCTATTCTAACAGTAATCTGAAGCTTAAGGTGGTAAGTAGAAGACAAGAAGATAGGGTGCTCTGAAGGTGCCTAGAACAAGTTCATCCACCCTGCATTCCATCCATTCATCCATCCATCCGTCCGTCTGTCCGTCCATCCATCCATGCATCCATCCATCCATCCACCCACCCATCCATCCATCTATTCATCCATCCATCCAATAAACTAAAAAATTTTTAAAAATAAATATCAGTCTCTGAATCTGTGAGGGAGTCTCTAACCAACAGGGAGATAGAGCCTGAAACACTGATATTATTGGAGAAGCCCTTTTTCTGTCCTGCAGCCTCCTTAATAGGAGCTAGAAAAAATAGAAAATCAGGAAGGGAGCCAAGGCCAATGACGTCTTGGTCAGAAGGGCAGAGACAGGAAACCAGCATCAGAGCTAAGTGCCTCTCCTGGGGGCGGGTCCTCCCCTGTGTGAACAGCTTGGTGGGGAGGGGTGGGGGAATCTCCATTCTAGGGCACCATAGTCTGGGGGGCTCTGCTGTGCAGTCCACCGGGTCTGGGCTGGTGTGAGGAGAGCAGGATGGTGGGAGGCTAGGCTGTATCTCGTTGAAGTTAGATCTCAGAGCCACAGGGAGTGGGAAGAGCCACGACGAGTCTCTGCAGCAGCATTTCTGGCAGCCTCGTAGGAGCATGGGTCAACTGAGCTGTAAAGACTGGTCAGAGTGAACACTGTGGGTCTTGTCTGCCCAGCCTCCATTGCCCTGTCTCCTGGTTGCTGAGCCAGTCTAAATCCATAGGTTCAGCAGAGCTGACTCCATTTCCAGCTCCAGGGCTGGGCACGTGACCTAGGACTGACCAATTGCAGTATCAATTCTTCCAGGCTACTGTGATTGATTCAAGGGTGGCTATGTGACCAAATTGGTCCAATGGGCTTCGATTCGTAAGCTTTTATTTGAACTATTGGGGAATAGAATCTCTCTTTTCACTGGACTCACAGCTGAGAGGATATGGGCCTGGAGCTCTTGGAAGCCAGTAAGTACAAAGAGAAAACTGACTAAGGCTAACATAGCAAAACAGAGTGCTGAGAGAACAGAGGCCACTGCTGATGCTGTTGTGTGTGGACCCCTGGATCCACCCACACCTGAAGGCTGACTAAACTTCTCAGTTATTCAAGGGTCCTGATCCATACACTGGTTCTCCAAAAAGCATCTTTGGCTCTCTGAACACTATCAGCTGGGGGAATCTCACCATCGGGGTGCATTTCCATTCTCCACCCTTCCTGTCAGCTCACAATTGGTTACTTTGTACCAGTTTATGAGCTGGGCTCCTGGGAGAGAAAAATTAATAGGACCTGGGCCTTATCTTCAAAAAGTCATGGTCTCGAGAGGGTGATAAACATCTCACCCTCACTAGAACAGCTCAGTGCAAGATGTGGGGAGATAAAATAAAAACCGTCATGGGAACGAAGAGAAAAAGGAAGGCTGAGACGAAGAGGGAGAGGAGTGTTAAGTAGGGACCTTGAGAGGAGGAATGAATATTTATTCATTTTCATAAGTTTTTATTGAGCATCCACTATGTGCCACATACTGTGCTAGACACTGGGAGTTTAGTGGTGATTACAAACAGATATGGCCCCTGACCTCGAGGAGCTGACAGTCTAGTGGTAGCCAGACTTCTCAGAATAACCTGTGGGTGCAGGACAGGATCACGGGGCCATGAGAACAAATACCAAGGAACTAGACTTGGCTTAGGGATCTAGGGGAGTCTTCTCCAAAGAAGAAAAGCTTGAGTGGATAGTTGAAGGGGCAGCAGGACAAATGGAGTGTGGAGATGGGGAAGCATCCTCTGCAGATGGGAACAGCAACAGTGAAGGTTCTGTGGTGGGGAGGACAAGACAACCCAGCAAACAGAACCAATCATTTGGCTGGTTGAGAAGTTAGAACCCGTGATCCTTAATTCCACAGCTTCCTCACCCCAGATGGTTTTTCAATCACCCTGAGTACCGTTTTCCTTATCTATAAGATGGGATAACAAAACCCACTTTGCAGGCTTGTGGAGGGCATTAAGTGAGACAATGTGTTAAAGGGCCTGGCTGGGAGAAGTAGTCAGTAAATAGCAACCGTTAGTAACCTTCTCCTCCCCGTAGGGTCCAATCTTGATCCTCCCTGGTGGAGAGTGATTTAGGCTGTCATCTGGTTCCCAGAGTTTTCACTTTCCTTCTGTGAAACCTCCTCCCCATCCACCAGCTCCTCCCAGCTCTGCCCTCAGACCCCTGCTCCCATTGTCTCCTCCAGGGGGCCCAGAAATGGGACAGGCAGCGTGGAGAGAGAGACAGGGTATGTTATGGGCTGAATTGTATTCCCTCACTCCCAAATTCATCTGTGGGAGTCGTAACCCCCAGGACCTCAGAATGTGACTGTATTTGGAGACGGTGTCTCTAAAGAGGGAATTAAATTAAAATGAGGTTATATGGGTGGGCCCTCATCCAATATGACTGTCCTTATAAGAAGAGGAAATTTGTATACAGACATACATGGAGGGAAGATGATGTGAAGACACAGGGAGAAGGCAGCCATCTACAGGCCAAGGAGAGAGGCCTCAGAAGGAATCAACCCTGCTGACACCTTGATCTGGAACTTCCAGCCTTCGCAACTGAGAAAATAAATTTCTGTTGTTTAAGGCACCCAGTCTGTGGTATTTGTTATCGCTGCCTGAGCAAACTAATACGGGGTGATGGCGAAGGGCCCAGAAAAGCGCCTGGGCCCACAGGTCATTGCCACATGCCTGACTCAGGTCTCCTAAGGGCTTCACCTCCCACCTCCCTCCTGCAGCCCCCTGAGGCTGGGAGAGGAGCCTGCACTCTCCTTTCCTTAGACACAGGTGACAGAGGAAGAGAATGGGAGAGAGCGACAGAGGCTCTGGGAACAAAGAGGCTTTGTCTTCCCCTTGCTTCCTTCGCCTGTACTGGGTTGTGGGTGAGTGAAGCGTAAGATCTTTTGAACCAGGCTGATGTCAGACTTGCTGCATGTTCTCATGTTCTGCCTCTACCACTTCCTGGCTGTGTGACTTTGGGTAAGTTACTTACCCTCTCTGTGCTTCCCCTTCCTTATCGCTAAAATGGGAATAATAAGTGCACCTACTCCATTGGGTTGTTGTGGAGATTAAATGGGTATGTGTTAGAATGGTGGCTGGCACAGAGTAAATGCTGTGCAAGTGTTAGTGAGCGTTAGGATTACACCCCTCTCAGAACCTCTCTCTTAAAATGAGAGGAATGTTCCCAGCCTCATGAGGTCAGGCTAAGGCTGATGTGGACATTTTGAGGGTGTTTCAGGACATTGGCTATGAAGGAATCCACAAATGTCAGTTGTTGAATTATTAACTTAGTTCAAATCCTAGTTCTGCCACTCATTTGAGGAGTCATGTAACCCCTGGGTCTCAGTTTGCCTCTCTATAAAATGGCTCAGCCGACTCTTCATGTCCCTGCCTGCCTCATAGAGTCATCGTGAAATGCAAATGAGAGATCCCTTGTGAAATCACTTTATGAAACAAAAGCCTCATATCCCTGTGAACACACACCCTGATAGATGTCATGAGAGCTAATATCTGAGTGCTTACCATTATTTGGCATTCTTCTAAGCGACTTACATATATTTCTCATTTAATCTTTACAACTCTGTGAACTGGGCACTATAATTCCCCATTTTATAGAGGAGAAAACGGAGGATAAGGGGATTGAGTAACTTGCCCAAGATGCCCAGGAAGCTGTGGTGCTGGGATCTGCATCCATGAGTGGAACGCAAGGGTCACACCCTTGATCACAGAGCAGTGCTGTCCAATAGAACTTTCTGTGATGGTGGAGACGTTCTACAGCTGCCCCGTCCAACACAGTAGCCCCACTGAGCACTCACCTGTGGCTAGTGTGACGGAGGAACTGCACTTTTAATCTAATTTAATTTTAACTAATTCAAATTAAAATTTAAATAGCTACATGCGGCTCATGCCAACCGTCTTGGACGGGCACAACATTAGGCTGTACTGCCTCCTGATTTATGTGCTAATGCTACATTTCAGATAGCACGCAGATAAGAAAACAGGGGATTCTCCAAACCCTCATGGCAACTAAGCCAGGTTGTGGGACTCCATCTCACTGCTCCTGGCTTTAACCCCAGGCTTCAAGCCAGTCCTGGCTCTTCCCTGCTGGGCCTGCAGAGGACGGGCTGCCCATTCCAGAGAGGTGACAAAGGTCAGGAGATTTTCCCACGGCAGGGATCAGACCTCCTGTGTCCCCAGTGGGTGGTGGCAGGGGAGGGTGAGTGCCCCTCCTTGCTCCCCCATCCCTCACCCTTTCTAGCAGGCTCTGAGCTCTACTGCCCCATCAAGAGAGAGAGAATCTGGAGAGGAAGTTGAGCTTCCCTCTCTGAGCTGGAAGCAGAGCTGGCCGGCGCTCAAGGCTTAATTAGCTGAAATAACTGTGAATAATAATCTTTAAAATGATAGTGGTTAAAGTCCAGGCCGAGCCGCTTCTGATTATTCAGCCGCGCGGCATGAGCATCCGTTGCCAGCTCAGCCGTGCCAAGTCGGCCAGGCTGAGCAGGATGACTCTGGAGTGCCTGGTTGAAGCTCTCTGCCTGCCATCCTCTGTGTGATGGGAGAGGTGAGGCTCAGCGTCTTTGGGGGCCTGGCTCTGCATCTCCAAGATGGAGACCATACCCATTGAACAGGACGGTTGTGAGGGGTCGGTGGAGGCTTTGCAAACCATAAAGTACTCCCATAACGATGGTTAGACATGCTGCATGGGTGTCACCGACTAGGGGGACACAGGTGCTCGCTGCTGAGTGACCTTAATCATGGCACTTCATGTCTTTAAGCCTATTTCCTTCTCTGGAAAATGGAGGACACTCACTTTTTAAGGTCGTCCTGGAGGATGAAATGAGCATGTATGCGTGTAACACTTGGCCCAAGTGCCTGGCACATAGCAGAAGCTCAATAAATATTATTTTCTCCTTTTTGGTTTTCTCTTGTCTTTCTGCTGGGTCTTGGGAAACGTTCCTAGTGTGGGATAAGAGGGAAGGACTTGGTCAGGAGGTTGGAAGGAGCTGATGTTGCAGAAGCAATTCTCTTTCCTAATACTACCTACCCACACTTTCTCCGAGGGATGTAGAGTTTACGGGGTGCTAGGACCTTTGAGATTTAGGACTAGAGCAGAAGAGGCAGCGAGCAGGACCCTTGCAAGGACAGGTCCTTTGTGTTCTGCCCTAGAAACTAAGCAAGGGAGAGGCCTCCAGAGCCAACAGGTTACTATTCATAGTAGAACTATTAGGTTGAACCATAGCAAATTGCCATTTTTTTTTTTTTTGGTGAGGAAGATTGGCCCTGAGCTAACATCTGTTGCCAATCCTCCTCTTTTTGCTGAGGAAGATTGGCCCTGGGCTAACATCTGTGCCCATCTTCCTCTATTTTATATGTGGGACACTGCCATAGCATGGTTTGATGAGCAGTGCATAGGTCCGCACCCGGGATTCAAACCTGCAAACCCTGGGCCACCAAAGCAGAGCACTCGAACTTAACTGCTATGCCACTGGGCCAGCCCCAGGAAACTGCCATTTTTCTAGGTCAAAAATTGGTTGAATTTGTACACAAGACTTGTAAAATAAATAAGGCCATTTCACTTGACTTTAATTAAGTCTGCATTAAGAAATGTGCTGCCCCTATGCATCTATTTAAGGAAGTGAGAAAAAAAAGTATAAGTGTTTTAGTAATGAGATTTAAATAGCCCTTCAAAACACAATAGGAGAGAGGCTGTCAGGCAGGATATAACTAATTGGCAAGTAATTTATAAGAAAATGATTGGTGTAGAAGTTGAGAAGAGGCAGAGGGTGTTCCAGAGTAAGTGGGGTGATGGGCAGGTTAGCAGAGGAGGTGGGGTTTAAGGTGTGTCTGGAAGGATGGTTAGCAGCTTAAATAGGCAGAGAGGGGTTGGAACAATGTTCTTGGTGGAGAGAAATGGGCTGACCAAGGTCTGGGGACTCAGAATCACCAGAGCAAGGAGACCATGCCTGGTAAACATTTCTGCATCTAACGCAATCCCTATGACAGAGTAGGTACCAGCATATCCTGGATAAAAGAATGAATGAATGAATGAATGAACAAATATAAAGTGTGTGGAGATGAGTGAGCAAATCAATGGTTTGGGTGTTAGTGTGCAATAAAGCTGTAAAGATGGACTGTGGAGGGCCGGCCCAGTGGCTTAGCAGTTAAGTGCGCGCGCTCCGCTACTGGCAGCCCAGGTTCGGATCCCGGGCACGCACCGACGCACTGCTTCTCCGGCCATGCTGAGGTTGCGTCCCACATACAGCAACTAGAAGGATATGCAGCTATGACATACAACTATCTACTGGGGCTTTGGGGAAAAAAAGGAGGAGGATGGGCAATAGATGTTAGCTCAGAGCTGGTCTTCCTCAGCAAAAAGAGGAGGATTAGCATAGATGCTAGCTCAGGGCTGATCTTCCTCACAAGAAAAAAAAAAAAGAAAAAAAAGAAAAAAAGATGGACCGTGGAGAGTTGAGTACAGACGAAGGAGTTTGGACATTACTGGGAGGAAACAGGTGTTGCCTGCCAGGAATTCAACAAATACATATTATGTGTGAAGCCAGGTTCTAGAGGTTAGAGAAAAACCCTCTAGTATCTCATAATTTGTTGATTTTAAGTTGATGTGGTCCCGGAAAGGCCATTCTGTATTCATCAGAATAAGTTAGATTATGTTGTAGTCACAAATAACCCTAGAATTCCAGTGGCTTAAAGCAACAAGGATTTCTCTCTTGTTCATGCTACAATTCCACTCCAGGTGAGCTGTTGCTCTCATTGTCCCTTCGTGTCTTCACTCCTGGATCTGGCTGACCCGGCAGCCTACATCTGGGACATTACTGCTCGTGTAACAGAGGAAAAGTAAAACTTGGTAAGCCATGTGCTGGGTCTTACGGCTTCTGCTTAGAAGTGACACATTTCCTTGGCTGAAAAAAATCATATGGACAAGCCGGATGTCAGGGAATGGGGAACATTAATCCCTCCTTCCCAGGGAGTGGTGGTAAATATTTTTGAATAATAAAACGACCACAATTCCTCACTGAAATTTTGTGCCAAGTAAGAATGAGTAGGCGAGGGAGATGGATAGTAGGGAGAGAGATGATCTGGGGATTCATTCTTGGGTTATTCTAAGTCTGAACATTGTAATTTTTTTTTCAGCTGTATAGAAGCCATTTTTGCCTGTGTAGTCATTCTTGGCCATGTTCTGGAAAGGGGAGTGTTCTTTGTAGGGTGGAACAGGTTACAGACTGTGTGGGGCCCAGTGCAAAATGAAAATGTGGAGCTCCTGGTTCAAAAAGGACTGAGAATTTAAGAGATGAACACTGCATGATTTCACTCAAATGTGGAAGATAATTAAACACACAGATAAAGAAAACAGATTAGTGATTACCAGAGGGGAAGGGGGTTGGGGGGTGGGCGAAAGGGGTAAAGGGGCACATATGTATAGTGACAGATAAAAATTAGGCTATTGGTGGCATAGCGGTTAAGTCTGCTCGCTCTGCTTCGGCAGCCCAGGGTTCACAGGTTCAGATTCCAGGTGTGGACGTAAGCACCACTTGTCAAGCCATGCTGTGGCAGCATCCCATATAAAGTAGAGGAAGATGGGCGTGGATGTTAGCCCAGAACCAATCTTCCTCAGCAAAAAGAGGAGGATTGGCAATGGATGTTAGCTCAGGGCTAATCTTCCTCACCAAAAAAAAAAAAAAATTAAACTATTGATGATGAGCACAATGCAGTCTATGCAGAAACTGATAAGCAATAATGCACATCTGAAATTACACAATGTTATAAACCATTATGACTTCAATAAAATAATTGAAAAAAATATTGAGAATTTCAAGACAGTGACGGCAAAGCAGTAAACCAAGCATGAGCCGTTTTAGGCGCAGGGCGCTGAGCAGGTACACAAGTTGCATGACCAGGAGGCGGGCCCTGTGTGTGGGCAACCTCTGGTTCAGTGAAGCCCAGCCTGGCTGGAGATTTCCACTCCTCTGCCCGTTCACTCTGACTTCCTCCTCTTTTTTATGTTCCTTCTCCCTCACTGTTTTCCAGGTCTGAATAAAGTTGTCCATATCTCATTGACCTGACAACCATTTCCCTCCCCCTGCTAATAAATGCTGGTGTTTGAGAAGCCCTTCGTGAATTGCATGGAAGACCAACGGGAGAAGCAGGAAAAGGGAGCCAGACTGAGGCAACATCAGCCTGCAGCATTCCCAACAAGCCTCATCTGACTCTTCACCACCGCGACTTCATACCCTCTCCACCCTCTGCAAACCTCTGACCTGCTACCCTCTGCCTTCCTGTTCATCCGTCAGACGAGAACAGCCATCTTCTCAAACCCAGATCTTCGAACCTGCCAACGTCTGCACCCACCCCAACCCTCTGGGGAAGCAGAGTTTCTGTCCTTCTGCCTAAGGCCACTCCTTCCACTTTCCTTTGGATCCCCCCTCACTGAGACTATCATTTATCCCTTTTTGCCTTCATCTATTTTGCTTTCTTTCAACAGGATCCTTTCTGTTGACTTTTATTTTTAAAATGACAGCTTTATTGAGATATAATTCACATAGTATACCATTTACCTATTTAAGCGTACAACTTAACGGTTCTTAGCATATTCAGTTACGCAACCATCACTGCAATCAATTTTAGAACATTTTCACCACTCTGCAAAAACCCTCATACCCATTAGCAATTACTCCCTTTCCTACTTCCTCCCCCCAGCCCTAGGAAACCACTAATATACTTTTGTTTCTATAGATTTGGCTATTCTGGACATTTTAAATAAATGAAATCATACAATGCGAGACTCTTTGAACCTGACTTCTTTCACTTAGCATAATGCTTTCAGGAATCACACATGTTGTAGCATGTATCAGTATTTCATTCCTGTTTATTACCAAATAATATTCCAGTGTATGACAGTATCACATTTTACTTGATGGGCATTTGGGTTGTTTCCACTTTTTGGCTACTATGAATAATACTTGTATGAACATTTGTGCACCTGTTTTTGTGTGGACGTATGTTTTCCTTTCTCTTGGGTGCATACCTGGGAGTGGAATTGCTGGGTCATATGGTAACTCTATGTTTAACTTTTTGAGGAACTGCCAGATTGTTTTCCAAAGTGGCCGCACTATTTTACATTCCCACCAGCAGTGGATGAGGTTTCTAATTTCTTCACACCCTTGTCGACACTTGTTATTGTCTGTCTTTTTGATTATAGCCCTCCTTGTGGGTGTGAAATGATATCTCATTGTGGTTTTGCTTTGCATTTCCTGGTTGGCTATTAATGTTGATCATCTTTTCACACACTTATTGGCCATTTGTGTATCTTCTTTGGAAAAATGTCCATTAAGATCCTTTGCCCATTTTTAATTGGGTTATTTATATTTTTATTATTGAGTTGTAATAGTTCTTTATACAGTCTAGATACAAGTCCCTTATCAGATATATGACTACAAACATTTTCTCCTGTTCTATGCGTTGTCTTTTCACATTCTTATGTTCTTTGCAGCACAGAAGTTTTTAATTTTGATGAAGTCCAATTTATCGGGTTTTTTTGTTGTTGCTTGTTCTTTTGGTGTCATATTAAGAAACTGTTGCCTAATCCACGGTCATGAAGACCTATGCTTATGTTTTTGTTGAGAAGTGTTATAGTTTTAGCTCTTAGATTTAGGTTTTGGTCCATTGTGAGTTAATTTTTCTGTATGGTGTGAGATAAGGATTCAACATCATTCTTTTGCATGTAGATATCCAGTTGTCCTAGCATCATTTGTTGAAAAGATTTTTCTTTCCCCATTGAATTGTCTTGGCACTCTTACCAAAAATCAATTGACCTTAAATGTGAGGGTTTATTTTTGGAGTCGCTACTCTAATCCATTGATATATATGTTAATCCTGTTTATCTTTATGGAGCTCTCCATTCTTACCAACTGCCTCTCCCCCCTCTGAACCTTTCTCCAGAGCTGGGGGTGGGGACAATGGCCCACTTGTCTCAGAGTGACACCCCTGATTTATGAGCAGGGCACTGAGTGAAGATGGTAGTCTTTAGTCTTCTCAGCTTGCCTCTCCTGGCATGGAACCTCCACCCTAAAACTGAACTGGGGTGAGGACAATCAAGGCCCCCATATTCTTGGCCTGCTATGTCTGGGGTTGAGCCTCTGATCTGTGAAGGAGGACTGGTTGGAGGAAGTGAGCCCCAAATATTTTGGCCACCTTTGCCAAGCGTTTAGTCTCTGCAACTTGGAGAAATGAGAAATGCTAGTGGTCTGCCTTTCCCAGTGAAATGCTCTATCCCTTGACTGGACACTTAGGGGAGAGGGAGGCCCATTTTCTTAACCACACCTGCTCAGACTGGAGCTTCCATTGTCTTGTTGAGATGCGGAGGGAGGGAGGGGGGGAGCATGGCATGGGTCAAGTTTCACAGACTCTTGCTGTTCTTACTGAGATTTGGTTCTTGAATAAATGTTTCTTCGTTTGCTGTACTCCCTTAGGACAATTTCCAGAGACTTTAAACAGTGGTTGGATTTAATAATTTTCATCAGTTATGGTTGTTTCCTGGGGAGTGGGTCTGCAGAACTCCTCATCCTGCCCTCCCAGAAGTCCCCCTTGGCTTTTATACAAGCTCAAGTCTTCGCCACTAAAAAATTTCCTATCCTGCTCCAACAATTACTCAATTTCATTTTACTTTCACTGTCAAAGTTCTAGCAAACGTTCTATATTTCCTCCTTTCCAACTTTCTCCTCAATCACTCTAAACAGGTTTTCCAGGCCCATCAGTCCTGAAAGAGCAGCTTACATCTTAAAGTCACCGGTGACTTCCACATCTCAAAATCCATCAAGCATTTTTCTCTCATCTTATTTGATCTGTCAGCAGCATCCCGACATTGTTGACTGTTCCCTCCTTGCTGAACTGTCCTCTTCTCTTGGATCCTGTGACTTGGCACTCACCTGGATTACCTCCTGTGCCTATGGCTGCTTGTTCTTTGCGTCCTCTGCAGGCTTATTCTCTGCCAGCCATTAAAAGAGAAGAATCCTCAAGGCTTTGGCATGGGCTCTGCCTTAGTTATTGATTGCTGAGAAACCAATTACTCCCAAACTTAGAGGCTTAGAATAACAAGCATTTATTATCTCAGTTTCTCTGGGTCAGGAATCTGGCTATGGCTTAGCTAGATGTTTCTGGATTAGAGTCTCATAAGACTGCAGTTAAGATGTTAGCTGGGGGTGAATAGTCATCTGAAAGCTGAACCAGGACCGTAGAATCTGCTTTCAATCTTCTTCATGTGGTTATCTTCACAGGACATCTCCACAGGATGTTGGACTAAGGGCCCCAGTCTCTCACTGGCTGTTGGCCAGAGGCTTCCTTCACGTCTTTGCCACATGGGTCCATCCATAGGGCAGCTTACAACATGGCAGTTGATTTCCCTCATAGCATGCAACTGAGAGAGAGGGCACCCAAGATGGAAGCCAGTCTCTCTGTAACCTAATCTTGGAAGTGACATCCCATCTCTTTTATCATCCTCTATTTTTTAGAAGAAAGTCACCAGGTCTAGCCCACGTTCAAGGGGAGTTGCACAAAGGTATGCATTCAGGAGGTGGGGATCACTGGGGCCATCTTAGAAGCTGCCTACCATAGGCTCCCTTCTCTTCTCACTCTCTACCCTCTTCCTAGACCACCCTGGACACATGTAGACACTAATTACCAGCCACACATGAGATGGAGATGATTCACAAATTTATGTTTTCAGTCCAGACCTCCCCTCTGACTTCCAGGCTCACATCCAAATGGTCAGTTGCCATTTTTCTTGGATTTCTCAAAGGCTCCTCAAATATAAAATGTCCAACACTGGACTCATGGCTTTTCCCCAAACCTGGTCTTGTTCCACTATTCCCTATGCGTTAGTCATGACACAGGCTAAGATATGAGACAGAGAGACAGATGGTGGTCTGACTCTCCTCCACAGGGTGTCCAGATGCTCTGCCATTCCTTCAGAGGTTGTTTTCACCACGCTCAAAGCTGGCTCACTAGCTTCATGGTCATGTGCCAGCCCAAGGGGAGGGGGAAAGAAAACAATTTCCTTTTTAAAGAATGTGACGCAGAAAAAGCACATATCACTTCTACTCTTATCCTGTGGACTAGTCATAAGGCTGCAGTTAGGGAGTAAGCTGGAGTAAGGGAGGCTGGGCGGTCCAGTCTCTAGTAGTGAAGTCACGCCCCCAGCTAAAACTAGCGGGGTTATCTTACTGCCTAGACTGGGTCCCCTCAGAGCAGAGTCTGGGGCAGGGGCCTCATGTGCTCTTATTTTATTAGGGAGTAAACTCCCAGGGAATAGGAGTGAGTAACAAGGGGAGTGATGCAGAAAGGAGGGAGGGATAAGATGAAGATGCACATTATGAGCTGGCCAATCTGCAGGACTAATCCTTTAAGTTGTATAAACTGCCCCTGAGGACCAGCCTTCTCTGAGAGAATGCAGGAAGAACTCGACTGGCTTATTTCCAGTTGGTCAAAACTTTTTCCCCCGGGGCGCTAACTCTTGCTTTTCTGAGTTTTCATGCAAGCGCGTGGGCACCAGCAATATCACCAGGGAAGCCCCAGAGTGGGAGGCGAGTAGGCATGGCCTGGGCCAGAGGTGAGGAGCTGTGAGACTGTGCCTGCTGCAGGTCCATCAGAGCCCTCCCAGAGTTGGACTGAAAGGGAGATGAGCCTCAGAAGATCTGAAGGGGCACACAAGAGGACTCTGATGCAGTCAATAAAAGGAGAGGGAGAAAATAAATACTGGGGTTCACTTACCACTTTCTGCTCCTCCCTGTTTCCATGAATGACACCCCTATTCATTCAGTTCCAGCGAGTAAGAAACCTGAGATGCCCTGACATCTCCCTTTTCCTTATACCTACATCCCATCCAAAATATCTCTGCAATCTTTTCACTTGTCTCCATTTGACCACCACACTCTTAATCAAAGCTCCTATCATCTCCCGTGGGGACTAATATCACCTAATTGAACTCATTCTCCTCCATATCCATTCTCCACACATAGCCAGAGTGGCTTTTCTGTAACACCAACTGGATCTTGTCACCATGCCCTGCCAATTAAAACCCTTTAATGGCTTTCCATTGCTTGGAGGATAAAGACAATCCTCCTTAAGGTGGCCCACAAAGCTCTGTGTGGCCTGGCCCCTACTCTCCTCTTGTAACACCACTCCATTGTCCTCTGTTCCAGCCTCACTGACCTTCTTTCAGCCTTGGCTTTCCAAGCTCCTGGCTGCTGCAGGACCTTTGCACATGCTTTGCCCAATGCTTGCTCTAATTGTTTGTCATCTTTTTCACTTACCTGCCTTCTTACCCTTAAGCTTTCAGAGCAGTTACTATTTCCTTAGGGAGGTCTTGATTTTCCTAAGTCAAACCTCTATTATATATGTACCCAGTCGGGGATTCCCCAATAGGCAGACTAAGTACGTATTTTGTATTTCAGGCATTAGTGAAACAGAATCACTCTTAATTTTTCATAATATGCTCTTTGACCTTTTTGTGTGTGTGAGGAAGATTAGCCCTGAGCTAACATCTGTTGCCAATCTTCCTCTTTTTGCTGAGGAAGATTGGCCCTGGGTTAGCATCCATGCCCATCTTCTTCTACTTTATATGGGACGCCACCACAGCATGGCTTGATGAGTGGTGCATAGGTCCGCGCTCGGGATTCGAACCTGTGAACCCCAAGCCACCAAAGCGGAGGCGCAATCTTAACTGCTACACCACAGGGCCAGCCCCTCAGCAAACACTCTTTAAGTGAGTGCGTCACAGGATCTTGGAGCTCCAGTCACTGATTAGCTCTGTCGCTCACCTCTCTGTGCTGAAATTACCTGAGGAATAAATGTAGAGAGAGAAAGAGGAAAAGAGATAAGGCACACAAACATTTTAAAAGCTTAAAATTGGTTAAATCTCTATGTGGCCCTCAGGGTCCCAGGGCTCAAATTGGAATAGCTTGGAGGGGTTATGAATGAAGATATTTCTATATCCACACTTCTTGCTTGGGCCCACGCAACTGTGTGTCTACTTTTTTGATGCTAAAATTAGTGGATGTAGTGGGAGAGATTTCAGTACAAAGTTCATTGAGATAAAAAGTTCAGTGAAGAAATTCTCTCTGCGTCTTCGGTGGTGGATGAGGAAGTGAGGAGAGTGGAGTCTGGGATTGCTGTCAGGCAAGCAACCACAAGGTGGCGGTGGGTGCCCAGCAATGAGATTCTTGCCTCCCGGGACTCGACGACTATCAACATTTTTCTTATCAATTCACTTAGAAAAAAAATTCCTTAGTCTCTTCATAGTCCCTAATTTTCTTTAATAAAACAGTTGCATTTTTCCCTTTTACGTGTTACATTTACAGAGTGACATGCTCGAGGAAGAGTCATGAATAATATTGAGGATGATTCAGTGTCTCTTGGTTGTACTTCTGCACCACCTAAGGAGAAAATGACAAGATGAGAACATTTCTTTTCCGATATCAGTGTCATAATACGATATTGGATAATTACAGCACACTGTAACCACATTTCAGGAGAGAATACGTAGCTCAGAACACGGAGGTGGGTGCAGGGGACCCGGGCTTGATTCCTGGAATTTAGGGACCTGAGCTAGGTTCTAAGACCTGTTCAGCCCCAGAATCATCAGCTCATTGGACTGTGGGCAAGTCCCCCTTGCTAACGGTTCTTAGCACAGCCCCACAGCTGGAAGATTCTGGGGTTGGCAATTCCGGATGCTACGGGAGCCTAGCTTACCTGAGCCCTCTGGGGTCTCAGCCTGCAAGGTCTCCTCCCCTGAGGCAGGGCCCAGAAGCTAGTGCTAGAAATAGGGCTCAGACACAAGGCGAGTACCAGCTCATCTCCACCAGAGGTCAGCACTGCTCAGCGGTCAGAAGCACAGCAGACACCAGCTTGGCCAAGGGTATACCTCGGGGAGGCAGCTCTATGCTCCTGTTTGACAGTGACAGCCGTGTCCTGTGCTTATTTCCATCTCCCCAACCACCCCCAGAACCCGAGGGATCGCAAGGGTGGGAGGTGCTGTAGCACCTGCCTCGTGCCTTCTTGGCAACGGTGGATTGTCGTTGGATACTCGTGGTGCCTCTGGCGCCGTGGGCCTGATGTGTAATTCATCAGCTGAGCCTGTGGCATTCCAAGTCAGCTACCTCTCTGCGCTCACACCAAGCTGTTGACTATATCCCCCTGGCTGCTATCAAAGTCTAGGGCAGGCATAACAGGCACCTTTCACACCTCAAAAAACTAACATGGAAAGTATCATCAAGAAAAACAGGGCCTGGCCCAGTGGCGCAAGCGGTTAAGTGCGCGCACTCTGCTGCAGTGGCCCGGGGGTGGCTGGGTTGGATCCCAGCTGCGCACAGACGCACCACTTGTCAAGCCCTGCTGTGGCAGCATCACGTATAAAGTGGAGGAAGATGGGCATGGATGTTAGCCCAGGGCCAGTCTTCCTCGGCAAAAAGAGGAGGATTGGCAGATGTTAGCTCAGGGCTGATCTTCCTCACACACACACACACAGAAAAAAACAGAAAAAACAACAACAACAAAAACGATGACAGAGCAACTAGAAGGATTTACAACTATGACATACAACTATCTACTGGGACTTTGGGGAGAAAAGGAAAAAAGGAGGAAGAATGGCAACAGATGTTAGCTCAGGGCCAATCTTCCTGAAAAAAAAAATGACAAAATATGACTTCACAAATTACTCAGGATTATAAACCGTATACCACTGTGTATACCATTGCAGACCCTGCAGCCAGCCATCCTAGGTTTGAATCCTACTTCCAACACTTAGAAATTGAGGGATGTAGGTAAATTTCCTAATGTCTCTGTGTGTTAGTTTCTGCATGTGTAAACTGGGAATATTATCATTCCCATTTATCATAATCGACCCTTCCTATCCCATAAGGTTATCGTGAGGATTAAATGAGATAATTGCAACAGGCAATGTTTACCGAGCATTTACTCTGTGCCAGGCACAGACCTGAGTCTTTTCGTCTAGTGTCTCATAATTCTGACAACTGCTTTGTATTATTACCTCCATTTTACAGTTGATGAAACCAAGGCTTGGAGGGGCAAACTAGCAGAGCCAGGGTGTTCAAGGAGGCGTTTTGCCCTCAGACTTTAATCATTGTCCTTCATTAGAACAGTGCCTGTGGACATGGAGTAGGTACTCAACAAATATTAGCCATCATCACTATTATTATTATTGTTGTTATTATGGAGTTGTTCATGGCTTGATCTCTATGTCTACACTGCACAATCACAAAGTGTGTTGGTCTTGCAAATTATCCTTTTGCTGCTATAGCCGTGAGCCCTGGATTGACAGCTCTAGGTGAAGTTTTTGTCATTCAATCTCACTGTGCAGACAGGCTGTTTACAGCTGAACTAATGCTGCAGTGCAGGAGAAAGCAAGCTCCTTCCGGAAGGTTCCTCTGATGTCCCCCTTCAGTGAAGCACTAGCAGGTCACACTTGGGTGCAGCAGCAGGGCTCTGCTCTGAGAGAGAATATCTTGGCTGTAGAGCTCTCAGGCTTCTGGAGTCAAAGTTGAGGATTCAAATCCTCTTTCTGTTACTCGTAAGCCCATGCTCCTGAGCCAGCGATACAACTTTCTGAACCTTGGTTTACTCATCTGTAAAATGGGAATCATAACGTAAATTATCTCATGAAATTTTTATAATTGTTTTTATTTTTATGGAAATTACGTAGGGGAAAAGCATTTACACGTGCTTATGCAGTGCCTGGTCAACTTTACCTCTCGGGATATGATAAGCATTACCTATTAGAAATAGTCATGTTTATGTACTGCTCTTGCTTGGGAGGAAGAGAAATCACATCCCTCCTGGATTCTACTTTGCTGCAAAAACAATCTGAGCCCTCTCCTTAATACAGGCCTTTGGTCCAGACAACTGCTTCTGTTTCCCAATGAGCCTCCCATTCCAACCCACCCTCAGATATGCCTCCAGAGTGAATCTCTTCAAGCTTAGATCTGATCCTTCAGCTTAGCGCTGTCTAATACGAATAGAATGGGAACTACATATGTAACTTTATTTTATTTATTTATTTATCTTTTTTGCTGAGAGAGATTGGCCCTGAGCTAACATCTGTGGCAACCTTCCTCTATTTTGTACGTGAGTCACCACCACAGCATGGCTGATGAGTGGTGTAGGTCTGTGCCTGGGATCCGAACCTGTGTATCCGGGCCGCTGAAGCAGAGTGCGTGAAACTTAACCACTATGCCACTGGGCTGGCCTCCATGTAACTTTAATTTTTCTAAAAGCCACACTAAAAAGATAAAAGAAACAGGTAAAATTCATTTTAATAATGCATTTTATTTACTCCAATATATCCAAAATGTTATTTTGACATGTAATCAATATAAAAGATTACTGAGATATCTGGCATTCTTTTCTTCATACTGGGTCTTTGAAACCTTGGTTTATTTTACACCTGCAGCTGATCTCCATTCTCCCTGGCCATGTTTCAAGTGCTTGATGGCCCCATGAGGTGAGCGGCTGATGTCCTGGACAGGGCAGGTCTGGCTCTTCAGTGTCACTTTAATGGCAACAAAATGACGGTTGGCTTTTCCAGCCTTATCTAACTTTAGCCCCATGACTTTTTAAGCTCTTTCTTTTGCATCTCTGCACCTTTGCCCACATCTTTCTGCCTGCGTGGCATTCCCTCCATGATGGGTACTTTACCGCTGCTCTTTCGCTGAATCCTCATACCAACTCCAGAAGGCAGATACTGTAATGACTCCCATTTTACAGATGAGAAAACCGAGGCTTGAAAAGACTGTGCTCCTTGCTCACGGCAACATGACTTGTGAACAGCAGTAGTGTGCTCTGACCCACTCTGCTCTATTGAAGGTAACATTGCTGAATGAGCAGCAATGCCCCCAGCTGGAATGGGAATAGGCTGCCAAGAGCGGGAATGAGTGTCTGGTCAATAGAGGTATTCATGAGGCCCCCGGATGGCCCTCAGACAGGGGTGCAATAGAGGAGATTTCTGCAGTGGATTGAGGCAGAGAGGCAGGTTGGTGATGCTCGTTGCATTTGCAAGGGTCTAGGATGTCTTCCTGTCACTAGGGAGGGTGTGATCTGGGCAACCTGGATGGGGTACCATTGTCTCCAGTGCCTGCTCTGGCCCCAGGGTGGAGGGCTTGATTTCCTCCTTTAGTGGTACAAGGCTGGCCTTCCCGAAGCTTCAGTTGTCCTTGTGCAGCCTCTGGGCTGATTGCGTTGGTCTTCTCCTCTGGAGGGCCCGGCCCCACATCCTCCCATTGTCAGCACTGATACAGTATCTCATTAATTTAGACTCACTGTAAGTATTTTTGGAAACACCGTGTTGCTCTCCTGAAGGCTAGTAGGTCTGGATGTGAGCAGGGGCCAGGGTCTTGTCTGCTTTTTCCTGACCTCCTTCCGGCCTCTGCTCTGTTTCCTGTCCTAACTGCCTCCTGTCTAAGCCCCTCCTCTCAGCCTAACAAAGGCCAGTAAGCTCCTAGGAGAAAGGCTTCCTCTGGGACCGATCTATAGGGATGAAAGGGGAAGACAGAGTGGTACAGGGGCCAGTGTGCTTGACCCAGTGGGGACACCTGGATGAATTCCCTTTCCCTCATTGGGTGGGCCTCCCTTTCCTCATCAGTAAAGTCAAGTGTGTGGAATAAATTAGTGGCCACAACCTTTTCACTGTCAAGGCCACTTGGCTTGCTTTCCATTCTCCCTCCACCAACGAATTGTCATTTTGGAAGCATTCTGTTTATCTAACCCACTCTGTTTGTGAAATAATTAATTCATCTTCTCAGTTTTTGTTCATCAAAGACATCCTGAGCAGCATGGAGTAACCAGAGTCACCACATGGAACTGTGAAAATCCAAGCTGGAGGGGCCGGCACTTGACAATTAGGGAGGGTTACCTCATTAAGGGATGGGGAGAAGGTGCCGTTTCCAAAAGGCTTTATGAAATGCTGATGCTGGCCCCATGCTACCTCCTCCCCCCCATACTATCTTCTAGGGCCTCTGACCTCAGCATGGGAATCAATGGCCTCAATGGATTTTAGGAGTCTTTCCTATTCTAAGTCATAGGAACCTTGCCCCCACACCCAGGTGGTCTTAAAGAAAGCCCTGACGGCTTCTGAGGTTCTAGATATGCTGGTCCTACTGGCTGCAGCCAAACGCTCCCCATGTGTTGATGAGGGGCCCACTCTGTACAGGATGCTGGGCTAAGTAATGGGGGGGGGTAGTGGTGGGTGAGGGGGCTGGGTGAGGAGATAAGGAAAGGCTTCCAGATCCCTGTTGCTCACAGTCTAACAAACAACCCATTAAATGGGGCTTGGTGTCATGGCTGGGAGAACGGATTCCGATCTGATCCTGCCCATCACTGACCTGCTCCACTGAGAGAGCCAGTTTGCATCCCTCTTTTGACCTCTTTAGCAAGAAATCCACTTCACCCCTTCTGGGAGCCACAGCCAGAATTCTCAGAATCACAGAATGCTAGACCCAGCTAGTTCAACGTCCTCCCGTACAAATAGGGAAACTGAAGCTCGGAGAGGGGGAAGAGCCTTGTCTGGGGTCACACAGCAAGCTAGCATTCCGGTTTCAGCTAGAATGTCAGGGACCTCCCAAGAAGAACCCCATCTATTCTGTCTAAAAATGCCCCCTTCCATTTATTCTCTGTGTCATTATCCAGTTTAACTTCTTTTGTAGTGTTTATCACTATCTGAGTTCATTGCATTTACTTATCGTTCATCTATTTTGTCTCATTCCCACCTCTAGAATGCACGTGCAGGATATCAGGGACACAATTCAGTGTCCATAGTAGCCACTCAATGAATGTTTGCTGGATGAATGAATCAGTAGCCAAGATGGGATTGGAACTCCTATTTCCTGGATCCCAGGCCTGTGGGTTTTCCTGCATTTGCTGTCCACAGGGCCCAGGAGGTTCCGAGTTTGGAAGATGGCCTGGGAGTTTGAAGTTGCACCAAATGGCCAGGGGGAGAAGGAGCTGCTGCAGGGCGTCTGTTTTAATTGTCAGAAGGCAGCTGACCATTTGTTTTTGGTCAGATAAGCTGCTAAAGTAGGACTTGTGAGTGAGGGAGTGAGTGTGTGTATAGGGCTGGGATGGGAAGGGAGTGTTGCATGGCCAGAGAAAGGGGAGAGGAATTCCAGAGACAGCCGGGCACCCCGCCTGCTTCCCTGTCCTCCCCTCCCCTTTCCCTCAGATAACACCAGCAGCTGTTCTCGACACACAGCTGTGCTCCTCTTGGGAAGGGGAGAAAAGGGCCCTGTTGCCCTGGGAGAGTTCCCAAGCTGTGGAGTTCAAAGCAGACATGTAAAGTGAGGGGGGGGGGCTGGAGGGGAGGAGGGGAGGAGTCAGCAAGGGACAGAGAAAGGCAGGTCCACTTTGATGTCCCCCACCCAGAGCTTGGGGCAAGGTCTGGGCGAGGTTTCTGCTTTTCCCTCTCATCCTGAGCCCTTAGAGAGATCCAATTAACCCCCCTTTCCTGTCCTCCAGGGAGGAAGTTTATCCAGATCCCTGACCCCAGTGAATGCTGTACCCAATGCACACTTGTACTCCATGCACACACAAGTCCCGTTGCTCACAAGTGACCCTGTGGCACACACAAACCCTGCACACAAGTGCACACAGCCACACACAACTGAGTGCACAGGGCCAAGACAGTCTCCGCTTTCTGGGCCAGAAACAACCCTGGGGGTGGTGTGAGTGAGGGCTATTGAATCACTGACTCCAGAGGTCCCCCAGCTGTCTGGGCTCTCCTCAGAAGGCCCTGCAGCAGATCTAGGATACTGTTCTGCCAGGAGCCATTTGTCACAGTGCCTTGAAGAAATTACCCAGCAGAGAGAGGAGTCCCCAAGGAAACTCTCTTGGCCTCTCCAGGGCAGGCCAGCCTGGGGGACACTGGCCAACTGTCTTTTCCTAGCTGCTATTTTGCCAGATGGCTCAGGGTAGATTATTCTGGATCAGTTTAGCAAAAAGTTTCCCTTGTTAATGCAATAGAGAAGCCCCGGGGTGAAGACCAGCATTTCTCATCCTTTCTCTGTGTGTTCCTATGGCTTTAATTCAAAGGCATTTACCAGACGCCATGTTGAGGGGGGTACAGAAATGAAAAGCAGGTTCTGAGCAGATTAAAAATTAACCCTCTGTCCAGTGAGGGCTCACATCTGAGCCTTGTGGCACAGAAGACCAGCCTTCAACTACTGGTCCTATTTACTAAACTTTCATCTTCAGTGTTGGATGGACAGGGACCGTGAGTGTCAGGCAGAGTGAGGAATGAGCCTGGCTGATTCTGCTCAATTCAGGCTGCCGTTGCTGGGGACACTCAGGCTATCTGGCTCCAGCTGGCTCTTGGCTGGAGGCCGGATCTTATCAGCACTCGCTGCACTCTCTCTGGCCCCATACAGTGGCTCCCTCCCAGCCTTAGCCCCCAATTCCCTCCCATTTCCTCCCTCCTTACCATTCCTTTGGTAAGATGAACTGCTTCTTACCTCCTCTCAGGCAGAGAGCCTGGAGTCCAGAGGATTAAAGGATATCGTCTCCCATGGGGTCTCTAGGCTCCTATTTGGCTTGGGATCCAAGTGGGAACAGCTAGGGGGAGGGACCTGATTTCAGGGACATGCCAAGCTCACTTGCTCCTCTCCCTCTATTTCCTAGCTGCAGAGGGTGTTTGCTTCTTTCTGGAAGAACCAGAGAACACCTGGACTCACTGGCAGTCTCGAACTTGGCCTTTATCCTAGAATGTCATTTTTATTCGTAACGGGGCCATCTATTGTGACCTGACCCGAGCCGGACTGGTTCCTGACAACCCTTAGGTCCCTTTTGATAGGTCAAGGTTGAAGAAGTCTGCCATGGTAGAAGATTAACCATTTCCACCCAAGCTTGCTGTCGGCTTATAATGACAGCCATTCTGCCACCTGCGCAGACCTCTATTAGACAAACACTCAAGAGCAATCAGGCTCCAAGCAATTCCTACCCTGTGTACATGAGATGGAAGAAGCCTCAGCTCTGCGTCCTATTGGATGTCCTGACCACCATTTTGCAGACTGCCAATCTTCCAGAGGCTGGGTCCTGTAAACTTTCCAGTTGGCATCAGGCAGTCAGGAATCTTTAAAAATGGCTGGTCACAGGGCAGTTTCTGGATCAAGCTATGGTGCTAACCCTAAGGGCACAGACAATTGCCTGGAAGGGTTCTTACACCCTGTTCAATCAATTGGGTTTTTAATTTCACCCAAGATAGCTTATTTCGAGGTAAATTACAGGTATCTTAGCACCATCCCACATTTCTGTAATGCTCAACGATCACAAACTCCCCAATTTAAAAAAGGTTGAAGTTTTTTCTTTGGGAACATAGTGATTTAGTCCATGGACTCAAGACAGCTTTGGTTCAAATTCCGATTCTGACAACTACTAGCTGGGTGGCCTTGGCCAAGTCATTTTACCTCCCTGTGCCTCAGTTTCCCCATCTGTAAATTGAGATCAATGAGAGTACCTACTTCCTAAAGTTGTTGTACTGATGAAAAGAGATAATAAATAGGTGTAAAATATAAAATGTTTAGAAGAACGCCTAGCAGGTAGTAAGTGCTCAATATGGAGTCCTCATCAGAAACACCAACATGTTCTCATTCACACATCTCCTTTAGGTAACGGACATCTAAGACTCTCAGGATCTTTCTCGTCTTTCTCTCCAGACTTCTCTCCTGTATCCTCCTCGCTACACCCTAAGGCTTTGGTCATGTTTATCTTCATTTCTCTATCTTTGCATTTTATGTTTCTTCCTCCTGGCCTATCCTCCCTGTTATTCTCCCACCTTCTATTCTTGGCAAGCTCCCTTTCAAAGAGCACCAACTGGGGGCCCAAGGACAAGTTTCACTTGTCCTGCTCTATCTTTTTTTAATGGAATTAATTTCCCAAGTTTACAAATCCAGAAATTTCTCATAAAATCCATAACTGGAAATTATACTGAAAAACCAGAAGACTCGGTAATGCTAGGCTCCACAGTTTTGCCTGGCAATGAGAGACTGGAGCTGAGGAGGCCTCCTTTTGATGGAATGTGCTTGCTCTGGTTTGCCCCAGTCTCCACCACACCCTATTGTCTCAAACTGGCTGTTTTACCCATCCACAGTCTTAGCCTCGTTGTTGTGGCTATTTGAGTTTGGGCTCCCTGCTTTAAGACCTCTGCAGAAGATTTTTCTGACCAACCTTCCCTTGAGACAATGGATTCTACTTTTGTAAGCCTTTCCTTTGAATGTGGCCAAGACTCATGTCCTGATTTTGCTTTGTCTCATTCCTGCACAACTTGAGATGGCCTCCTCCACTCTTGGGGGTGCATTTTTTTTAATCTTATCTTGTGCACCCTTCCCTCATGCCTGCCCAGAGGTCCTGGAGAGGCAAGCAGACAGGGTAAAGTGAGTTTCTATGGGACTGTGTCCACAGCATATACTCAGTGGCTGCCCCTTTCTCTGCCTCCTCCTCTGGCTGTTTCTGACCCCAACATGGTCTTGTAGAAACCTCCTGGTCCATGGAGGTTTTCCAGGTTCCAAGAACGTGAGGACTGAAATGTATCCATGTTCTTATTGCACAGTAATTCATACTCTCATTCCTCTCTATATGGACTCCTCCTTATCTTTTCCCTGAGGAACATTTGCCCTGAGCTAACATCTGTTGCCAATCTTCCTCTTTTTGTTTTGTTTTTTTTTGTATGTGAGCCACCACCAAAGCATGGCCACTGACAGATGAGTGGTGTAGGTCCACACCCGGAAACCAAATCTGCGCCGCCGATGGGGAGCGTGCTGAACTGAACCACTAGGCCACTGGGGCTGGCCTGTATGGGCTCCTCTTTTTGCTTACTCCCTAATTCATCCATCCACTTACTTATTCACTTAACAACCATTTAGTAATCACCTATACATGCCAGGTTTGGAGAAGAAGAAAAGCAAATAACAAAATGGTAACAAAATTCATCCTGTGACCTTGGGAAAGACATTTTCCTTTTTAGGCCTCAGTTTCCCCATAGATTTAATGACTTGATTGGAGATCATTTTGTCTCGGGTTTCTTTCATCCTATGACTCTGTCCTGACTCTCTAAAACTTCCTATATCATCCACAAACTGCAATCTGCCAACAGCTTATGAATTCTAGAGAAATCCCCCTATAATTTTGTCTGTAAACCACACAAGTTCCCAGAGAGAGGGTCAAAGTGGAGGTATAAAGGAGGATGACGTGAGGAGATGAGTAGAGTGAAGTCTGGTCTGTGTGGGGGCTGGGAGAGCAGGAGGGGAGGTTGGGGGACAGACCCTGAGGGGCCAGACCCGCCTGCCAGGAGGGCTTGCCAGATGCTTAGACCATCCTGCGAAATCTCACACCCTCCTTGCCCCCCACCCACCCTGGCTCCAGCCCAGGCTGGATTTCAATCTGCATAATTTGCCCCATTTAGAGGGGATGTGGGGGGGTGAGAATAGGAGGGTAGAGACGACTGAGGAGCTGGTGCTCCAAAGGCCGGAGGAAACCAGAGGGATAGAGGCTGGGGTGCAGCTGGGTGGGAGCCAGAGGGAAAAGGTGGGGCCAGGAGGAAAGCAGGCTGCAAACCACAGATAACATTCTGCCCAGCACAGCAGGGGTCAATTTGGTCCACTTGTCCAGTGACAAGAAGGGAAAAAAAAAAGTGGGCTGTAACTTAAAGATCTTAAGACTCACAAATGAGGGGTTGGTCTGGAGGTGGGAGGAGGGAGTGACAAGCCAAGGAGGAGACAGAGACTCAGGAGGGCTCGAGGAAGTGTCTTAGCTGAGGCTGGGGCCAAGCAGTGGAGGGCGGAGGGAAGTCTGCATAAGCAAAGCATCCTCCAGGGTCCTGAGAATCCAGAAGCAGCTCCTCCTGCTGCTGGGAAGGGCTCCGGACACCTTCAGCCCTTGTTGCCTGCCCTCTGAGGCTCAAGCCAGAAGCTCAGGGTGCTTGCTGGGTTGCTGACACAGCCACGGAGCTGGTACCCTCAGGACCCCCTGCCCGTCTTCTCTCCGCTCCCCAGCATGGAGGAGGGTGGCGAATTCGACAACTACTATGGGGCAGACAACCAGTCTGAGTGTGAGTATACAGACTGGAAGTCCTCGGGGGCCCTCATCCCTGCCATCTACATGCTGGTCTTCCTCCTGGGCACTTCTGGCAATGGCCTGGTGCTCTGGACTGTGTTTCGGAGCAGCCGCGAGAAGAGGCGCTCGGCTGACATCTTCATCGCCAGCCTGGCGGTGGCCGACCTGACTTTCGTGGTGACCCTGCCGCTGTGGGCCACCTACACGTACCGGGACTATGACTGGCCCTTTGGTACCTTCGCCTGCAAGGTCAGCAGCTATGTCATCTTTGTCAACATGTACGCCAGTGTCTTCTGCCTCACTGGCCTCAGCTTCGACCGCTACCTGGCCATCGTGAGGCCAGTGGCCAATGCTCGGCTCAGGCTGCGGGTCAGCGGGGCTGTGGCCACGGTGGTCCTGTGGGTGCTGGCCGCCCTCCTGGCCACGCCGGTCATGGTGTTCCGCTCCACTGGGGACCTGGACAATACCACCAAAGTGCAGTGTTACATGGACTACTCCATGGTGGCGACCTCGAGCTCCGAGTGGGCCTGGGAGGTGGGCTTGGGGGTCTCGTCCACCGCTGTGGGCTTTGTGGCACCCTTCATCATCATGCTGACCTGTTACTTCTTCATCGCCCAAACCATCGCCGCCCACTTCCGCAAGGAGCGCATCGAGGGCCTGCGGAAGCGGCGCCGGCTGCTCAGCATCATCGTGGTGCTGGTGGTGACCTTCGCCCTCTGCTGGATGCCCTACCACCTGGTGAAGACGCTCTACATGCTGGGCAGCCTGCTGCACTGGCCCTGTGACTTCGACCTCTTCCTCATGAATGTCTTCCCCTACTGCACCTGCATCAGCTATGTCAACAGCTGCCTCAACCCCTTCCTCTACGCCTTCTTCGACCCCCGCTTCCGCCAGGCCTGCGCCTCTATGCTCTGCTGGGGCGAGAGCAGGTGTGGGGCTACCTCCCACAGCAGCAGTGGGGAGAAGTCGGCCAGCTACTCCTCGGGGCACAGCCAGGGGCCCGGTCCCAACTCGGGGAAGGGCGGAGAGCAGACGCATGAGAAATCCATCCCCTACAGCCAAGAGACCCTTGTGGTTGACTAGGGCTGGGATCCAAGAGAAGCCCCGTGCCCTCTGCCTTGCCTCAGCCTTTGCCCTTGCTCTCTGAAAGTCAGGTAGCATGAATGCGCCTTCTCTCTTGCACTTGACTCTTTTCCCTGCTCCCTGTCTCTCTCCTCCGTCTTGTCCTCCTTTCTCCTCTATTCTTGTCCAGAGGTTTGTGGATTGGTGGAAGGAGGCTGCGCCCTGCAGGCTCGTGCTCTGCAACTCAGTGTCTGTGCAACTGACCTTGCACAAGTCTCTTACCTCTCTGAGCCTCAGTTTCTCCATTTGTATAAAATGGGAGAAGTCATACTGACACTAAAATGTTGATGTGCGTATCCTGGCTCAATAAAAGTTCATTTCCCTCCACCCCTTTTCTTGGATCTTCAGCTCCCTTTTCTTCCTCCTTTTCTTTTACTTTTCTCTCCCCTCTTCCTCCTTCTGTGTTTCCCTCTATCTCTGCAATTTTTACTCTGAATCCTTATCTTCTGGCTCCTACTCCCTCTCCCATAGCTCGTCCCCCTCCCTCAATCCCTCCTTCCTCCCTTTTGCCTCCTTGTTCTAAAGGGCTCCTAAGGGTGAAGAATCCTGAAGCCTGAAAACACTACTTCTGTTCAAGCTCTTTATCCAGGTCCCTGAGAGAGCCAGGGAAAGGGCTGGGGCGGGGGTGGGGGGCTGGGTGTCAGCAAATAGTGCTCCAATCTCTGCAGCTACGAGCTCCAAAACTTTCCCCCAAATCAGATTAGTTTGCTGTAAGTTTGGGCACTGACGGTAGAGCCATCCCAGAAGCGGGCCTCCCTCCCTGCAGCCCTTCCATGATGCCAACTTGATATGCTTTCTGCAGATTTCCTCAGACCGTTCCATTCATCCTCTGTTCTCTGTGGTGATTGGAAGGCAATGGGTTGATGAAGCAACAGGCTCCTTGGTTTCATTCTTTGATTGGGGAGTTGGGAAGGGAAAGTGGAGAAAGAGGGGAGTCTGCATGTAGTCTATATGCTACTTGGCTTTCTTCCCCAAATCCTCACCCCTTCAACCTCCTCCAGAACTGTGAGCTACAGGTCTTCCCCATCTCCCCACCCCACCCTGTCAGCCCAGGACACTTTTCTTGGGCACTGGTGCTAGTTGGTGCCAAGAGTGACTTTGGTGGGGATGGGATGCTTGCTTTGTGTGTGTGTGTATATATATATATATATTAGCATGGATGTGCATAACATGAAGAGCAGTGTGCCTGTGTCACTTGTCACTTGTATGAACACCCCCAACCCCCCACATCTCCACTCTTCACACAATATCCTTGAGGGAAGAAGGGACATATTGAGGGAATATAGAATAAAAATGAGTCTACCCCCCACTGGATTTGGGGGCTCTGACGGCTGGTCCGTGCTTTAAGAGAGGAATCTATGTTTGCAGTGGGCTCCCTATGGGGAGACTTCTCCCCAAAGCAGCTGGCACCCAAGGCTTGGGGAAGTCCTATGTGCTGGGCCCCTGCCCTTCCCCAGTTCCATAAACAGGAGGCTGGTTAAAAGCTTCCCTTGGCCCCTTTCCCACACCTCCCCACCTTGCTTTGAGTTTACGAGCATTTCCCTCATCACTCTCTCCTTTTCCAGGGTCAATGGACTTCTTCCTAAGGGAGGGCACCTGCTTTCCATGGGGTGAAAAACATTGGGTGGATTTTTTCTCACCTCACTGTCAATATTGGACCCCTGGGCTTTTCCTGCTGGATTGGGGGGCTGGGAACAGTGACTGGAGCAGCCATGTAGGGCTGACAGCATGACATCCACACCGCCAGAGAGACCTTGAGGATGAAATTGATGGTGGGGCCTTTGTGAGCTGGGGGTGGGATGTGTATATTCCGGGTTTTGTTCTTGGAGGATTCTGGACGTGAAGGACAAGACATGAGCCAGGCAGGCAGGAAGAGCCCAGCTTGATGTAAAAGGACTTCTTGACAACTGCTGGGATGGAGCCAGCTCTGGGAGCAGAGGGAGGAGGAGAGGGAAGAGGCTCCTCTCAGCTTAGTGTCCCCATCACAGGCTAGAATCTTTCACAGACTCACTTTCTTGGCCCAGGGCTGTCGCCAAAGCATCCAGTCAAGACTGGAGGGGGCTTCTAGAAGGGAAGGGGGTGCCCCTCTGAGGCCCTCCTGAGTGATCTGCAGGGATCACTGCCTGGAGTCCTGCCTGGAGCTCGTCAGTGGGCCTGGACAGAGGGTGGAGGAGGCTGCCTGCTGTGATGCTCCCTCATCCCCCACCCGCCCCTTCTTTGGAATGTCTGTGCTATTTTCTGACCCTGTTTGTCACTGCGGTTCATCAAATAAATCTCTTTTGTGTAACTCTTGTGTCCAAAGCCTCTTCTCACACAAGTGTCTCCGTGGTGAGGAAAGGACCCCCAGTTGCAAATGTTTACGTGGGAGGTGGAGTGAGCACGGCTGAGGGGGGACAGCAGGGAGAAGTGGGAGCTAAAAGGAGCAAAGCAGGAAGCTGGAAAGGATGTGGGGGAGGTGGCGAGAAGATGGTGAAAATAGACACCAGGGCAGGGAAAGGATGGAGTGAGATCAGGGAAGGCACAGGAAGTAAAGGAAAAGAAGAGCAGCTAAGATATTGTGCTCTGAAGAGACGTGGAACAAATGGGCACACATTTTGGAGTCCAGAGCACAGATCTAGGGGAAAATACCAACATTTCTTCCCATAGGTAGACCTATTATTCATTCATTCATTCCTTCCTTCCCTCATTCATTCCTTCATCCCTTTATTCATTTATCCTCCTCTATTGACTTATTCATTCATTCATTCATTCATTCATTCATTTAGCATCACATGAACTTCCATTCAGTTTAGACCAGAATTTCAAACACTTGTTCTCCAAGAGAGTCACTCTGGATGGTTTTAAAAACACCCATTCCCAAGTGTCATCCCAGCTATACAGAATCGGAATATCCTGGACTCACTCCAGATGTTCACAATTACTGAAAGCTCCTCAGATGATTTCTAGAGGAGGTTGGGTTTGGGGATGTCTCCAGCCAAGATAGATTCTGCCCAAATTAAAGTGGGCACAAAAGACTAGATAGAATCAGAATAAACCAGCTCTGGATGGTCATCTATTTGGGGAAAGAAGGGACTGACATGATCCTTGGGGAGAAATACTCAATCCAAAGGCCATCTTCCAGGAAGACTTTTGGGTACTAATAATGTTTGCAGATGACACAAAAACAATCACTATAGTAGAATGGATGGTAAGTAACGAGAGAGCTCGTGTTTACTGGATAGTAAGTAACGAAAAAACTCATATTTACTGCATTTTACCAAGCATTCTCTCATTTAATCCTTGCAATCCTCTGAGAGAGGCATTTTCACCTCATTTTATGATAAGGAAGCTGAGGCTCAGAGAGATTTGTCAGGTACCTTGGACCAACTGTGGAAGAGCCAGGCCTGGAACCAGTTGAGTCTGTCCAACTCTAAAGCCCACGCTCTTGACCAGTGTTCCTCCCAAAGTACAAATGAGGCAGAACTGGGTGGTTGGGGATGAAAGTGAGATCTGATGTGTAAGGTGCCTGTTACACATGGAGGGTGCTCAATGAAGGGGGACTGGGGCAGGAGGGGCATGGGAGAGGAATGGTGGAAAACGCATGAAAGAGAGAGAGAGAGACAGATAGAGACAGCAAAATAAGAGACAGAGAGAGACAGAAAGAGACAGAATGAGAAGAGAGAGAAGTAGAGAGAGAGATGGTGAAAGAGAGACAGAGATAGGGAGACAGAGAATGAGGAAAGAGAGAAATCAAGGCAGAGAGGGACAGAGCAGCCTGAGGAGGTAGGTAGAAGAAATTGCCAGGCAGGGAGGGAGCTGGAGGACAGGGTGTCTCTGCTTGTTTTCCCTCTTTTGAAACAGGCTTGGGAAAACCCTGCAAGAATTTACAACTGTAATAACAAGCTATTGGAGCTATTTTTTACAGATGCTGTAAAAAAAAAACTGTCAACAACTCTCCAGGGAAATTCGAGGTAAGTTATCCAAAAAATTATAAGATTACAGAGCACTTAATAATTCATTTGTTCACACATTTCTTCATTTCTTCACTCTCTCACTCATCTGTTTATTCAACAAGTTCTTATTTAATACTTATGTGCCAAGCAGCATGCTGGGCACAGGATCAAATGGTGAGCAGGACCCAGTGGGCTCCCAGTCTGGTGGTGGAGACAGACAGTTAGACGAGCAATTATAATCGAATGTGGAGAGTTCTGAGAGAGGGAATGTACAATATGTTCTTAGAGCCTAATGGAGATAATGGAATGAGTCTAGGCAGAGTGTCAGGGGAGACTTTAGAAACCAAGGCATGCCAGGAGCCTGCTCTCTGCATGGTGGAGGGTGAGCTGTTAGCGCAGAAATGTTCTGTGCAGAGGAAATACCCAGAGATAAGAGAGCACAGCCCCTCTGAGGAACTGGAAAGAGTGCTCATCCTTGTTTTCACCACCCCCACCCCAGCTCTGGGAGGGGAGCCAGGCAGGAGCACAGAGAAAAACCTGCCCAGCTCTCAGAGCAGGGATGACAAGCAGATTGGGGGCTGGGACTAAAATCCAGGTCTCGAGACAACTTGGGGGGCCAGAGACATTTTTTCTGGTGACTTCCAGTTTTTCTTCTTCTTGGACTTGAGCTGTCTTTCTTCAAGATATCTGCCAGGGTCTCCTAAACAGAGGCCAGGAGTTCTGGGCCCTCTTGCACTGGGCTTGTTGGAGAAAGATGTTAAGAAGGGGCAGATGGATTCCTTGGGAGGACAACCCCTGGAAGCCAGACTGACACGCAGCGTGACAGGATCTAGACGTGATGGCCCCACCATCTCAGCTGGTACCACTGTCTGAACTCCAGGGAGTTTGAAGCTTGCAAGGCTTGATCCAGAGGGTACAATTCTTCTCAATTATTGCCCAAGTGGTTATGAAGTTACTATGAGCAATATTGGAGGCACAAAGATGTGACTCAGGGAGCTTAAAATCAAGTCCATAAGAAAGGAGATTCGGAGACCCTGGGTTGATTCTAGAAATCTCAATTTATAGTAAGAGTGTTTGAGTATCAAGCAATGTTCATTGATTTATTCATTCAAGAAACATTTATTCAGTGCCTACTATGTGCCTGGGACTGTCTTTTTTTTTTTTTATTGAGGTCATGATAGTTTATAACATTGTGAAATTTCAGTTATACATTATTATTTGTCAGTCACCATTATATATGCCCCTTCACCCCTTGTGCTCACCCCCCAATCCCTTCTGGTAACCACTACACTGTTCTCTTTGTCCATGTGTTAGTTTATCTTCCACATATGAGTGAAATCATATGGTATTTGTCTTTCTCTCTCTGGCTTATTTCGCTTAACATAATACCCTCAAGGTCCATCCATGTTGTTGCAAATGGGACGATTTTGTCTTTTTTGTGGTTGAGTAGTATTCCGTGTGGCAATAATATATACCATATCTTCTTTATCCAATCATCAGTCGATGGGCACTTGGGTTGCTTCCACTTCTTGGCTATAGTGAATAATGCTGCAATGAACATAGGGGTGCATAAATCTCTTTGAATTGTTGATTTCAAGTTCTTTGGATAAATACCCAGTAGTGGGATAGCTGAGTTGTATAGTATTTCTATTTTTAATTTTTTCAGAAATCTCCATACTGTTTTCCATAGTGGCTGTACCAGTTTGCATTCCCATGAGCAGTGTATGGGTCTTCCCTTTTTTCCACAACCTCTCCAACATTTGTTATTTTTTGTCTTGGTAGTTATAGCCATTCTAACTGGTGTAAGGTGTATCTTAGTGTAGTTTTGATTTGCATTTTCCTGATGATTAGTGATGTTGAACATCTTTTCATGTGCCTATTGGCTATCTGTATATCTTCTTTGAAGAAATGTCTCTTCATATCCTCTGCCTGTTTTTTGATTGGGATGTTTGTTTTTCTGTTGTTGAGTTATTGAGTTCTTTATGTATTTGGACATTAACCCCTTGTCAGATATATGCTTTGCAAGTATTTTCCCCCAGTTGGTGGGTTGTATTTTCGTTTCGTTCTTTGTTTCCTTTGCCTTACAGAAGCTCTTTAGTCTGATGAAGTCCCACTTGTTTAATTCTGGGACTGTCTTAGAAGCTGAGGATATTGAGGTGAACCAGACACCATCCCTACCTTCATGGAGCAACTAGTCTTACCTTCCCATTGAATGGATGGGTAAACTAAGGTCCACAGAGGGGGAATGATTTATACAAGGTCATACAGTGGGATAATGGCAGAGGTGGGACTAGAACTCAGACTTCTCTCTGCCAGACAAGAGCATGTTCCATGGATCCAGGATTAGAAAAGAGAGATCTTTTATTGAGAATATGAAGAGCAAGTGCAGAAGGTCAGAGCAATGATGGGCCACTAGCTGGACAAGTGGTGGGCACAAAGGTGGTTGAAGATAATTATCTATAGTTTTGTTAACACACCTTTTATTTTAGAACAGTTTTAGATTTACAGAAACATTGCTGATTCAGTGCAGAGAATTCCAATATATTCCCCATCCTGTTTCCTTTATTATTAACCTCTTACATTAGCATGACACATTTGTCACAATTAATGAACCAATATTGATACATTATTATTAACTAAGTCCATGTTTTATTCAGACTTTCTTACTTTTTACTTAATGTCCTTTTTCTGTTCTGTTCATTCGGGACACCTCATTACATTTAGTAATGTCTCCTTAGGCTCCTCTTGGCTGTGGCAGTTTCTCAGACTTTGGTTTTGATGACCTTGAGAGTTTTGAGAAGTACTGGTACAGTATTTTGTTCCATGTACTTTTTAAACAAATATATGTTTATTTCCATATACCAGGCACATTCCAGGTGATGAGGATAGAGGAAGAAATAATATACAAGTGATTCCTGCTCTTCTGGAGTTTAGAAATGGATAACAGAGTGTAGTAAGCATCATCACAGGGGAAGAACAGGAGGCCACAGAGGCAAACACCCGTCTTCTGGTGGGCACCACAGAGTGATCACAACAAGGCTAATGTACTGGCTGAAAGCACAGTTCCACCTTCAGTTCCTCCGGAATTTAAATGTCTGGCATTCTCTCTCACCTCCAAAGCCACCCTAGGGCTCATTTTCTTGCTTGAATAACTGGAAACCTGAGGACATGAAACAAAAGAATATTTACGTTCCATGGGCATCTTACGCCATGTTATTCTGTACTTTATTATTTAGTCATGTGGTGCATCTCTTGCTTATTTGAGGATACCTCCTACATGGACAGAGGATAACCAGAAATGGACTCCCCAAACCTGCTTGAACTACCTTTCTCAGCCAGCATCCTACTCCTGCTCCACTTCAAGTCCCCTGAACACTGGGAGCACGCATCTAGAAGAGCCCCCATTTGGCCACATTGTAATGGTTCTGTGTGCTTGTCTGTCTCCTCTGCCGTACCGGCAGCTCCTCTAATATAGGGGCTGTGTTTACACATCTTTGTGTTCCCAGTGCTTGGAATGTGGTAGGCACTCAAAGGGTGTTTGCTTAAATGATTGAACAACTGAGTAAAGAAAGTGCAGGAGGAAAGGTGAGAAAAACCAATTTTTGCTTAAAGCAAACAAGTTGATTGCTTTTAAAAGAGCCCAGAAAGATGAAGTAAAGACTGTTCCAGAAGAGATGCACTGGATTGATGAGTACTAACATTACTAATCACCGACTCCATTAAACCAAATAGCCTGTCCTCTTAGAGCTGCTGCTTGGGAACCACAGAACCAGAACAAAGGACTAATTAGACCATGTTCCAAGGGCAGTTCTGATATTCTTGTAAGTAGAATTGCTCACGTTATAGCTTTGCAGTGGCCAGTTCAGTGCTTATGTTGGAAACTGTCTTGAAGTCTCTTTGGCTGGATGATGGTGTGCAAGCTGGTTGGCTTCCTGGGGAAGTTATCGGTGAGCCAACTGGAGCCAGCACTGAGTCAAACAGTTTCTGGGAATCTTTGTCTGGACATCCACTGTTCATGGAGGAAGGACTGTCATGATGGTGGGACGTACTGATTGAATAGAAAATAAAACCTTGGACTTCCCCGCTCTATAAAAATACTCAGGGAGAACTTTGCTTCCGGTGCCTGAGAAAATCTGGGCCAGGTTTAAGGGCATTCAAGAAGATTTGGCAGTCTTTCTTCTGGGTCTGGAATATGTCCATAAGTTCAAGAGGTCTTCCTGTATCATGGGGATGAAGTGGCCTTTGATGACAAGGGAGAGACCCAGGCTTCAATCTAGGTGGGCTGGGTCTGGTCTCTTTGGCAGACAAAAGGACTTTGGCAGCAGTGACCCAGAGTTTGGGGACTGTCATCTCCAGGTGCCAGGATTGAAGAGCATGGATGCAACCCTTGCCCTTAGGAAAATGAATACACCAATGTGGTGGTTAGTTGGTCTCCAGGATGAGACCTGGAAGCCCCTTAGTGTCCTTGGGATCCAGCTGGCTGTAAGCTCTGCATTGGGGGTGCTGTCAGGCTGTCAGGGCCCCTGGAAGGTGGTGGTTATTTGCTGTGCTAATCATAAACTATTTTTATGTTTGGGAAAGCAACACAGCAGTTACCTAAGGAGTTGACTAAAGAGAGATGTTGTAGCCTGGAGAAGGGAGTTGTTTCCACTTTGATCATGTCAAGAACCCAGGCAGCCCAACATGCTGGCATAAGAAATACAACATAATTAAACTGGAAAGAAGTGTTCTTACCTTCCCACCTTGCTAGTAAAGAAAATAAGGCCTTGGAAGGGTAAGTGATTGTCAACTTGAAAACAAATTCACCTGTTATTTTACCCTCAAAATGAGTTTATTCAGGAATAGCCCAAAGAATTGTGATGCAGGATGTGCATGCTATGGCAAACCATAGGCAAATTGGGAAAACAGAGGAGAGCAGCTTTTATTAGAGAAAAAGGGGGAGTGGAGAGGGGCTGCTCTAAGCAAAAGTCCATTGGGGGAAAGTGACAGTTCAGGGAGGAAATGGCTTCTCATTGGCTAAGCTGTGGCATTTCTCATTGGCTCGGCTGTTGCCTGGTGGAGAGAGAAATCTTCCTTCAGTAGTAAAGTAGTTTTGCTTCCTGTGGAAGATGCAAGCACATGTCTCTTCTTGTGTGGTGTAACTGATGATGTATGAAAGGATGTGAGAGCTCCCCTTACAGGCCTTCCTGACTTCCTTTTAGTTAAAATTTCTTTTATTAATTTCTACATGACTTTCTTAACGTCATTACTAAGTAGTGACTGAGTTGGTTGGCTTGGTTCTCTTAATTCCCAGGCCTGCTTGCTTTTCATATCACCAAGTTGTCTCCTTTCTATATTGCGGATGGCTTTAGAAGGGATACTTGTCAGAGTAAATAGGCAATCAAACAGCATTGACGTGTCCAACTTGCGTTAGCGATGACTTAACTTGTTTTCTTCAAAACCATGAGGTTTGTGTCTCTGCTGTCCATTCTGTTAAGAGCACAAACAGGTCTAGCCTGAATCCTAATTCTTCTCTTGCTTGTCTGTGTCGTCAAGACCAATGCTTCTTAACCTTTGGTGTGCAGAATAATCACCAGGGGATGCTGTTAAAATACAGATTCTGATTCCGTAGGTCTAGGATGTGTCCCAAGACCCTTGTTTCTAAAAGACCTCTGGCAATGGTGCATTCTGTTGGTCCATGGAATACGCTCAGAGGAACAAAGATCTGGAGCACAATACTCATCTGTAAAATGGAATAATAAAAGTAATTACCCCATAAGATTGTTTTGAAGGTTCCATGAGGTAATCTTTGCAAGGGCCTTGCGTAGTCTCTCACACATAGGAAGTAATCAATGGTGTTTTAGTATGTTTGGGTTGCTATAACAAAAATATCATATACTGCGTGGCTTATAAACAAGAAACATTTATTTCTCATACTTCTGGAGGCTGGGAAATCAAAAAAACATGATCCTGGCAGAATCTGTGTCTGGTGGGGACCCACTTCTTCATTGACAACCATCTTCTCACTATAACATCACATGGTGGAAGTGGCAAGTGAGCTTTCAGGGGTGTCTTTTAGAAGGGCACATGATCAGGTCCACCTTCATGACCTGATCACCTCCCAAAGGCCCCACCTCCAAACACCATCACATTGGGGTTTAGTTATCAACATTTGAATTTTGGGAGAACACATTCAGTCTATGGCAAATGGATTTTAACTTTCTTCCATTCTCCCTTTTCACCTCTTCTATTACAAAGAAAATTGACTTGATGAACTTTCCACAACAGAGGCTTGGAGGATCTTTGCATTTAAAAAGACGTCATAGGGGCCGGCCCAGTGGCGCAAGCGGTTAAGTGCGTGCTCTGCTTTGGCGGCCCAGGGTTCGCAGGCTTGGATCCCGGCGCACACCGACGCATCGCTCGTCAAGCCATGCTGTGGCGGTGTCCCATATAAAGTAGAGGAAGATGGGTGTGGATGTTAGTTCAGGGCCAATCTTCCTCAAGAAAAAAGGGGAAGATTGGCATCGGATGTTAGCTCAGGGCTAGTCCTCCTCACCAAAAAAAAAAAAAAAAAAAAAAAAAAAAAAGACAGCATAAGGAAGAAGGGAGTGCTCAATTCCAGGATTGTGGCTGTTGGTAATTCTTGTTTTTAAAATATTTTTGTCTTGATGGTAACAACAAAATAAAACTAGAGACTTTTGACAGAAGTTTGCATATAAAATTAATCTGGTCAGATGTTTGTTGGAAAAGAAAGATTAAAAATACTATCCTGCATATATATTTTTTAAATTTAAAAATCACGATCTCTGTAGTCTTTCAAGTCTGTCTCAGCCTTAGCTTCTCTGTCTGGGAATATAGAAAAGGCAGCCTGATATAATTCCACACTGGTCATCCAGAAACACAAGTTCTGTTCTCAGCACTGCCTCCAACTAAATGTGTCCCCTGGAAAGTCACCCCACCATCCTGAACATCAGTTTCCCCATCTGTAACATGAGAAGATTGAACAAGATCAGGGCAACTATCCCTTTCCCATTGTCATGGATGGACTTTTTTGCTTGATTTGGCGGTAGATCTTAGAATCCCTCTCAACACAGCACTCCAGGCAAATGCAATTTTGAGCTACCATCTCTAAGAACTGACATTCTAGGATTCTAAGAATTGCTAATGGTGGAATCTCAGGCATTAGAGTTGAAGTTGGGCTTTGACGGATGACTAGGATTTTGGCAACTTGAATGTGGAATGGAGTTAGTTAACAAGGCATCCAGACTGATGGGACAGTGTGAGTAGAGGTAAGAGGTTGGGGAAAGGCATGAGAAGTTTGAGGAACAGATCTGACTAGCTTGTGTGTAGGGTGTACATACAAGGGAGTGTGAGATAAAGGAGGAAAGATTGGACTAAGGACAAGTCATGACGATTCATTCATTCATTCTAAAATATTTATTGAACATTTAATGTATTCCAGTCACATTGCTAGGCACTGGGATTAAAGTGGAAGACAAGATAGACATAGTCCTTGCTGTAAGTTATCATTTTTATGGGGGTAGATAGACAATAAGCAGGTACACAAGCAAACATATTAAATGGCAGATTACAGAAAGTGCTGTGAAGGGAATAACTTTTCAGATAGAAAATAACGTGGAGATGATTTCAGACAAGGTGCTGAGGGAAGGCCTTCTTGGAAGGTGACCTTGCATGAGCCCGCCGTGGGAAGGGCTGGCTGAGAGAGTTCCAGATGCAAGGAACAGCAAATGCAGAGATTTCAAAGCAGGAAAGATCTCAGTGGATTCTCAGAGCTATTGTCCGGACAACTGAAAGGCTAGTGGGCAGGAAGCCAGGGAGAGGGTGGCACGAAACAGTTAGAGAGACAAACAGGGGCCAGATCATGTACGAATTTGAAGGTCATGGCAAGGAGTGTGACTTTATTCTAAGAGCAATGGGAAGCCAACAGAAAAATGACATGATCAATTTGCAAAGAATTATCCCTCAGGTTGCTGTGTAGAGAATGATTTGAAGGGGAGCAGGAGGGAAAGCAGAGAGAGCAGTTAGGAGACTACTTCAGAGGCCAAGATGAGAGATGAAGGCGGATCGCATAAGGGTGGGGTCCACAGAGACAGAGAAGGGAGGCAAATTTGAGCCATATTTTGGATGTAGAACGAATAGGACTTCTGATGGCCTGGATGGGTGAGTTGAGTGGGTGGATGGGGGGTGAGAGAAAGAGAGAGCATTATCCAGTTTCTAACTTGAACAACTTGAAAGAGGGTGGTACCAATTACTGAGATAGAGAAGACTAGAGGAAGAATAGTTTAGTCTTTGGTGTGTGTGTGTGTGTGTGTGTGTGTGTGTGTGTGAGAGAGAGAGAGGGGTTGGGGGAGGGAGAGAGAGCAAGAGAGACAGAGAGAGTCAAGATTCTGCTTTCGCTATGTCATACCTGAGATGTTAATAAGAACTAAGTGAAAATGTCAAGAAGGCAGTTTGATATGCAAATCTAGAGTTGTGAAGAGAGATCTGGACTGGTGACAAAAATCTGAGCATGGTAGAGGTAGAACTGTGAAGAATGCTACTGAGAGGTCAGGTAAGAGGAGACCAGAAAATTATCTGGTGACATGGACCAGTTAGAACGGATTGTGTTGGTAGAAGAAGTCAGACTGGAGAGAGTTGAAGAGTGGATGGGAGGTGAGGCATTAAACAATGCTTACAGAAACAACTCTTTTCAAAAGTTTTGCTGGGAAGATGAGCAGAGAAATGGGCAATTGCTAGAGAAGGATGTGGGATGAAGGGAAAGCCTTTAGAAAATCAGAGATTCAGGAGCATGTTTGTGTGCTGGTCATGATCTAAGAAAGACCAAGACTATGAGTGAGGGTGAAAGCAAGAGCTAGCCATAAAGAGGATGATGCTCGATGGAGAGCAGATGATTGGAGAAAAGGCTTAGAGAAGATGAGAGAGGCTGTGAGCTGGAACACATGTGGAAGGGTCAGCCCGATAAGAAGAGAGAAAGTTCCTTCAGCACATTAGGAAGGAAGTAGGAGGGGATGAGTTAAGAAGCAGGTATGTTGCCAGACTTAGGTGATGGGAGTATGAGGGAGTTGTGGTTTTGTGACCTCCAATTCCTAAGCGAATTATCAGATGAGGTCATCAGCTGAGCATGAGGTAGGGAAAGGGGTGTATAAAATGTTGAAGACATAAAGTATTATCTTGGGCAATAAAAAAGCAAAATTCCTAGGAAACCAATCAATGCTGATTCTCCACTTTGAGGTTTGTGTCTGTGAATTTAAAGTGAAATCACTTAGCCAGGTTGTGTGATTTTCTCTGCAAGCAGATAGCCTCTGTGTTTATAGGCTCAGAGAAGGTGCTCAGCAAGTGTTTGAGTTATGCATGGTGATTGTGACAGGAGAGAGAGATGTGAGGGTGTTGGGGTTGTTTGCAAGAGAGCAATTAAAAAGAAGGAAAACAGAATTTAATTTATGTAAGGAAGGAAGCAAAGACTGGAAGTGGCTGCTGGCTGGTGGACATGTGGTGGGATCAATGGGTTAGTGGTTAGGATAAGGGACAAGAAATGTGGGAGTGGGGGTACTGGAACAAGTGGGCTGGAAGCATGGGAAGTGGAGGTCAGAGTAAGATTTCAAAATAGAGATTTCTGGTAATGACATGGTCTATGGTGTGACTGTTGAGTGGGTGGCTGCAGTGGAGTGGAGAAAAAGACTGTTGGGGTGAAGGACATCAAGGAATAGAGAGGCCACGCTGCTGGGTGAGTTGCATATGTAGATATCAAAGTTTTGAGAATTATTGTAGGAGGAGGGCAGTGAATATGATTGTAACCAGGGGCTAAAGCCTGCAGGGAAGGAGGGGTAATAACTAAGAGGAAGGTAGAATGACCTCAATGGGGAGGAGGGCATGGGTATGAAATGAAAACATCATATGGGCCATGGCTAGCACATATGATGCTTTCCTGCAAATTAGGAAAAAATGTTCCTGCTCCGGGGGAAGCAGCCCCGCCCCAATATGCACAACTTGGGGAGTGTGGGCTGGATTTTACTCACCCCTCATGTGGGCATCCTTGGCCAGAACACGCCCTACTTGCACAACCTGTACAGCCATGCTGGTAGCCCTGGTTGAATGGCAAAGGCATCAAAGGAATCAGCTGTTTGCAGGAGAAATGTCCTGACAGAGACAATGGGGAGCAATGATCAACCCTCTGATTTTACAGACAGGGAAACTGAGGCCCAGAGAAGGGAAATGACTTAAATCCATGGGAGCTTGGTGGCAGAACAGAAATGAAACTCTGTTCTCCCGACTCTTGGTGCTTTCTGCCACACCTCATAAGGGAAGCAATGTTTTAGCAAGCACTCCAAAATTGCAAATTCAAAAACGTGTTGTCCCTCAAAGTCGTTTCTGTGGGAGGTGACAGACTTCTTTCTAGTGGTGCTGCATTGTTCCAACCATTTCTGGAAACTCCTTCAGAGAAAAGATCTTCAGAGCCAGCTTCTGAGTCACAAAGATGGCCCACTGCACTGTAGAGCCTTATTTAATACATGGGTGGGATCTGTTCTTTTCCTTCTTTAGTGTTGGGTCTGAGAGCTCAAGATGCAGCCTGGAAACATGGCCTCTCTGCATTTTATTTCAACACATATTTATTCTGCACTCAGCATGTTCCAGGCCCATGAGTTCCCCATCGAGGTGGGTGGTCAGATATTGCTGTGAGGTATGATCAGTCTGAACAGGTTTTGTTTTGCAAGGCTGGCATGCATGAAGTTTGCATCCTCTGGCATCCTAGATGCAAACAACAGAACTTCCCCCAGCTATTTATGCAGAAAATGAATATACTAAAGAAAATTAGGGAGCTCACAGAATATCTGGAGAGTTAGGCTTCAGGAAGGAGACATCCTTGAATTATCCAGTTCTAGTAGGGACATCCCTGCTTGCACTACGAAGTTCTGCCTGCGAGTGGACCACAGCACTTCCACCACAGCTGACTCTGAGACCTCAAGGATTTTCTGCCACTCCTCCACCTCAGCCAGAAAATGGATTCCACGTAGCTCCTGGGGCCTCAGGTTAGGGTTAGTCTCTTTCAAAGTGAATTCTCCCATCTGCATGATTTGTGGAGCCCAGGCCACATGCTGACGCTAGCTGCAAAGGAGGCTGGAGAAAGTGGCTTCCAGCTTCTAACTTGGGAGGCGGTGCTCAGATTGTGGGAAGATCCCCAAACATAGGGAGATTGTTCCCCAAAACGCTGAGTGCCACAGATGTGACAAAGGTTGCCTACTATGCTGCAGGCTTCCTGGGCCCTTATGACTAGAATTTGGGAAGGCCACCCCTAGGCGCACAGTGGAGACTGGGCTATTGTTCTCCCTGGTCCAACAGCCCATCCTCACAGAATGTGATCACCAGCTCAGAGATCACAGCACAGCTAGACTTTTTATACTAAAAATTTAGAATTCCCTTTAAAACAAATGTAGTTAACAGAGAAACAGGAAATTGTTTCTCCAAGCCCCTGCAAATGGATGGTGTCAAGGTCCAATCCTCCTCCCAAGCAAACCTGTGTCCGTGGAAAAAGGAGACATTCTACCTGGAAATGCTATTCTTCAGTGGTCCAGAACCCCTTCTATAATAAACAGAAAGATGACCCAGTGGCTCCTTGTGCATGCTGAGAAGGACTTATCTGACAAGCATTTATTGAGGGCTTACTAGGTGTCAGATACTGGGGCTTGAACCTGGGCCGAGGGGGCTAGGAGGTTTCAGAGATCAGTAAGATACGGACTCTGTTTACAGGAAACGCAGTCTAGTGTCGGAGACAGACAGACCTACGCTTCACTGTGTGTCAGTGGGGTACAGGGAGTAGGGGAAAAGGGCCTTGGGGTCTTTCAATCCCGGGACCATGTCCTGGGAGTTGTAAACTAAGTTCTCCCATCTGCAAAGTGGGGATAACAAGACTTAGCTCACGTAGTGGTTTGAAGTAGTAAGTAGTATAAAGTGTGTGGAGTAGCCAGTGTCTGGTACACAGTAGGCATTCAGCAAGACTGGTTCCCTGCAACATCCTCACATCCCTCCCCTGCTCGCTTCAATATAAAGCCTGATGGGACCACAGAGAAGGTGGTGGTTAGTTCTGCTTGATGGATTCCGGCTGGGCTTCTAATGATGACAGGGAGTTCGTGGAGAGCAAAGAAGATGCTTCAGGCAGTGGAAACAGTATGATCAAAGCCATGGGACACTGTGTTTGGGGAATGGTGGACTGAACATCTGGTTGGAGGTGTGTTAGTGGGAGAGGGGACCAGCTGGAGGAGAGGCTGGAGGGGGAGTTAAGGGTTCTGAGGCACACTGGGGGTCTGAACATTCTCCCGTGAGAATGGGTGGTCAATGAATGGCTTTAAGGCAGAGGACTGTTCCCGAAAGGCCAGAGCAGCTACTCTTTGGCTGGTGAAAAATCTCTCTCTTTTATTTAGAACTTCCCTGGACTTTGGAGTTCTCCATATCTCTGCTTTGAGAGATAAGGATGGAAGGAGCGGACTGTTTCTTAGCCCCCATTCAGACTGGAGATGCATATGGTTAGATGTCTCAGAGAGCTTCTTAACACCACTGCTATTTCAAATAAGAATCACAGTAATGCTATTTGTTGAACATCTTCCACTCTCAATGCAATGTTAGGTATTTTACGTAAATAATCCCAAATCCTTTTAATAACCGTTAAAGGCAGATATTATCATCTCCATTTTGCAGAAGACGGAACTGAAGCTCAGAAATGTTAGGTAATTTGCTCAAGGTTTGGTAACCAGTGTATGGTCACGCCAGCATTCAAAGCTGGGTTTGCCTAATTGTAAAATCTGTTCTGGTTTCACCACACTATGCTCTTGAGTCCCATTGGATTGTTTCTAATTGACATGAAAACTTGCGACATGAAAACTCTGTATCCGTATACCCATATATATCTTTATATCTCTCTCTATATATTTATATCCATGCTCCATCTATCATCTCTCTATCCACCTATTTATCTAATGGAACGGCAAAAATCTACCTACTATCTTAAAATGTCTTACCTTACATTCCCCAAATCTCTGAGAATTCAGGTGCATTCCCCTTTCTGGATGGGGTAGCTGAAATATGGTTACCTGTTGTCATCAACGGTGTGCTAGAGTGAGGGTGTCCTGCCTGCCACCTCAATCATGGACAGAGCCAGAACTGGTCCCATAAGAAGGAAGTTTTGGGAGAGACTTATAGGGCGTGATAGATTCCTCAAACTTGGATCTCTCTCCGTAGATTCCCGTCAATATGTCAGCAATGCCGAAGTCCCTTTGTCTTTCAGTCTGTCGAGGTGTGGTGAAGCACACAACTCATAGAGACCTGCGTTAAAATATCAGCTCTGGGGGCTGGCCCAGTGGCATAGTGGTCAAGTTCGTGTGCTCCACTTCGGTGGCCCAGGGTTTGTAGGTTCAGATTCCGGGCATGGCCTATGTACCGCTTATCAAGGCACACTGTGGCGGCGTCCCACATATAAAGTAGAGGGAGATGGGCATGGATGTCAGCCCAGGGACAATCTTCCTCACCAAAAAAAAAAAAAAAAAAAAAAAATCAAAAATCAGCTCTGTCCCCACCAGCAACTGGGGCCTTCCGTGAGTTATAGGAACACCTCTGAGCTTCAGTTGTCTGGTTGTCGGTCAAGTGGGAGTGGTAATTGTACCTACTTACAGGCTGATGTGAGAATAAAACAAGATGTCTGTAAAATTATGGGCACACAAATGCTTCTCAGGTCTCTTCTTTAAGCTTTTCTTTCCTGGGGTTTAAATGTATTCAGCCACAGTAGACAGTCATTTTAAATAATTACCCTCAGTCTCATCTTTGAAAAGACAGAATGAGCTTAGATTGTCAGGCTACTTGGCCATGGCAGGGAAGACTTGGGTGGGATAAGGAGGTAGAAGAAGGGAAGAAAAGACAAAGAAAGGGCTTATCAGAGGCAGAGTTCAGTGACTTTGTAGTTTATTCAGGATCCAGGCCAGGTCTGCCCATGAAAGCAGCAGCAGATGGGCCTGGGTGGGCCTCTTTGATGCTGACTGTGTCCGTAAAAGGTTGGATGAAATCTTCATCAAGCCATAAATATGTTCTGGGCTCCAAACACAACCTTTCCTTAAAGGGCAAAATGTTCTCGGGTGGAGAGTTGACTTTATTTGGGTTTCCCTGCGGTGGGCAGCAGCTCACAGAAGGCTCCTGGCAGGAAGCAGCCCCGGTGGCTCTTGGCCAGGCCAGTGGAGACCTCTGACCTTCTCTCTAGCCCTCAGGAACTTCTGCTTCCCCAGGAGAAGGAAGGTGGCTGGGAGGGGGGGAAGGCACAGGGAGCAGCAATTGGAGCTTTCCGGAAAAACATTGGCAGTCAGGGAAGCAAGGTGAGTGGGAGGACCCCAACTGAACTGTGAGCGTTGAGGCGCTCTTGGGTGCTTTTTGTTGTTGTTGGTTTCTTGTGTTTGTGTGACCCTTGGTTCTTGAGTACATCTTGAAGTCATTGAGTGATAAAGGACCATTGGGTCTCATCTCTCCATTTTGCTTTATGCAACAAAGGCCCAGAAAGGGAAGTGAGTGTCCTGGGGCCAACTGCCCGGTCCTGGACTCTTTGTACCACCCCTTACTGCTCTACTGTGATATTTTGTGATCTAGTTATTCCAGAATGGGATGGATTGATAATAATAATAACCACAGTAAAAACAGCAGCAGCAGCAGCAGCAGCTAAAGTTAATTGAGCACTTCCTGAGCTAGACATTTCCTGAGCTAGAGTATTCCATGGGCTTTATCTTGGGAGGTGTTGGTGCTATTGTGAGCAGCCTCATTTTCCAGATGAGAAAACTGAAGCCTAGAAGGATGAAATAATCTGTGAATGGTGAACTGATAGCCAGCAAGGGATAGTTGGGACTTAAACCTAGGTAGAGGGGATCCAGGGCTGAGGATTTCTCCACCACCATATGCTACTGCTGGTTGGCAGCCACCATATTTTACTCATCCGTTATCTTCTGCAAGGCTTGGTATGCAGATGTTAAATTGCTCAGTAAATTATTTTTATGTAATTGATGATGCAATTTTTTTCTCTCATTTTACATTTCTGCTTGGGTCTTGGTGCAGAGACTACACATTAGGCACTCAAAATGGATTAGTTCAAAATTAATTTTCATAGGTAAGGAGGGACTGGTTTAGAAAGACTAGGTATTAACGTGCATATATAAGATCTATCGCCTCCTTGAGATAAAAAAATACAGTAAGAGAGATCATAGTTAATATTATTTCACATTTATCCGGGACACTGAAGAGAAGTAACATTTATTGAATACACGTGTCCCGGGAATTTTAGCATCTGTTATTTCAAAATCATTGCAGCTATCTTGGGGGAGGGTGCTGTATTATTACGCCCATTTTACAGACTAAATTTAGAGTTAAACTAATTTTCCCTGGGCAACACTATAAATGGAAGAGTCAGGTTAGGGATCTAGAAGAGTTGGAACCCTAAGTTCACCACGCCAAGTCACCCTCCAGGTGATGGACAAATAATTTACATGGAGGGAGGAGTAGGTTTACATTCCACTCCACTTGCTGGGGTGAGACCTAGGCAGAGGAAGAGGAGGGGTCTCTTATTTGTTTTTCCTCTGAAGGGTAAAGAACTAATGTAAGGCATGAGCTAAGTAAGAATTTTGGGTGGGCCCAATATGAGGCGGGAGTCAAGGGGCTTGGGCAGTGATTCCTAGGATCCACCAACAACCCCTTTGTGCTCAGAAATATTTGGACTCCCAAACAGACTGTGCTGAATGACAGCTAATCCCTAGACTACCTCATTTACTAAAAAATTGAGCTGAAACAACTGAACTACCCACCAGAATTCTGAACTGCCTTGTGAAGGCTGATGAGAAAAATCTGGGCCATTGTTACCCATTCTAAAGATGGAGGCTGCATGCTTCCATTCACCTTGCTGCTTTCTGAAAGAGTTTTAGTACTTGGAGACCCCTCTCCAACGTGGGTACACTCCCAGGGATCTGGATCTCCAAGCTGGGACCCGTCAAAGTGGGAAATGAAGTACTTTTCCCCCGTTTTCATTGATCACTTGTCCACTGTCCTTGGTCATTTTGAGTAGGATTGGTGGCTTCTGCTGGGGTCACATGGGAAAGACTGCAGAGGTGCTGGGGGTTTCCAATCTGCAGCATCTGTAACTCTCTTGTCACCAAGCCTTTTAAAAAGGCCGAGAAGTAAGTCTCCAATCTGTGAGTCTTAAGGCCAGGGGGCTTGAGGCACAAGGGGCTGGGGGCTGGGGGATCCTGAGGGTGGGGCAGCTCTGGGCAGTCGCCAGAAGGGTTTTTACTGGGAATGAACAGTTGTTGTTCCTAGTGCAGAGTCATTTTACGGAAGGTTTGTTTTCTTAGTGGATTGAGCCCAGCTGTACTGGGGAGGGTGGGCTGGTGACTGTGTGTGTTTGAGTGTGAGTGTTTTGTGTGTATGTGTGAGTATGTGAGTGTATATGTGTGTGTTTTTGTGGGAGCAGATGTATTATGTATGTGTGTGAGCATACGTATTGTTTGTGTGTGTGTCTGTGTGTGTGTTCCTTTAGGGCCGCCAGGACCTGTTTGGACTTAACCCAGCAAAGCCCTTTGAAGTGGAAATCAGCTCAGCCTCTCTTTCCTCCCAAACCAGAGCGATTGCATGGCTGCATGGAGAGGATGGCATTTATAAGCTATTTTCTCTCTTTCACACTGTCTCCTCTGTCCCAAATGGTGGCACAAACAGTGTTTTTGTGCGAGACCCCTGACTGCTAGGTTTCTCTGGTCTCCATGGAAACCACAAAGCCCACTTGAAGGTGGGTTAGAGGCAGGAAGGGTGGGGGAGGGGGAGAGTATAGGTTGGGAGGCCTCCTCTCCAGACAAAGGGGAAGGACAAAGGCTGGAGGAGGGGAGCAGAGGTGTCACTAGGGATGATTTATTGTCCTTGTTCATGGAGTTCCAAATTGATTACAGGATAATGGAGCCTCAGGGCCTGGGAGAGAAAGCTGAAAGGGACTGTGAGCTGTGTCCTGGGGCCTGAGCATGATTCAAAGACTGGGACCAAGAGGCTAGAAGAGGAGCCTTCTCCCCAACCCACTGCCTGCGAGATAAACTCTAAATTTCCTGGACAGCCACTCAAGGCATTCATTCATCTAACACCACCCGAGCTGTTCACTTTCCTTGATTTCCTCCCGACAGTCTCATAGAAGAAGTACTGACCTTGCTACTGTAAATTCCTCTGGGGCAGCGACACTGTCTTGTCTATTTCTGCATCTCCAGTGCTTGGCCCCGTAGCTGAGCTGTATGAATTGATAAAATGTGCATGCTTACTCCAGAACTTGGAGCCTTTGCTCTGTTGGAGCCCCTGCCTGGAAAGCCCTGATTCTTCTCTCTCCCCATGCAAGGTCTACTCCTTCTTCCACACTCTACTCAAGCCCCATCTTCTCTATGAAGTTTCCCAGCCCGCATTCATTATCTTCAAAACATGCATATGATGTGGGGCCGCTGAGTCGCGAGTTGAAAAGGAATTTTCAGACACGAGCCACTCGTTCGGGCACCTTTATTTTGTGTTCGGCATGGGGACAGGACCCATGGGCAGTAAAGAGCTGCTGCCTGGAAGTGTCTGTCTGGGGCCATTATATACGATTTTTAGCTATTTTACTATTCTATAGAAATGTCAAAAGAGAAAGTATTAGGTGGTCTGGTTAGCCTCAAAGATTAGGGCATGGGGGTGAATGAATGAGGTATGCCTTAAGGAACACGTAGGCAGGAGATTAAAGTCATTGATTACCTCCTGAGGTAAATTCCTTCACTCCCAGCCAGAGGCGATTAAGTAAGTAGGGGCATGTGAGACTGTGTGGAGTTCTCATGGAAATTGTAAAATGAGTCATAAACAAGGTTTCGACCATGTCACATATAGCTCCTTGGTTTGCAAGTGTATGTTAATATATCTCCTTTCTCTGAACACCGGTCTGTGCTTCATCATAGCCTGGTTGTTGTTAAAATACGGGCTCTTTTTCTCCTGTGGAAAGGGAATGGAATTTAGATAACAATAATACTAATCAATAATTCGGTTCCTATCATGCATGCTTCCCAAGCAAAGTATCATTTGAAGTGAAAACAATCTGAGTATGACGTTTGTCTCTGCATCTACTATTTGTGAACTTGAGCAAGACATTTCAACTCTCCTTGGTTTCTTCATATGGAAAATAGGAATTATAATAACAATTTTCATGTTCTCTTCATAGGGTTGTTTTGAAGATCATAAAAGCTATTAGTCAGGACAGTGCTTTGAAACCCGGAAGGTGCTGTGTGTTATTGTCATTGTTTGGAGTTCTCTGAGTGCAGGGAGCCTGTCTTACTGATTTTATGGCCATCTCCCTGCCCTACTCCATGCACAAGTGCTCAGCCACAGTACTGGGGAAACACATAGCAAATGTTTGTCGAGTTAAACTAAAGATTTGTAGAGAAAACAGTGCTGGGAGGGTTGGCTGAGACCAGGTGGGGAATCCCATAGTGTGTGGGGTTTGGGTATTGTTAGGGTATCTGGGGGATTTTCTTAGGGTAACAAGTCTGCAGGGCTCAGAGGTCACAGCCTAGGGCACTGCAACTATTAAGAGGAAATTTCAGGAAAGAGCAAGGTGAAGATTAAGAAATCCTAGGGAATGGGGGTTAAGGAAGCTCAAGCTTTAAAAATACTTGGGTACCTGCGGCCTGCTGGCTGCAAACCTTCATCTGGTTTCGTTTTTCCAACCACCTTGTGAAGTAGATGTTACTGTCCCGATTTTAAGGATGAAGAGACTTGCCCAGAGCCAGCACTCCCTCCACCGTTCCATATTACCTCCCTGACCCTGGACTGAGGTCTTGACGTCCCATCTTGACGACCTAATGGAGCCAGAGTAAGATGACCCCTTGAAAGACCCCCTGAATGTTCCTAGGGGAGAAAACCAATAGGTGTGATGACTGTAAGAAAACATTTGGTTGGAAATCACAGATTGTCATCCAGGAGTGAGCTCACACCAGGGAGAAGAAACCCAATAGAGCTTCCTGTGTTGTTGCCCGGGTGGTCTGGTCCCTGAAGCTCCTGCCTGTCTGTATGTCCACTTAACTCGCAAACATCCATCACCGCAGGGCATGGGTTGGGGTGACATGGAGGGGCAGGGAGTATGGAGGGGGATGGGAAAATCAACTGGTGATCTCCAACAGCTGGCCTCCCTCAGCCACCTCCCGCCCTGGCCTCAAGGTTCCCAGGGGCAGGGGTGAGTCTGATTAAGAGCCGTCTGTCAGGACATGCCCACCAGCTGCCGAGTGACCTCAGAGGCTGTTTAATGTCCAGCAACACAATGTCAGTCACAACCTTTGCCCTGTCTGCACCACTGGAGGATGGCGTTTATTCTAAAGAGGAAAACATCTTTAAAATAGAAGTTAGCCTCCTCTGCCCACCCCCTGGCTTTTCCTGCAACTTCAAGGCTCTCTTTAGAAGCGTGGAGATGGCTGTTTTCTTTCTCTAGTTGAGCCAAGAAAGGGGCCAGGTGGGAAATTTACCAAAAGGAACAGACCACTGGGACCAGTTATTGTCTTGGATCCCATGAAAACATTTTGATTTCCAAGGAAATGTCTCAGAGAGGCCCCCTACCCCTTTTATGAAGTGGGGAGGACACTTCTTATTTTCATTTCTCAGCCCCTGCCTGTTACCCAGAAGGGCAGTGTGCACTCCCAGGTCTAGAGGTGCATGGTGCAATAAGGTAGCCACTAGCCACAAGTGGCTATTCAAGTTTAAATTTATATTATTTAAAATTAAATAAAATTAATATTTCAGTTCTTCAGCCACATTATGTCAAGTTGGAGAAAGTTCTTTTGGATAGCACTGGCGTTGAGCGGTGGTTCTCCACTCTGGCTGCCCATTGGAGTCCCCTGGGAGCTTATGAAAAGTCCTGATACCTGGTTGGGGCTTACCTCCAAGACTTAAAGTCAATAGGTCTGGGTGGGATCTGGCACTGGGATTTTCCAAAAGTTCCAGGAATGATTCTAATGTGCAGCTAAGACTGGTCCACTGAGTCCCATACCTACCTTGTTATAAGGAATTTTGGAGCTTTTTAAAAATACAGATTCCTAGGAAACTTCCCTAAGGATTTTCCTAGGTCTAGGGCAGGTCTCAGGAATCTGTGTCTTTATTAAGCATGTCAAGTAATTCTTATGGTCATACAAGTTTGGGAAAAATGGATGTAGACTAGAGATAGGAAGAATGTCACTCACCAGGCACCTGTTAGGTCAGGCCATGTGCTGGGGCTTTGGCCATTGGGCCCCAAGGCCATAAGTGTCCTGCAAGGTGGGCTTTATCTGTACTTATGTCACAGGTAAGGAAAATGGAAATTCAGGAAAGGTGAAGTCTTTGCCCAAAGTCACTTAGCCAGCAAGTGGTGGCACTGGCCTTTAGACCCAGTCTAAGTGTTTAAGACAGTGGGCTCTGGAGTCACTTGGGGGTTCAAATCTCGCCACTAAGTGTGTGACCTTGGACAAGTCACCTAACCTCTCAAAGTTGATTTCCTTCTTTGTAAAATGCGAATCATAACAGTACCTACCTCTTAGGGACGTGGCAGTGATTAAGTGAGATGATGTAGGTAACAGGCTTTCTGTGGTACTGCAGGAGTCAGATTAGCATCCGATAGATATAGTTCTGGTGATAACGAAGAGAATGCTACTCCAGGCAGGTCTGTTCTTTTCATCACATCTTTATTCCGAGAGAATCTTTTGTGCTTCTTTCACTATCTCTTTGTCTGTCTGTCTGTCTGTCTGTCTGTCTCTGTTTTGCTCTACGGTACAGAGGTGTTGGTTCTGTTCCTTCATGCTCTGGCTCTAGCTGCTGGGTGTGGGGAGTCAGGAAGGCTTCTTGCTGTTACCAGATGGGCCCAGGCTACCTCCTTGCCCCAAGTCCCCTGTGCTGCAGGGCTGCAAATACAACTTCAGCAGAATAATACAAACCGTAATTTATATGTCAATGTGTTTAATCCTTTCTGGAAACCTATGGGGCAGGTATTATTCCTCTCTTTTTTCATTCCAAGAAACAGAGGCTTAGGGTCATTAAAACATTCATCCATGGTCACATAACCAGTAACTAGCAGAACTGAGATTTGAACCCAGGTTCAGGCCCCAAGGCTGTTACTCTAGGTTGTCACCCAAATGGAAAACAGAAAGAAAAAACATCCATATAATAGAAACAGAGTTTTGGGTGTTTTACTTTCTAAGGAACTTTCATACACACAGAATCATTGGATTCTCATAATATACATTGGGTGGTGGGGGTTGTTATCCCAATTTCTAGATCAGGAGAGTGAGAGAGTGAGGTTCCTGGAGGATGGGATATACCAGGTTACCCAGTTAGTAGCAGTAGACATGGAAGAAGCCATGGTCTTTTTGGCTGCCACATTTCTGCTCTCCAACACAACATCACTCAAGAGAAGTTACACTTGTTATTTTCCAGTTTTTGATCATCCTCATCCTTCTTCTGCCTCACCCATGAATGGCAAGGAGCCTTTCTCTTCCAAGGGTGGAAGTGCTTGAATTTGGTTAAGCCTGAGAAAACACAAGATGGGAGTTATCTCATGACGCCATCTTAGTTCTAGTTCTTTCCCAGGATGAGGGAATATCCTGTGGCCTCTAGATTCCCTGCAGGGAAATGCTGGCTCCTGGGAAGGCCTCTTCCTGTTCATTCCCTGCAGTTCTCTACTTACACAGAAGGAAAACTAGCTCCTGAGCCAGATAAGCAGCAAAGGGATGGTGCAAGAGAATGGCTGTTGGAGTCAGGTAGACCTGGGTCTGAATCCCTGTTCTGTTTCCTGCTTGCTGTGTGACCTTGGGCACATCATTTAACCTCTCTGAGCCCCAGCTCGCTCTACTGTAAAACTGAGAATAATAATGTTTATCTTATATGATTAGTGTGAAGGTTGAATTAGACAATGGCTGTCAATGCCCAGCAGTGCCTGGTGTACAATGGGAATCATCACCATCTATGATCATAGTTATCAGCCAGCCAAGTGGAGAAGCAGAGGAAGGAAGGGGGAGCCCTAATACTTCACTTGGAGTTGCCCCAAGGCCCCTTTCTCTCAGTGTACGTTGGGGACAGAGGAAAAGGGGGGTTGGTCCTGGAGAAAGGACAGAGGCCCTTTAATGAGCTCAGGAAAGCCCATCTCTTGACAATAACAGCCTGGGGCTCTGCAATAACATCCTGCCAGAAGAGGCAGCGACAGGATATGTGCTGGGGGTGGAAGCGTGTGGCAGCCCCACTGGCCGCCCGCCTGGCCGCGTCTCCCTTAGTCCTAAAGAGGCTCAGGAAGTAGCAGCCGGGGATCAGAGGCAGATGAAGACTTCCCTCTCCACATGCATCCTGGACTGATACAGAGACTGGAATATTGACTGTCTGGGATGGACAGTCCTGTTGGACAGATTGTTAGTGCTTTCTCTGTGAGCTGTTCCCGCCCCATGGCTGTCCCTGCCTCAGCTGGAACTGCCCTCTGGGTCCATGCTTAGTGGCCTCCCACGGTTCCACTGAGTCAAGGAGCAGGACCAGTGAAGGGGAGTGGTCCCCACCTGCCAATCAAAACACCAATATTTGTTGAAGGCCTTCTGTGTGCTGAGGACAGGGCTTGTCTGTGGAAATACAATGATGATGGAGAGAGATACTATCTCAGCCCCTGGGGAGTTTACAGTTGGGTGGGGTAGAGAGGTGATGAGCAAATACAGTGAGCGGAATAGAATTCCAGAAGTCCAGAGTGCAGGTGGAATTGCACCATGGAAGTCTTCATGGTAGAGAATGATGGGCACAGAGCTGAAGGATGAGCAGGAGTTGGCCACGTGAAGAGGTGGGAATGACTCTGAGTGTATGAGAGGAGCTGAGGGCTGAGTTGGGACTGCAGCTCAGAGTTCCGGGGTCTGTGGCTGGCGAGAATGCCTAGGCCAGACGCTTTGAGGGCGGGTCATATCAACAATGCTGAAATTCACCTGCAGGGTAGTGGGAAACCACGGAAGCCTTTTAAGAGGGGAAGTGATGCAATCAAATTTGTGGTTTGAATCTTCACATGTCTCCACCCATCAATGAGCAAACCTTCACAAGGACCCTCTCTGCTCTCAAGCCTGGAGGAGACTCAAGGAAACTGCTTGTCAGAGCCAGAGTCCAGTGGAGTGGAGGTGAGAGATTTATCTGCGTGGGACACAGTGGGGCAGGGCTCAGACCCTGGCTCTGTCAGTCATTGACATAGTGACCTGGGCAAGTCACTTTCGCCCTCTGGACCCCATTGCTCAAGTATAAAAAAAAAAGATGGAACCAGGTGAATCTTAAATGTCCTTTCAGATAATACATTCTATGATCCAAACCTAAGATAAGTTTTGCTGTCCTCAAGAAGCTTATGGTCTGGGGGGTGCATGATCGAATGAGGCAGCATGCTTGGTAAATGCTGGCTGATTCTTAGGAAGCGTCTGATCGGAGACAGGGGATGGAGGGAAGACCATAAGTCTCTGTGTCCTGAAAAATGTATTTTATGCATGCAGAGGAGGGAGGGATTGCCACAATGTGCTCACTGCCTGCTGAAACTGAGGTTGGATTCTCCATTAATCTCAGTCCTGAGTGGGCTTAGCCTCTCCAGCTGGTGGGCCAGGGACACACAGGCTACAGCTGCTCTCCCCATGGGAGATTCCAGGGATACTGCTTTCAGGATGCTCCCATCCTGAGTTTTTGGAGGCCCTGAATCATAAACAGGGCACATCCCAGTGGAGGCAGGGAGGCTACGGGGAAAGATGTGAACTTGAAGTAGGAGACCTGGGTTATAGTCCTAGCTCTGTGAGTGACATGTCCTTTGACTTTGGGGACATGTCAGTCTTCCACTCAGGGACTTAGTTTCCTCAGCTATAAAGTGACATAGTTTTTCCAAGTGATAGCTGTGTTCTGGGCATTGGGTGCTGGTGATAAACTATGAAAAAGAGTAAGTCACTTTCCTCAGACAGCCTTCAGTCTGGTGGGGAGTTGTGTGTGGAACTTTCAATGTAGTGTACTGACTACAGTGCTAAAGGGATGCCTGGGGGGTGTGGAGGCACATGCATAGGGCCTTTAGTCTAGCTGGGGAGGTGCAGGAAGTCTTCCTGGAGAAGGAGACTACATTCACATTTGAATGATCAGTGCTAGTCAGTTGGTGGAAGGAGGCGGGGGCAGGAGGAGCACTTTAGATATTTCCAGAGAACAAGGAATCTAGTCATCTTGCGTTTTGCAGCATAAAGTCTGGCTCCCCACCCTGCCTCCTCTCCCCAGTCTGACTGCTGCCCTGGAGCTGTTCTCTTTCTGCCCACTGGCTGGGAGGGCAGCCAGCACCGGAGGTCTCCGGGGTAGACTTCTGAGCACCTTCTGCTGGAATGAACTCTGAGCACAGCCCACAGTTGGCTTTAAGTCACAAGCTTGCCTGGAGGAGAGTTTTCCAGCAGTCAGCAGGATGTCCTCTTTGGAGCCTGAAAGACTTAGATCAGAGGCAAACAACTTGGTCTCTGCCGGGGTTTGCTGGAAGAGATGTCTTCCACCCCTCAGGGGCTTCCTAAGGGCAAAATACTCAGCTCCATCTGCCCATTTTGGGAATATTTATTGAGTGTAGCTACAGGGTGAGGAGGAGTGAGAGAAAACAAATAATCTCATCAATGAACACACTTGGAAACTGGTAGGAATGCCATACAGGAAAGAGGGTGGTCTTATGTGGGAGTCTAAGCAGGGACTCTGAGCTGGCCTGGCAAGTTCCTGGGAGGACTCCTGAGCAGGGATGCTCGAGGTGAGATCTAGAGGAAGAGAAGAAATTCACTAGTTGAAGAATGGGGTGGGTTAGAGTAGGAGCAGAGCAGCATTCTAGACAAAGAATAGCATGAACAAAGGCTCTGGGACTAGGGATCCTTGTCCATTAAGAAGGTAAAAGGCCAGCTGGCTGATGTGCAGAGGAAAAGGGATGATGATGTGACATGATGCCGAAGGGCTGGCTGGGTTAGCCCTACGGGTTCTGCAGGCTGCAATGAAGCTTTTGTTCCTTACCTTAAAATCAATGGGGATCCATATCAGCAGGGGGCTAATAGGATCAGATTTGTGTTTTGAAAAGAAACATCACTCTGGATGCCTCAAGGAGAATGGATGAGAGGAGGTGGTGGATGTTGCTGGACCAGTTAAGAGGCTATTGCATCGGTCCCGGTGGGAGATCAGGGCGGCAGTGGTAGTGGAGGTGCTGAGGGGCTGTCAGTTTTGGAAATGTGATGGAGTGCCTGCAGGTGGTAAGGGAGCCAGCATGGCTTCTGAAATGACAGAGCTGTGGCGGACTGCGAGGTCATCTAGTCCACCTCCTCATCTGACTACACAAGGAAACTGAGGCTCGGAGATAGGGAGGGACTTTCCTACGCCAGCAGAGCAGAGCCAAACCCTGTGTTCATTCTATTCTTCCACAGTAGAATCACAGAATCAGAAAGAGTCTGAGCAGGTAGGAGCCTTAGAACTCAACCAGTCTAATTCTTACATTTTATAGATAAGAAAACTGAGGACTCAAGGGGCGAGGACTTTAGGGGCCAAAGACCACCCTGGGAGTTAATTAATTGATCAGTTGAATGGTCTAGGCATCTGTAAACATGGCTCTGTTGACCCCTAGATAGTGGGACATATGTTTGTTCAGGAGGGAGATAACTTGGCAGAAGTCCCTCCAAATGCTTTCCCAAACCTCCTTGCACCCATTGGCTCCTCACTCAGCTGGCTGCGGGGGTTAGGGAATCCAGATGTCTGGGGCCACCGAAGCCAGCCGGATTTTCCCACGTCATGGGTTCCCAGTATTCGGACTCAACAGCTCAGCAACCACACTGGAGGCGGGTGGGTGGCAGGGAAGGAAAGCCAAGCTGTTCTTCTGGCGACTTTCCCAGCATCTGGGTTTAGGGAGAAGGCTGACTTCCTTGATGTCCTGAATGTCCCCCCTCCAGTAGGTCAGAGCTCTGCAGCTAAAGCCTGAACTTGCCAGTCATCACCTTGTGCCTCAGTACAGGGACCTTGCTCTTTAGAATTAAATGTTGTGATAGGGTCTGACAGATGTTATCAAATATTGTGCTGTTTCCAGATGTAAGAGATCATTTGGGAGATGTGTTAGTGTGGACGCCAAAATGTTGGAATTTTCATTTTTTCCTGAGAAAAACAGGCTAAATATTTGAAATGGAGATCGCATTAGGAAATCCCAGAACGTATTTTTCAGCAGCTGTCTGAGTAGTTCTTTGTCAGTGTGACCTGTCTTTGTCCCTGAAGAATCCTTGAGGTCTAGGGGGACGCAGAGTCTCAGTTCTCTGCAGCTGCCCCTTTGAGCCCTCAGGAATGTTCAGGCGAGGGGGACAATAACACCAGCTTTTGTGGAGGCTCAGGTGGCTGGGAAGACCGTGGCATGTGGAAAAGCACAGAATTTTTGGAACCATGCAACCCTGGGGGTGGGAGTGGGGGCACATTTGCATCCTGGCATCATTAACCACCTGTGTGACGCTGGTGCTCACCTCTCTGAACCTCAGTTTCCTGTTTTGCCAAGTGGGGATGAGGATACCTATTTCACAGTGTCATTGCGAGCATGAAATGAGATAACTGATGGAAAGCACTTAACGGATTGTCTAGCATGGCAAAAGCGCTCAGTAAATTTAAATCGTTATTTCTCACTTCAGGATCCTGAAAGCAACTAAGATTGAGTCAGATTGATTCAGATGAACAGAACTTCCTTTTCAGCTTTGGCTACTCCTAGATGTCTCTTGGGGTTCACTGCCATGGCAACGGGTCGGTGGAGTGGTGAGGAAGCCGAACAGGGCAGCTAAGCAGCCAGAACACTGCCTGGCCTGCTGGCTCCATGTCCAGCGAGGGCGGCAGCCTGATTAATGGCTACCCAATCCACTGGCCTCATCTCAGGCCACCCTGGGGGAAGATTCTCGCCCAGGGAGGGGTAGAGTTTCCCTCACTGGAATGTGCCAAGCCCTGGTCAGTGGTCACAGTTACAGGTGCCGCAGAGTCTTAGAACTGCCGAAGCAGAATATTAGAGCTGGAGGGGACCCTGGAGGTGAGTGACTCCAGTCTCCTTTCTTTCTGGCTAAATACAGAACACACGGGTAATGAATGCCTACCGTGTGCCAACACAGTGTGAAGTTCTTTCCCCAATGGTTAATTTCCACAACAACCCTGCACAATAGGTATAATTATTCCCATCAGGAAGGTGGAAACCGGGGCCCAGAGATGTCAAATCTTTCATTCACAACACACAGCTGGAATTTGCACTCGAGACTTCTCTAATTTCAGGTCCTATGTTCTTGCTACTATCTCATGTTGCTTATTGTCTGTCTGGCTCTTGAGAACTTGTCTGGTGTATCCCTCTATTGTATTTCCAGGGCCTAGGACAGTGCTTCACACATATCAGGGGTTCAATAAAAAATTGTTGAACAAACGAATCGCCACAGATAATCTTGGTACCATTTTTGCAGATATGATCCTAAAAATGGGCCAGATAAGAGTGTGTGTATGTGAGGCTTCTATCAGACCCTAGGAGGGGAAAGAGAGACTTAAGGCCCTAAAGATGACAATCCTCCCTTGGCATCCCATCCCCTCCACCACAGGCTGCTCTCAGCCACACTGGATTCCATGCTGAGCATGCACGTTCCTTCCCCTCTGTGCCTTCTCTCCTACTCCCCCCTACCTGGAATACCCTCATTTCCACCTTGACTTGAGGAACCCATACCTATCTTCAAGTTTCAGATGGCCCCGTCTCCATGAAATTTTCCTTGATGCCTTTAAGGAATTTGATCTCTCTCTTTTCTAAATTTCTGTAATTCTTTCAGGTCTTTTTTGGATGCCTTTGATTGCACTCTGCATTGTCATCTGTCTTCTTGTGACTGCACCGTTCCTCCCCTATTAGACCATGAGCTCTTAGCGAGCCCTGCCCCTCTTTTGTCCTGGCATCATCTGGGGCATCTGGAACAGGGCACACACACCAGTTGTAATAAACGTGGAATTGAATGGAGTTGACTTGGTGCAGAGCTGCCCATCCAGGATCCCCTGTCACCCCAATATTCTGGTATTGGGCTGGATTAGTCTAGGAGTAGGACTAGAATTATGCAGGGCTGAGGTGGTGGGCCTCTGTCTGCCTCCTGACCCTGAAGTGTGGGCTGAAAGCAGCCCTCTCTAGGGAGCTCTCTGACCTCTGCTGACCTTCAGAAGGGCTCTTTTCTTATTTTCTTGGATCAAGCTGAGAAAAACAGGAAGAATCATTAAGAGACAGAGCCTTCCGAGCCAGTAAAATTGTCGTTGATTCTTTTTACAGACACCAAAATCTTTGTTTGTTCATTGTGACAAAAGAGCGGGCTTTTCCTGCTAGCTCCAGGGAGAAGCCTCTACTAACCTCTTGGATCCACCCCAGACACCACGCCCACCCCCCTTCACCTCTCTTTTTCTTTCTTCCACAGTTAGAATCTTTAGTGTTTTCCATACTTAAAAAATGTGGAGTTGGAGGACCCCTCATTTGTGTCTGGAATTTCCCTAAGAGATTATCTGACTCCTTGCTACTCAAAGTGTGGTCCATGGACCAGTGATCCTGGAGGCTTGCTGGAAATGCAATTCCCAGGCCCTTCCAAGCCTAGTGATACAGAATGTGCACCTGAGTGAGATCCCCAGGGAACTGTTATGCATGTTAAAGTTTGAGAACTTTATTTTTAATTATTTTTTATTTTTATTTATTTTATTTATTTTTATTTTTTCTAATGAGAGGTGGCATCTGAGCCCTGGAGGGGGAAATTGACTCGTGAGTTAGTGGCAAGATTACTTTGGTTTAACAAACATGTGTTGAAAAGCTGCTGTACACCCAGTCCTGTGTGAGGCACTGTGGATAAAATCTGTAGCAGGGATCTCAATCTCTTTGGCCTTCAGTAATTCTTTCATGTACCTAACATTGCCTTGCCCACACCAGGGCCTCAGCAAGTGTTTGTTGAGTGAATAAGCCTCTTGAATCCCAGCCCGGAGTTTCTTCCACATCACTACAGCTGCCTTCTATAATTACCATCCTCCTTGAGTAACTCGTAGCACTTTGAGACAGAAATAATTAAGTTCTTTAAGAAGAAATTCAGAGTGGGCTGTATCCTTGGTTTTACCAACTCTGGACAGTAGAAGCCCAAGACTTTAATTATGAGAAAATGTTCATGCAATCCAGAAATCCATATATCACAAATGACAGCAGGGAAGGGTCCGTACCGAAACAAGAAACGATTTCCAATTGACTGAACATCTTTGATAGGTCTCATTTCTGTGGCTGATGATTCTGTTCTGTCTACGCTGGATGTCTTCTGGGTGTTCCATGTTGCCCTTGTCCCCTGAAATCTGATCTCTATCGGAATGTCTAGTTCTACCATTAGGGGATTTATTATTGATTTAACATTTGCTTAAAGTAATCGTTAGAAGCAACCTTTGTTTCTAAAGAAGACTTTGCCTCTCCCTTATCTGTTCATCAAAACAGTGACTGTGCAGGGCAGCTGCTCTCCCTTCTGTAAATCACAGGCTTAGCGTCTGCACCTGTGCTTCCTTTGGCTGCTGCGTTATTTCTGGAAGCTCAATATTCTTCCACTATCAGGGAGTGGGATGGGGTTTTAAATTCTTTGCATGGAAGGAGTCACATACTGCTTTGCATCCAAGTTGTAAATGACTTTTCTGTTGGGGAAAAGCATGCCGCCATGATATGTTTCTCTGTAATGACGATATTTTGCAGTAGTAGCTTGGGATGTCAAAATGCTTTAAGACCAGTATGAGATAGGTTGTAATCTCCTCCTCTTTGTTAATTTTTGTGGTCCTTGTCAAACACTTTTAATAGTCGCATCTTTACCATGTTATGCACTGGCATTTCCTAAAGCTAAGGAAAGAGATACAAATTTCCAGTGGTATTATTCTTGGAAAAGTTAGAAACTGGAACTGAATATCTCACGTGTTCCTTGCCTTGGCCAATTTAATTGCATCTAGAATAATTATTCTTAATAATAAAAACATAGCAGTAGCTAATTTGTTTTGTTGATTTTTATTATGTGCCAGGAAATATTCTAAGCTCATTCATAGGGATTATGTCATTGAATCACTACTACAACACTGTGAGATGCGAAGTATCCCCACTATACAGAGAAAGGAATGAGTCAGGGGAATATCAAGCAACTTATCTAGCTAGTAAGTGGCCACAGCAGGACTTGAACTTGGGTGGTGTATACTCATTACACAGCTTGCTTCTGGGACGGAATGGGTTTCAGCTTTATGTTGCTGAGATTTTTGTCCCCAATAAGTCTTTTCCTTGTAGACTAGTGTTGAAGTTGTGTATTGTTGCAACAAATAGCCCCAAACACAGAGGCTTAAAACAATAAATTCGTTGTGTTAAAAGAGAAATGGAGGCATATTAAAAATTTTAAGAGTTATGTGAGCAAAAATCAAACTGGAAGTGGTTAGGAGCGCTCCACGGACAGGAGCTAGGGATAAGACTTTCATAGAAAAGGTGCAGAAGCAAAGCAAGGGAATTATTTGATTGGCTGTAGCTTAAGCAGTTGCCTTATTTGGGAAAACCTAGTTGGCTGCTTGTGATTGCTTGTTCTTAGGTTCTGATTTCGTAACCTTGAGGCATTGACAGGCTTAGGTTTTGGTTTGTTGATGTAGGCTACTAAGGCATTAAAGCCGCCTCAGTCTAATGGCCTCCTTGTTTAATTAATTTAACAGTCATCAACACTGTAGTTAGCTGGACAGTTCTTTTGCTGGTCCTGGTTGGGATATCTTTGCTGTGGTCAGAGGGTGGCTGGGGCTGGGATATTCATGAAAGATCCACTAATGTGTCTGGTATCTGGAGGGTGGCTGGAAAGCTGGGCTCAGCTGGCATATTGAAATGGCTGAGCCTTTCTTCTCTCTGTGGTTCCTCCATGTGGGCTCTCCGTTCATCTCCATGGATCAGACTTAATCTATGGGAGCTCAGGGCTTCCAAGAGCACAAAAGCAGAAGCTGCCAAGCCCTCTTAAGGATTAGGTCTGGAACCGGCACAGCATCACTTCTACTACCTTCCTTTGGTTACATCCAGCCGCAGGGCCATCTCAGATTCAGTGTGGGCGTGGACTACACAAGGCTGTGAGTATTGGAGGCACGGTTCACTTGGCCCCACTTTTGGAGACTGTTGGAGCTGACCGACACCATCTATCTGGTGTACGATGGTGGTTTAGCACTGGGTCTGGAGAACAGGTGTGGATTAAAACCCTGGCTTTGTCACATTTCAGCTGTGTGATGTTAGGTAAGTTACTTGAACATCTCTCAGCTTCTAGTTCTTTCCCTGTAAAAGAGGGAAGCTAGTAGTAGTTGCTGTCACTAATTGAGTATCACTCTGTGCCAGGTACCGTTCTAAGCACTTTACATACACGAACTCATTTAATCCTCTTAGGGACCCTAGGAAGTGGCTACCATTGTCCTTTCAAATTCATAGTCAAAGAAATTCAGACAAAAAGAGATGATGTTACCTGCCCAAGATCACATGGATGGCAAGTGGCAGCATTGGGATTGGAACCCACGCACTGTGGCTCCCGAGTCCTTGCTCTTAATTATGCTTTGCATTCTCAATAGTAGCTCTCCCAGTGAGACTTCAATGAGATATTGCAGGTGAAGCGCTTGGTGCAGTGTGTGGTACGATGTAAATGTACAAGAGTCGGCAGTGGTTTTTTCTTAGCATCATTATGCTAACAGTCTTAGCATCATCCTGAGAGGTCCAGCTTGTCACCTTAGTCTTTCAGTACAAGCTGAGTACAAGATGAGTACAAGCTGTTCGTTCCCATTTTTTATATGACTCTATGTAATATTCCCATTTCAAACATATTTGGGCCCATCTCGAAGGTAATTTGCTTCCTGGATGTGCTTCTTTGTGTACAGCCAAGGGAGTCTTACACTCTCCTTCTAGGAAATCACTTTAGAGTGATGCTCTGCCTCTAACACGTCACTGTGGATACAAATCTATCTGTACTTTGAAAATGTCGCTGATTATTTAGGCTTGAACTCCAGTTCCTGAAGCTCCACTGCTCTGTTTAAGATCCTCCAGGACACTCAGAATGATACAGATTATTTAAACCAATGCTGTATGTTCAGAATTTTCTACCTCTGTCTCTGAGTTCTTAGGTTTGGGCTGTTTCTTGATGTTATGAATCTGTGTGTATTATCTGCTTCCTCCCTCCTGTTTCCAACTTACTCATCAGGGTTTTCTGACTTACTGATTGTAGGCTGTCTGTTGGTCATTTTGTTCATAGCATTAGGATAGCCTTTCTGCTACTTGGGTCTTGCTGAGCATAGCTGAAGTAAAAGAAAAAAAAACAAAAAGGAGTTATCCTTGATTCCTCTTTTGTTCTCTCTCGCCATATCCAATGCATCAGCAAGTCCCACTGGCACTGTCTCTAAAACATATCCTCAATTTGTCTCCTTAGCCACCAACACTGGGACCCCTTTAGAACATCTTTCAACTGAATTCATGCAGAAGGTCCCCCCCTGGTGTCCCAGCTTATATTCTCTCTCCTTTGGAACATTTTCCATACAGCATCCAGAATGGTCTTTGAAAATGTAATCAGATCACGTCATTCCTTGCTTAAAACCCTCTAGTGGTTTCCCGTGGCTTTTTCATTAAATGTGAAGTCTGACCAGGGCCTGCAAGGACCTATTTGTTCTGAGCCTACGTTTTCAACCTCATTCCCCAATGCTTATTTTTCTTGTTTATCATCTGCTCTACGTACCCCACCACCGCCCCCTGCCACCTCCATATGGAAAGTAGGCACCAAGGAATGGGGGACTTTATCTTGTTCATTGTCATATATACAGCACTTGAAACATGCTTAGCACGTGGAGGTATGTGACCAATGTATTTGAATGAATGAAAGCATAAGCTGTTCCTTTATATGGGAATTTAACTCTTGACCAGCTAAGATTCCTATACCAACCATTTCCAGAGCTTTCACTTTTAATTTACCTACCCAGGGATCTCTTTTGAAGACTGGCTCAGCTATAAGAGTAGAATCCTCAGTTTTGTAAAAATCAGCCACATTATTATGTATTTTCTAGAACTTCATGCTGTGTACTTCTGGATGATTCCATGAGCTAAGTATAAAGCTAGGGGGAACACATTTGATAGTATTCTTTTTCTCATAACCCTCTCATAGTGGCGTTTTCATCTCTCTGTCTTCCATGGTGAGTGGGTTGGGGATAATCATCAGTAACACAATATAGCAAACATTTTCTCCTCTGATAGTCTCTTAACCACCATCCACGGCCAGTAACTCTTTCCCATCAATCCCTCTTATCCCTCCAATGACAAACCTATCCCTGCAGTAGTAATTTCTGGTACATGTTGTGAAATCTGAGTGCCATAGGCTAACTCTTTAGCTTGGTAGTACTTTTTCTCAGTTTCCTAACCTCTCCTCACATGACTATTTTCAATTAGGAGTTTCATTCCTTTCATGAAGTTCATGTTGCATTATTGTTTGCTTCAAACATTTTTAGTCTCAGCCCAAACTGATCCAAATCACGTTTCTAGTGTTTTAATTAGTTTTAAATCAGTTTGAAAGTAGAAATGAAAAGGACAGGAGAAGTAAAGAATTTGAAGCATTAAAAAATTGGAAAAGCTGACTATTTCTAGACCTACGTGTTAAGAGATAAAATTGAAAAAGGCTGTCAGCAATAAGGCCCACTAAAAATTTTCAGTTAAAGTAACTTAGCCAAGTGGAAACAAGTAAGAACAAGAATGTGACTTTCCATCTATTGTTTCAGATAATTGCAAGGTTGCCGTTAAAAGAGAAGGCATGGGGGAAGAGAAAACAAGGAATCAAGGTAGCCTTGAAAACACTTTTTAGGAAAGAACTTTGTGTGTGTACTGAAACATGGAACCTAGTGGAAGCAAACAAAAGTCGACCAAGTTTTTAAGGGAGGTGAATTGCTAAGAAATGATGAACTTGGATTCAAAAAGCTTTTGACTATTGAGACCTAAAACAAATTTCAGGCCAGCATACTTGCACCACAGGAGGCTCGTTCAAAAAGGTGGGCAACTCCTAATAGAAGAGTGCATACTTCCCAACACCCACTTTAGATATGGCCATGGCGGATAATGGAAAATGGAGACCCTCCAAGAGAGAAAAGTCAGAGGCTACAGAGAACGACCAACAAAGGTGTTCTTCCCAGAAAGCAGAATCTAATAAAAGTCTCATAAAGGAACCTGATCTGAGGCCTTAATAATGTTCTCCCATCAGGATTTCAGAATTGCTATGGACAATGACTGCTGTGTGTGTTTATTTTCCCTCTTTCCAAACAAAGGTTTTAATTTGCTGTTACTCTGTCCCTGTGCCACCATTGTGTATTCGGTATGTGTAGAGTGGGTGAGTGGTAACTTTCCTTTTCAGTTCATAGGTCCTTGGACCACAAGCAGACCTAATGGAGAATACTGCATCATTGGTGATCTTGAGCTTTGAGCTGGATGTGGTGATAAGGTAAGATGAATGTGACAGGAATATTGAAACAGGTATTTGGTGACCAGTAGAGCAGATATGTTAGAGCTAGTAGGGTTTACCAGATCCTGTTTCCTTTGTCTTTTAGGTACATAGCTAGTTTACTCCCTTGAAGTTAAATGGAACCAGGGGACTGAGTTCTGACCAATGAAATATGGCTGGAATTGATGTACAATACTTCCAACTTTCCCCCCTCAAAATCTCCTTTGAGATCTTCTATAGTGCAGAGGATTCAGCAGAGGGCTCTGTGGCCTTAGGGGTGGCAGAGTCACTAGATAGAAGGATCATGGGTCCCTGACTAACCACGTGGAGTAGAGCCTTTGACATGCATTGGAATGTAACATGAGCAGGATATAAGCTTTTATTGTGTTAAATAATCCAGTAAACAAACCTTTATTCTGTTGAGATTTGGGAATCACCTGTTGTCATAATTAGCCTACCTTGACCAATGCAGTAATCAAAGCTATATGCAATGAAACATAATAGGATATGTGTTGGTTTTACCTATTACTCTCCAATTTTCTTTCACCAAGTAGTTGTAGAGGACCTCTGTGTCTAAAAGCTTACTTCTGATTGAGACTGGATTTTCTTTAATGTCTCATATTGTTCTTGTCCCCTGAAGTCAGTTAGTCCCCAAGTATCATTTGAGTGCCTAAACCCAGATCTACTGCTTACTAGCTGTGTGACCTTGGGCACATATTAACTTGTCTGAGCCTCAGTTCCCTCATTTGTAAACGGGTATAATAAGAGTACCTATCTTGGGTTATTGTGAGAATTAAGTGAATTAATCCATATGTAGTGATCAGCACAGCATCCAGCACATGGTACATGCTCAATAAATGTTTCTTCTTCATCATCACCACCACCATAATCATCATCATCATCATCATCATCATCATCATCAGTTACAAGGTATATGCTGGGCACTAGGGATAGCACTGAATGAGATATACAAGGTCTGGACTTCTGTCAGATATCTGATTATTTCATGATCCTTATTTTTGATTTTGCACTTGTTCAATATAATCTCTATTAAGTATTTAATTTTAAGAGAAAGGTTTTGCCTCCCTCCAATCTACTCCAGCAAACACTGGTTATGGATGCACATGTTCTTTGTCTTTCTATCCGAGTGTTCTGAGTCAGTATCTGTGTTTCCTTTGGTGGCTTTACTCTGTGGTGCAGTATTTTTCTGTACCCTGTGGCAATTGGAGTGGGAGGTATAGTGAGAGGTTAAATCTCTATTGGTGGAAGGAACCACTTCCTGCTTAGAACAACTTCCTGTTTGGATGACTCCCTGCTTAGAGCCACTTCCTCTTTAGATACTTGGGTAAAAATGGCTGCAATTGTACATATAAAAGTACACTTTCCTCCTCCTTTTTCAGTCTCTGTTTCCAAGGTACACTGACCAATCGTGTCATTTCCAATGGTGTGTAGGCAACACTTGTAAGACTCAGGAGATTTAGAATCCCTTCCCTCTTTTATTAACCTATAAGAACAGAGATTGAACCTACACCAGTAATGGCCTCATCCATCCGCTAGGCCATGCATTTAGATGTCCAGTTTACCCATATTCCTGAGCTAGTGTCCTTTTGTCCACGTGGCTGGCATGGGCCGTCTCCCCGTCACACACTCCTTAGGGATGCTAACTAGGCAGGCACACCCACTTGCCTTGGCATGTTTTATAGATGACCTAAGGTGTAAACACCAACATGTATAAGACATATGCTCTCTTTGTGTAATTTCAGGCACCAAAATATGCCTACACATAGGGGTGTGTGCATACAGACACATGCGTATTCTTTTTTGCCTGGTAGAAATATGCTTCTGTGATGTTCCTTCTACTCCCACACATGCCCCTCCATGGCTGGCACATCTCCTAATTATTCCCATCTACTCCTTCCTCATAGACCTTCTCTGTGTATATTTTGGCACACATTCTCTTGATTCCGCCTAGTTCTTTTCTCTCTCTCTTTCTTTCCCTGCCTCCATCCCCTTCCCTTCTCTTCAAACTCTTTAGAAAATTTGTTAAACTATATACTCTTTATTATTTATGTACATTTATGAAAAATTATTCACAGTTACAAAAGTGCATGGTTATAAAATCATCTCCATACAAAGGTTGGCATCTTCCCCTTCCCCACCCCTCCCTAACCCTCCCACCCCCAGACATCAGCACTCCACAGGACAGCCCTTAGAATAGCTGAGAGCTCTGTGGATCCAGAGCTCTCCACCCAGTGCTGTGGCTAACAGGATGATGATTTACAAAGGACCTTGGAACTTGCCTTCTTCACTTCCCTTTTGCCTCCTTCTGGGGTGGGAAGGGCAGACAAGTTTCTCCAGTTTTAGGAAGATGTTATTCTGAGGAGTGGACAAAGGTGTCTCTTTGCACTCCTCTAGAACTGGAAAGGATGTCAGAGTGATATCGACAAAGACACCAATGGGGAAAATGGGGGCTGTACGTCTTTCCTGATGGTTAAAGAGAACCACCTGTCTTGGTCTATTCAAATTCCATACACCAAGCTCCGTGAAAGGAGCCAGAAAACTCTATAGCAACTCTGGGGACCTATTTTGCAGGGTTCCCTGGGAATCCCTATAGGAATAGAGAAACAGATGAGGGTTTGTCATAGGATGACCAGAAATAACTGGTCCAGAGTGGTGTGGTGCAGATGTGGGGTCTTTTCCAAAGAACAAATTTTCTTGGCCCTAGCCAGTGAGCATCACAGCCCTATTGGTTAGCTAAACTTTGATATCCTCAGGCCCAGTGTGAAGGAAGCTTCTGTGATAAGGACAAATCTCTGAGGGGTAGAGAACAGAGGGAAGTAGTCAGGGTGTTATTAGGCTGCTACGGCCACACATTTCTCTCTTTTTTTATTTTCTGAGCAGGTATCCCTATCCCACCCCTAATGGGATTCCATCTTAGTGTATCAAATGATGCAATAAACAGACAGCTGAGTAGACTGTGTCAGAGAACTGAACTCAAGTTCCAGAGAGATTGGCCCCATATCAGTAGATACCCAACATACACGGACCTCATGAACAGACACACAGACTCAGAGATACCCCAACACTTACATGTTAACTAGTGTGGAAAAAACTCAATGAAGCCTTGGAGGAACACCATCATGGGTTCTTGGTCAGCAGGGTTGTGGGAACAGTTCTAACCAGGACTGCTAGATTACCTCTAGAAGCGTGCCTCTAGAAGCTTGCTTCTGATAGTCTGCACAAGACGGTGGTGATGGGAAGCAGGGAAGAAGCAGAATTCCTTGGCAGTGGGGAAGTTGAAGCCTTTCCTCATTGTGCTTTAGTGGACTGGGGACCTTCTAGCAGCTGGAGAAGCATCTGTTTTTTAAAGCCATGTATGCTACTTAGAAAGGTTTGCCATTAATGGGGACTAAATAGTCTCATTAGAAAGGACATTTGATCTCAAGGGGCATTTGATGTCTTGTTTGGTTCTAGTTTTACACAAAACGTACATATCTTAAAATGTACTAACTATATTTCAGCAAACAAGAGTCTCTAGCAGATTATCATACATGTATATGGTGTCATTCTATGGGAAGCTTAACTACTTGTGTCAGGACTATTATTTATAAAAGTTCCTCCCCAAATACTTTAGGCTGTCAGATTGGCTTGTGGAGAGCAGCCCCAGTCTGCCCATCCACGGACATAGAAGAAGAGAGCAGGCAGTTCTGCTCTAGATGTCACAGGAGCATGGCTCTGTCCCAGATGTTGTAAGTGAGATTCAGGGGACACAACGTTCCAGTACCCCAGGTCTTGCAAAGTTTCTGGGCACTCTTTTGGTTGACTAGCTCTAGGAAGCATGAATAAGGGAAGACTTCTTGGAAGACGATATGTTGTACTCATTTATTCCTTTTGGGCTGCCAGGAGGATGGGATGATACAAGCTTGCTGGAGCCAGGGGCAAGGTAGAAAGCCCCTGTTTTAATTCTCATCCTGGCCAACCTTGCCAACGTGGTGGACTGTGCCTTAAAGTCTTCCCCTATGCTGCAGAGGTTCTCACCCCATAACTTTCCTGCACCCGTTGTATCTCTTACAATGCAACACAGCAGGGCTTGAGTAGGAGGGGTTAACGCAGCTTCCTCTCCCGTTTCCCAAAGCTCTTATATTTTGCATGACTGCCACCATGGCCATCAGTTCTAATGCGTTATTTACACACTGCAAGGCAGGTGTCTCCTATTCAGATGTTGTCTGTGCTGCTTCTATATTTCAGAGGCTGTGATTTGCCCTACCGGGAGAATATCTAAATCTGTACAGCAGCTGGGTTTTACTGCCCTTCATTTATTTATGTTCATGGCTGCTGAATCCTAAGGACCCCCTACTCAGCCCTCCCAGGCATTCTCTTACCCAAGTACCTGGGAAGAGAACCCAGTTGGAGTTGCCACTTAGGCAAGTCACGCCCGCTCTTGAGTCTCTATTTTTCCAATCTGTAAAATAGGAGTAACGCTGTTTGGTTTGCCTCCCACACAGGTCGTGAAAAGTCAAGGAGAATGATGCAAAAACATTTCATGAACTGTCCAGTGCTGACCAGGTATAAGGAAGATAATGATGAAGCTGATGAAACTGATGACGAAGATGAAGACGATGACAACGACGGTGATAACTGTGCTTGGCACATGACGTTACTTCATTTTTGACTGACTGATTAGACAGAGTTTCCCTGAATGGAGCTGCCTATTGCCTTCCTTCTAGAGTTTATCCAGATAATCTTGGACGAGATACTCAGCCTTCTATAGTTAATTTACAGTTAATTCATCTGTAAAATGGGCATAATAAAAACCACCAGGCAGTGTTGCTGTGATAATTGAAGTAATGAGTCAGTAGATTTAAAAGTACCCAGAAGAGTGTCTGGCCCTTATTAGGAGCTTCATCAGCGCTACTTGAATTTGAACTTATATAGCTATAGAAGGAACTGTGATGTTTCCCAACTTGGATGGGGCAGAACGAGCACAGACTTTATTTTGCTCGTTAAGTAGCATGTGACTTTAGCATCTCTGAGTCTTAATTTCCTCATCTGTAAAATGGGAACAAGAATGCTCACCTCAAAAGATTGTTGTGTACATTAAAGGAAATTGTCTGTGGAGAGAGCTTATCACAGTGCCTGACACTGGCAAGTGCTTAGTAATTAATAGCTCTCTCACCCTTACGCTTAAATGGGTGAGTTGCTCAGAACAAAGAGCAAATCCTCCTATGGTCACAACTGTGGTGGCCTTCTCCCCCTTCAGTCCTGGGTACCACAGTGCACTTCCCTGGAGAGATCCCTTGGTGTGAGCACCGTGGCAAGAACAGTCATGAGATTAGGACTCCCAAGGTGCCAGGACTCTTGCTGCCCCATTGCTGGGCCTCCTGTTTCCCTCTTCTGAAGTGAAAGCTTGAGTAAGAGGCAGGAGACAGGGTTAGGAGACACGGCACTGAAGACATCCATCCTCAGCTTGCTATCTGCCTGGGACATTGCCAGCACGCTACAATTGGTGATGTAGTATGGGGAGCAGTCAATGGGAGGTGGTCTCACCTGGTAGCTGCTGGTAGGAGGAGGCCAGGGGGCTGGCATGTATGTGTTCTCACCCTCCAAGGCGGTGGTGGTCAACGCTAAGAGCTGACAGACTGGGTGTCAGTGGGAAAGTTTTGGTCCTCTGCCACTCTCACTCTGTACACTTAAGTCACAAGGGATTGTTCACTGCTCTCAACACACTATGCATATTCTGGCCTCTGTCATTTGCTTATATCTGCCCTTCTTTGTCTACTTGAAAAAGCAGACATTTTTTGATGACTCAGTTCAAAAATCACCTCCACTCTTGTAATTCTCTTGGACTTTTCTAGGCACAGTTGATGACCCTTCCTCTGGGCTTCCATAACTATGTTCTCAGAGTGCCAACAAATTGTCTTAAAGGGAATAGTTTTCAAATCTTTCTCCTCTATTAGAGGTAAGTGCCTTGAGCGCAGGGGCTAGGTCGGATTCATCTAGCATTTCCAATTCCTAGAGCAGTGCTGGCCCACAGTAGGAGCTCACACAAAGGTAGTTTTCTGACCTTGCTTGAGCCATGACAGAGGTGGCCAGGACACCATGGAGCCAGAGTGAGCACCCAGGGAGGGTGTCCGGTGATCAGTGGCAGTGGTGGTCAGCAGCGTGGAGGGACACCAGGCACCCACATCAGATCTCTTCCTCTTCGCTGGCCTTGCTCCAACGGTGGCAGCAGTTGGCTGTGATGCCCAGTAGGAAGTTGGTGGCCACAGATGCGATGGAGACCACAAAACCCACAAACGCGATGAAGAGGTAATCATCCAGGGTCAAGGTCAAGTGGCAGGCCTTGAAGCTCTCTTCAGTGAGGGAGAAGAGTGGGGCGCCCTCGACTTCAGGGGGGCCTCGGCACTCAGCCAGCTGAGAATCTGCAATACAGGACCCAAGGAAGGTGAGGTGCCCGGGGATAGAGAATGGAATAGAGAGGCCACCACCCCTCCCAGGAGAAGTTGAGGTTTTTATTGAGTTTCTTCCATGTACCCAAAATTTACATACTTCTTTAGTCCCCTCAACAACCCTTAAGGCAAGTATTTTTATACCTATTTTTATAGACATAGAGATCACTGCTCGGAGAGCTTAGTAACTTGCCTAAAGTCCAATAGTCACTACTAGTGTAGATCTGAGGGTTTTGTAGGACACCATCATCTCTCACAATAGACTCCCAACTAGTTTCTGGGCTTCTGCCCTTAAACTACCTCAACACAATTGGCTGAGCAGTCCTTTCAAACCTCAAGCCCTGTCATGTCACTTTCGGCTTGAAACCCTCCTCTTGCTTCTTATCTTCCGCAGATTGAAAGCCAAGGTCCTCACCGTGGGCTACAAGGACTCTTCCTCATCTCTCCCGTTCTACTCCTTGTTTACTCTACTGCATCCATGCACACCTCTTGGTCATTCTTCCATCACCTTGAGTGTGTCCCCTTTCAGGGCGAGACGGGGTGCCTTTGCATTTGTACCCTTGTGAAGATGCTTCTCCCCTGGATCTCTGCATAGCTCAGTCCCTCACTTCCTTTGGGCCTTTGCTCAAATATCACCTTACTAGTGAGGACTTCCTTTATGATTCTACATAAAACAGCAACTCCCACTTCCCCTTTCTCTAGGCAGTCTCTATCTTACCTATTCTACCTAATTTTTCTCCATTGTCTTTGTCACTGTCTCACAGTTTGTTCATTATCTGTCTCCTCCCCCTTGAATATAAGCGCCTCCTGTGGTATTCTTAACATGAGAACAGTGTCCTATACATGTAGGTGCTAAATTAATCTTTGTTAAACGATATGTGAAGAATGACTCTGTCAACCTCCAAAGCATTGGGTCTTTCTACAATCTCATGTGGCTTTTCCAGATACACAGAGTGCAGAGTTAAGACAATGGGTCTGGAGCTACTGGCCTGAATTCAAATCGCCTCTCTATCCCTCCCTAGTTGTGTGATTGTGGGTAAGTTATATAACTCCTCCATGTCTTGGTTTCTTTATCTGTAAAATGAGGAGAATACTAGCCTCTATCTCATAGGGTCATAGTGAGGATTCAATGAGTTAACACATGAAAATGCTATATTCTTGGTACATAATAAGTACTATGTAAGTGTGGGTTTTTATCATTACCCCAGGTTGGTCTCTCTGGACAGGTCAGTGGGGTCTTATTCTGCACACAGACCTCTGTAGGAGGAGGCTTCTCTTTCTGTTTGATTACTGTTCTCTCCATCATTGATGGTCCTATTTCATCCTTCTAGGGACATTTGTACGAACTCATGATGGCTGTCGATGGTTTCATCTTACTCTGCCTTGGAGTTAAGAGTGGACGCAGGCAGCACTTCTGCCATGCAGCAGTGCCAGGCACAGGCTTTTGAGCAGCCAGCCATTCCTCTGTTCAGTGGATAAATATTAGTCAAGGTCTCACTCTGGGCAAGTCTTTTTTGACTTTCTGGCTCTCACAAAGAAAGGGGATATATGAGAAGGAGATAATCTTACCTAAACTGTCCAAGAAAGTCAATGTGAAGGAGTTTTCTAAATTATGTGGTGCATAAATGTTATTTATTCATTCTGTAGTTTTGAGAGCAAAGAATAAAATGATTGGTTTGGATTGACCCTTTGCAGAAATGGATGAGCATCATTCTCCTTAGAAATGAGGAGTCAGGGTCAGAAGGAGGATGCCACCTGCTCCAAACCCCAGATTGAGGGGTCCCTATAGGCTGTATGCACAGTACTCCAGACCCTGCTTAGGACAAGATTGTGTCTGGACTTGATCATTAAGGTGTTCTTCTCTTGGAACCGGAAGATGCCGAACTCCAAAGTCTATTGCATGCCTGACTGGGGTGGTCGTGAGACAACATGAAGCTGGGGAATGTGGGCAACTGGTACGGACCAACCACAGGAGGCTCTGAGGACAATTGGCAGGACCCTACAGGAGTGCAGGATGGGAGCCTGGGGGCTGACAAAACTCTCTGGTAAGTCAAGGGACCAGTCTTGAAGTTGAGTTATATCCCAGGGGCTCCTTAGGTCACTCTTTGTTGAGATTTGTCCAAAAACCATGGGTAATAGTGAGAATCCCATGAAGAAAAAAGGAGGAAGAAGCAGAAATAGAAGAAGAGAAGAAGATTGCCTAGTCCTACCTAGACTGGCAAGTTCTTTGCCCCGAAGAGGAAATATCCTGGAGAGCGTGATGTGGTGCAAAGTGCGTCCTGCAGAGGAACGGGGAACCTGGGTTTCTAGCTGTGGCCTGTTTGCTGTCTCACTGTGAGCTGTGGACAGTCGCTTTTCCTCTCTGGAGCTCGGGTCCCTCAGCTGTTCTGACTGAGGCTGCACTGGTGGGATCTTGGACCCCTCTCCCGTTCTCTGGGAGTCTGTGCTTCTTCTGAAGATCTTCTTCAGAGATCACAGAAAAGGAGGAGCCCCTGGGTATGATGGAAGCTTAGCGCTCCAGAATGCCCTTTCTGTCCTTAGTGCACAGGAGAGAGGGGAAGAGGTGCAGCCTGCAAAGGTTGAGCAGGGGAGGAGATGGCTCCAGGCAGCCTCCTCCTCATGCCCCCTACCATTGCCCCATCTCAGTCCCCAGCTATTTTGGTCCCAGAAAACTTCCTCCCACAGCTCTGTGGAAACACTGGAATCGTGACCCACAGCCCCCCCAAACTATTTTGGTCCTGGGCTCCCCACTCAGTCCTCCTCTCCCTCCCACCTCATTCAGCATTGCTTCTTCTGAACACACTCTGAGCCCAGGTTCTGGGAAAGCACCTGGGGTAGTGCCCCCAGATATTCCTGTCACTCGACTGCTGGAGGCTTGCGCCAAGACTCAATGCTGCCACACTGGAGAGCTGGTGACTGGGGGCCACAGCTGAACATTGCCTGCCTCCAGGCCAGGCTCGGGCACCCGTGGGTGAGGCCAGGACCCAGCAAACCTGTGTGATTCAGGCTCCTTCAGTCTCCAATCTACCCTCATTTGGGATTGGCTAGTTAAATGCCACATCCCATTTTCTCTTCTCAGCTCCCCACCCCATGCCCAAACCTTGCAGAACCCTGCTGAGGCCCTTTGACCAGCCCAGAACTCAGGCCTTGATTCTTCCTGTCAGCCTAGAACCTGACTCTTCAGGATACAGCCAGAGGGCAGCCAGAGTGCCAGGGTTCGAATCCTAGCTCCAACACTTAGCAGCTGTGTGGCTTTGGGCAAGTTACTAAACCTCTCTGTGCCTAGGTTTGCTCCTCTGTAGAGCAGGGGCCTCATCATGGTTCTTGTGAGGAGGAGACGAGCTAAAATATGTCATATGCTTACAACAGGCCTGGCGGATAGTAAGTATGAAAATAGTGTTAGCAATTTCTATTTCTTTGAGAGTTTTGCCAGCACTTAGAACACTTAAAAAGCAGTCTGGAGGAGTAGAAGAAGGCTTAGAAGTCAAATAAACTTAGGTTTTACCCATGGCTCTGCCAATTTCTAAATGAGTGACTCTGGGCAAGTCTTTCCATTGTTCTAAGTCTCAGTTTCTTCACCTTTAAAATGGGGAAAATAAAAGTGGGGTCCTTGCATGCCAAGTTCATAGGTCACTGTGGAAGCTCAATAAACACAGACTGTTATTAGCTATTCTTACTTGTTTACTATCTATCTGCTTCATTAAGTCATAAGTGCCACAGAGGCAAGGGAGGTGTCTGTTTCATTAACGAATGTGTCCCTGGCACCTGGCATGCATAGCTGGGACTCAGCACACGCTCGTGGAGTGAAAGAGCTGGTGTACAGAGAGGTGAGCACAGATCAGGGGACACAGTAGGCACTCAAGATCTCTAAGTCCCTCCTTCTTCTTTGGAGCCTTTGCTTTCAGTGAGGCAAGACCCTTCCCACCCCTATGGCTGCCTGGTCCTGCAGACCTCCCTTACCCGCCGTACAGCGCTGGATCCGGTTCCGTAGCCATTTCAGCAGGGGCTCCATGGTGCAGCCGCACACCCAAGGGTTGCCGCCGATCTGCAGGGTCACCAGCCCGGGCAGGCCCTCGAGAGCCTCGAGGCTGAGGAAGGCCAGGCCCCCGTAGCTGAGGTCCAGGTCTCGGAGCTGCACCAGGCCCTGGAAGGCCTGTGGGTGCACCCTACGCAGCCACGGGTTGTGGCTCAAGTCGATGTGCACGAGCCCATGGGCTTCCTGGAACATGTCAGCCGGCACGTGGCTGAGGTTGTTGTAGCTCAGATCCAGGTGTGCCAAGCGCTTGGCGTGGAGGAAGAGGCCCCGGGGCAGCTCCATCAAGGAGTTGTTGCGCAAATCTAGCACCCGGAGCTCCATGTAGCACGTGAGGTAGCCGGGCGGCACGGCTGCGATGCGGTTGTGGGCCAGGCTGAGGTTGTGAGTGTCCCTTGGGAGGTCTGGGGGCACGGAGAATAGCCGTTGGCTGCTGCAATCCACCACCTGGTTATGGCACGTGCAAAGGACAGGGCAGCTGGTGCCAGCATCTGAGTGCATCACCCCAGCTGCCAAGAAGAGGGAGACCAGCAGCACGGTTGGGCGAGAGGACCCAGGCCAGGGCAGCTGGGACCAGATGTCACCCATCTTAGGCAGCTGGCAACAGCAGTGCTGAAGGGAGCCCATCGGGGCTGGGGCTGTGTCCATGGAATCAAGAGTCAGTGGCACTGGAAGCAGCTACATCAGGGGCCAGAGCCCTGGAAGGTGGGGCTTCTGAGCACGTGGTATCACGGCTCAAGCCTTTCCAGGAGCCTCTATGCACCAGAGGGCTCCCTAGGTGAGATCCACAGGAAGTGCCCTTTAGAGCCTAGAGGGCAATAAACCCAACTGAGGTCCCCCAAGGTCTGCAAAGATGATCAAAACTTGAGAAAGGAAGGAGATGAGGATGGGGCTTGACCAGGTGCTAGCAGGTTGTGGAAGAGTCCCTGCAGATCTTTTGTGTGCCTTTCACCCATTACTGCTGGGTGCTTCCTCTCTGTACTATGTCTGAGAGGTGGGAGGGGCAGTGAAGGACATGAAAGGTGCCCTTTAAAGGTCTTGGCACATCTAAAACACCTCAAGCCGTGTCCCAAGTCTGAGACTGATTAGGAGGCCAGGGTTGCATGGGGGTCTCCAGCATTCGAGGCCTCAGAGGCCATTTCTCCTGGTGGCCCAGTGGGCTCGAGTCCAAGGAGGTCCTGGGGTGGGCGTTTTGGGCAGGGAGCCCAGGGTGAGGTGGGTCTCCATGGGTCTCCTGAAACCCTGAGTCCTCAGCCTCAGAGTCTACTGAAATCCCTGGGGAGGGTCTTCTTTCCTCAGGGAGGGGAGGAACCCAAGTGACACACACTGTTGACCACCAAGGCTGGAAAGAGCCATGTGTCCTGGAGGTGCAGGAGGAGGCTCAGCTAGAGAGGTTTGGCCACTTCTCTAAGCTAGCGCCTCTCTCTCAGCTGGGCTCTGTGTTCAGCAGGAAGAGGCAGAATTCCCTCTGTCAACAAGGAAAGCACTCAGGCAGAGAAATCCAGTGCCCTCTCCTCCCCACTGTCCCCTCTCCTAGGTTCCTTGTCCCCTCCTTCTTAGCCACCAATCACAAAGTTCTCTGCTTACTGTCTCACAGGTGTGGGCCACGGTGGGCTCAGACCCCATCCTCACATTGTTGTCACCCACTAACCTTCCTGGTCCCGACCTGTGCCATCCTCCTCCCAGGTTTCTGTCCTGGACTGGAAGCATTTTCTTCTTCTAGCCCCACCCCCATCAGCACCAAACACCCCACCCTTGAACAACTCTCGGAGAAATAAATGCATACACACTCTGGCTGTTTGCACATTCCTTTCAGACACTCTGAGCACTCCCATCTCTCTCTCTCTCATGCATGCACACACACACACACATGCATTGTTCTTCTGTGATTCCCCCACATTTTGCCCTGCCCTGTGCTCACACCTCCCCAGTTTTCTTTCTTGCTTCCTTCTGTACATGCACTCCAGCAGAGCCCCCTTTCCAGTCTGTCCTCATCATCTTTCACCCACAGCGCACACCCCTAATCCCAGCATCCTTTTCTATAAACACTCCACTCTCCTCTCTGCCCCTCCGGCTTGAGCCCACACCCACACTTGGTCAGGCAGAGAGACAGTGTGATGACACACCCAATGTCTCAGCCCACTGTCCACCCACGTCCTCCGTGGCCCCTCGCTTCTCCCTGGCCCACCTGCTGTCCTCACTTGTCCTCCTCACACCCCCTCAGTCCAACATCTCCTCTCTTCCCACTGATTCCAGCCTCAATCCCACCCACCAGGAAATCAGCCCAGCTCCCCTTTATCCAGGCTCATTTTTTCTTAGCCCCAAGGTCTCCCACAGGCCCTCATGAGCCCACTTACTCTGTTCCAAGGACACAGCCATCAATCTGCAGCAGACATGGGTCTCCCTCCCTCATCCTGGAATCCCTGCTTGCTGCTTCAGGAGAACAGATTGCTTCCCTGGCTCTTCCCCTCCCCCGGCCTCTCCTCCTCCATGGCTCCTGGATCCCGGGGCAGCATCCTTGGTGCTTTCTCGTCCTGTGAGGCCCCGTACTGATCCCCTTCTTTTGCTCAAAAAGCGAATCACAGAGAGGATGCTTAGAAGAAAGTTCACAGAATCCGAATGCTTCTTCCCGAAACTCAGCTGGTGCTGAGCCTGCTGGGGTGTGTGGCTTCCGCTGGGTCTTCCCCTCCCTCCTCCTCCCTCCCTCTCTCCCCCTCCTCTCTCTCTTTTTCGCTCCCTTTTTTTCCTCGAGGGCCAGGTACTGACGTTTCACTGTCTCTTAGCAACTGCCTCCACATCTCTGAGCAACAGGAGCACTGGCTATGGACCCCACAAGATGAGAGAGAAGAGAATGAAGCAGTCGCAGAATCCAGAGCCACCCGCAGGATCCTAGTGATAGAGCAAGGGGAACAAGGCATCAGTGGGGTAGACAGAGCAGGACAGGGGCAGGGATAAGGAACAAGCAGGGGGAGAGGGCAAAAGGGCCCAGGTTGGAGTAGGGGCAAAGGCATGGATCTGGAATCTGAGATGGAGGGGGAGCTTAAGGCCATCAGACCCAGAAGAGAAAATAGAGAAATGGCTTGGGATGGAGAAAGGAACTTAGTTGGGAGTGGGGGAGAAAATAAGGGAAGCAATGAAGACATGAATAAGGATGGGGAAACGAAAAAAGAAGTGCATGTGACAAGTTTGCTCGCTTGGTGGGCTATATCTATTCAGTCCATACATAGCATCTGTTTCCCTGGGTCTGCATGCATTTTGCTCACCAGGTACTAGGTGACTGGACTGGGTCACGGCTTGTCAGGAACAATTACAGAAGGTGGGACCTTTTCTGTGTTCCTCAGTTGTCCCTAAGTCCTGACCCCAGAAGCTCTGAGAGCTTTTGGGATGCAAACAGCCAACTGCCAGGTCTAGGTGAGGTACCAGGGGCTATAGATATACTCAGCTCTGTCTCTAGGGAAGTGAAAGATGCCAAGAAAACCCTGTGGTCCTGTCCTTTTCCAGACCCCAGGGACCCTGTCTGCCATTCTGTTCCCATCCCTCCAAGCTTCCTGCTCCCTCCCATCCCAGACTGACTTCAGATGAGGGTAAAGTCTTTGCAACACCACCTCTCTGCTTGATAACCCATTGAGCAGGTCTCTTGCTGCCCTGCATTTGAAAAACCAGTTTGACCAGTTGCTTTGGTCAAAGAGCTGGCTCATTTCTTCATTTCAATAATCATTCAGCTTTCACTATGTGCCAGGCATATAGCCACCAGTAAGATGGATGTAGACTTTGCCCTTATAGAGGTAATGTCAGTCCTGTGTGTTCATTCAGCTCATCTGGAACCTCTTCTATTTAAGTAATATCTTAGGTCTTTGGGGGAAACCAAAATGGAGGAACAGAAGACAAGTGTTAAGTTGTGCAGATTCTGGGGCCGGCCCAGTGGCGTAGTGGTTAAGTGTGTGCATTCCGCTTCGGTGGCCCGGGGTTTGCAGGTTCGGATCCTGGGCGCGGACCAATGCACTGCTTGTCAAGCCATGCTGTGGCAGCGTCCATATAAAGTAGAGGAAGATGGACAGGGATGTTAGCTCAGGGCTAATCTTCCTCACAGAAAAAAAAAAAAACAGAAAACCAACCATTGGGGCCAGCCCCATGGCATAGTGGTTAAGTGTGTGCGCTCCGCTGCTGGCAGCCCGGGTTCGGATCCCGGGTGCGCACCGGTGCACCGCTTGTCAGGCCATGCTGTGGCGGCATCCTATATAAAGTAGAGGAAGATAGGCGCGGATATTAGCCCAGGGCCAGTCTTCCTCAGCAAAAAGAGGAGGATTGGCATGGATGTTAGCTCAGGGCTGATCTTCCTCACATACACACAAAAAAAGTTGTGCAGATTCTGGGAATTTACAAAGTTCTCAAAATCATTGTTTTCTCAAACATGATACTTTTTCTTGTACGGCTTCAGAAGGTCTGTTTCTTTTTCTTTCTTTTTTTTTTTTGGTAATCACTACGCCACCAGGCCGGCCCCTCAGAAGGTCTGTTTCTAAGCACTGTCCTCTCTCGTATTAAGCTTGTTTTGGATCTTATATGTTCTGCAGTGTCCAGTGCAGAGTAACATGGTAGCCACTTCATTAATATTTATATATTGAATTAGGTGAAGTAAATATGATTTGTATCTCGCCCTCCCTTAAAGAAGGGAATGGTTGTTCACCTTGTTTCTGAGCTTAGAAATAAAATCTTAATCTTAATGCACAAAACGCAGCACACATTGAAACAAGTAATCCATTATAAACAAGGAGTCAGTAAAGCAAAGCTAGTACAATCCCTTAGTAACATTAACTGAAAAATGGTAGAAACTATAATTATCTCACTAGAGGCTAAGAAAGGTAATCAGCACATTTCAATATTTAATTTTGACTAAAGACACATCAAAAAATAAATAAAAAAGAATGAAAGTTTTCTTCCTTTATATAATATGAAGTTTATGTTTACGATTAGAACCAACAATATGACTAAAGGAAAATATTTGTGACAGTTTCCTTAAAAAATAGGATCTGGGCCAGAATGCCTCATCACCATTTGAAACTAGAGTTTTTTGACCTGTAACATTGGGATAATAATAATGGTACCTAGCTCATGGGGCTGCTTTAGGTTATACGAGTTGTTATTAATAAATCAATTAGAACAGTACATAGTGAGCACTTCAGATGTGTTTGTTAAATGAACAAATAAAGTAGAATAAACAGCAGAGTATAAAATTGCTGAAATAGTTATGCAGCAAGGAAAACAAATTTCACAAAAATGGGAAATGAGGAAAGGAAATTATCACATTTGCAAATGATTTGAACGTATTCTTGCGCAAGATAAATCTCAAAACCTTCAGAAAACCCCAACTCAAGAACATTATCATTGCATGTAATGTCTCTGTAAAAGTGAGGTTAAATGGGGGAAGACATCTTTTAAATGACTTTGTACTTGTAATCATTCTAGAAGTTAAGTATTGAACCATGGTTTCCCAAACTGGTGTCTCATGGTACCCTGTGTGCTATGAGAAAAATGTTTGTTCTCAAATAAGTTTGAGAGACATTGAGTTAAACAAAATGAAACAAATTTATTGCACAATTTCTCAGGGGCTTTAATGTGCAAATGTTCATGGCGACTCTCCAAGGGAAAGAGTTGGGGAAGGGTGAAGGATGTATAATACCCAGCATTGCCCTTATGTTGGGCGGCCGGCTACTCCCTTTAGCAAAGTGACTTTCTCCTACACAGCAGCTTTGCATGGGGAGTGATTCAGTTTTGAACTCCAGCAAAATGGTAAATTATTACATATCATGGCCTTTCGGAGTCTCTTGCAAGTTACTGAAACCGTGACTGTTCAATCATGAACGTCACGGATTTATTCTACTGGGAAAGTACACAGAAATTAATCTGAGAGTTGTAGATACAAATGAAAATCATTTTCATTATTATAATTTCTTGACATACATGGTAAATTAGTTGTTAATGACAGAAAACCTTCAAATACATGAGAATTAATTTAATCTACTACATAAGAAATTTTTTCAGGGAAAATTATGAAACCTTAGTAGAATGAAGATATAGGAAGAAATGGAAAGCTAATCTCTCCAGTTGCTGGAAACATTTAGAAATAGGAAGGATGACTCTGCTTTCTACATTCTAATAATTTAATGAAGCATGTAGCAAAATCTTGTAAGCTGAAGGAAAAATGGGCAAGAATGCACAGATGAGGTTAATAAAGAAGATGATGTGATGGGAAATGCTTAAAAGTAATTATGGTGGACTTACCTAACTAAAAGATTAAAAAAATGTATTGTAAACTGAAAATCATTCAATGGCATGACTCAATATTTGCACTCTGGAAAATGACTATGGGATAGACTGTACTTTGAGAAAGTGATTCTTACCAGCAGAATACAGAATATGAAAAATGGGAAACAAAACCACAATATTGAAAGTAATCTCAGAGTAAGAAATGTTATTGAGACATTAGCACTATACTTGATTTTTATACTTTGAAAAAATTCCAAAAAGTCCAAAGAATTAAATAGATAAACAAGAAATAACAAAATATAAATCAGGAAGAGAGATCAGAATAGCACATTTGTCCCAGCTGTGGAGAGAAGATATTTATCTGTGTGTTGAGGAAATGGAGAATGTCATTAGCGACATGACGGCTTTTGTCAAATACCTCACATTGAAAGACAACGAGGTTTCATTGAGCAAGAAAATGATAAAACAAAATCAGAGAGAAAGGAAAGAAACTCAATGGAAAAATAGATTTTAGACATAAGTGATTTGAAATAATCCATGCAAAATATATTAAGAAATGCTAGAAATATGACTTTTACAAATTGATATAGTACATAAAATTCTCTGATGCAAGTTCAGGAAAATAAAACATTGTAGATGTTAATCATATCTCAATAACCGCCCCCCCCCCGAAAAACCCAAAAACATTGTGGTAGGCAAGATTCTCAGATGACCCCTGTGATAGGTGGCATAATGGTTCTCAAAGATGTTTTTCTTTTAATCCCTGAAACCTGTGAATGTTACCTTACAAGGCAAAAGGGACTTTGTAGATGTGATTAAGTTAAGGGTCTTGAGATTAGATTAGCCTGGATTACCAAGGTGGGTCCATTGTAATCATGAGGATCCTTAAAACAGAAAGAGAGAGACAGGAAAGTCAGTCAGAGAAGGAGATGTGATGATGGAAGCAGAGGTTGAGGATGTTAACCTACTGGCTTTGCAGATGGAGGAAGAGGCCATGAATCAAGGAATACAGGCAGCCTCCAGAAGCTAAAAAAGCAAGGAAACGGATTCTCTCCTACAGCCTCCAGAAGGAATGCAGCTCTGGTGATCCATTTTAGGCTTGCGACCTCCAGAACTGTAAGATAATAAATGCGTGTTGTTTTAAGCCACTAAGTTTGTGGTAATTTGTTACAGCAGCAATAGGAAACTAATACAGCCCTCAAGATTCCCATTCCCTGGTGCGTACACCTCATATAATCCCCTCTCCTTGAGTTTTGACAGAATCTGTGAATATGATGGAATATTGCTCCCATGATTATCCCGATAATCAGTTGACTTTGTGTTAATCAAAAGGGAGATTATCCTGGTTGGCCTTACTTCACCGGGTGAATCCTTAAAATGGCCTGGCCCCTTCCTGAAAGGGTATTTGAGGGATGTTCTCCATTGTTAACTCTGAGAATGTGGGGGCACTAGGAAAGGACCTCTAGTTGCTGAGGTTGACCTCTGGCTGACAGCCAGCAAGAAAACGAGAACCCCCATCCTACAACCGCAAGGACCTGAATTCTGCCAATGAGTTTAGAAGACAACCCAGAACTCCAGATGACAACACAGCAGGCCAACATCTTGATTTCAGCCTCGTGAAATACCCTGGGTAGAGAGCCCAGTTATGCTGTGCCAGGACTTCTGACCTACAGAGCTATGAGCTGATACATGAGTGTTGTTTTAAGCCACTAGGTATGTGGTAATTGATTAGGTAGCAATAGAAAACAAATACAAATGTCATGTGGAAAAATGAATGGTTTCACTAGCAATTAAATGCATAATTTTAAAAACCATTTTGTGATAATACGTTAAAGGAGTAACGATAAACACATCTGTAAAATTCCCTGTGCTGAGTATGAGGGATACGTGTAGACTGCCTGCAGGCACCAGGAACTGGCTCAGGCCCACTTAGGAAATTGCTTGTCCCTTTGACCTGGCAATTAGTAAGAAATTAGTTCATACAAAAATATTCATAGCAGGAATATTTACGATAATGGAAAAGAGAGAAATAATATAAATGCCCAGCAACACAGGGTACTAAGCAAATGCCATACTAAATGAAAGAAACACCAAGGGGAACATCATTAACTGTGGCACCCTGATGGGTAAGATTGCTGCCTGGAAAGCATGTAGAATCATGTTAGCTGAATAAAGCAGAGCAACAATTAACTCACAGTGACTCCAGCACTCATTAGCTGTGTGTCCTTAGGCTAGTTCCTTATCCTTATTGTGCTCAGTTTCCTTATCTATAAAATGGGCATGATTTTAGTATGTACCTCACAAGGCCACCAGGAGGTTTGAAAGAGGTAATACACGTAGAACCTGGCACAGTTCCTGGTCCTTTACAAAAGCTCAATGAATTAGCCCTTACCATTACTATTAGTGTCATTATGTAAAAGTGGATTGAATGCCTTCTGTTCTTGACTCTTTAAAATCTCTTGATTCAACCTGGGAGGCAATATCACATGGTGGGAGGCTACGTAACATAGTCCTTACAGCAAGGTCTATGGAGTAATAATAATAATAATAATAATACCTGACTCAGAGTTATTGTAAGAATTAAATGACCCATGTAAAATGTGTCATAGTAGCTGGCACACAGTCAACTCTCAACAAATCTTAACTCTTATTATTATCATTTTGGGCGGAAGTTGGTGGAAGTGAGCATGGAACCACACCTCAAATCTTTGCAATAACCCCAGCCCATCCTTTTTACTTGTGACCAGCTCACATTTTCTTTCTGCTCCTTGGTTCCTGGATCCCTGACCCGGTACTTGAGCTCTTTTGATGTTTGCTTCCTGCCGCTGCTTGGGTGATCCTCCACACCATCCCTGTGGAGTTAGATGTTGACATCCTGCATTGTTCCTGACCGCTTCAGAGGGGTGTGCATGTGTGCGTGTGGCCCAGGTGTGTATGCATGTGTGTATGAGTGTGTGCACACATGCATGGATGTGTGTGGGGTTGGGGCAAGAGAAGGAACAGAGAGGGTGGATGTGGATACTGTAGATGCATAAATAGTAAAATTTCACAATTATATGCCTCAAGATAAGGTATACTCATATATAACGTGATGGGCAGTTGGCTCCTGTTCTCTGCCCCTGCCCCCCCGGCCCTCATCACCTACCTTGAGGGGAGGTAAACAGGGAGAGGAGGCAAGGTACAGATGGGGAATGATGGGTCAGTGGAGGGTAGCTCCTTCTGGCACCCGGTATTCTGTTGGCCAAATCTTTCCTGGAGTCCCGCAAGTGCCAGGCAGCTACACAGCTCAGCATTGTTCCTGCTGATATAAAACCTAAGTGTTTATCAGATGTGTTTCTCTGAAAAGTTACTTTTGTTCAAATGAGAAAACCAACTAAAACTTGTTCGGAATTGCAACTCTCTGCCATCTTAAACTCTCACGTCTCAGCAGTTCTCGATGCAATTATATGTTTGCCTGTCTGTTTCTGTTGCTGGACTCTGAGCAACTTGTGGGCAGGTACAGTGCTTTGTTTATGTTTTTTTCTCCTATGTCTAGTTCATAATAACCATGGAAACCTCACAAGTCGTTGTAGCATGAATGAGTGAATTCACTGTTAAGCGTCAGGTCAGTTGCACCTGTTGCTGGGCACTGTTTGCTGGAAGGATGTTGAAGCTCTCTGGCTGAGGCAGGCTTGTGCTGTTTAAATGTCTATCTAAGGACACTACTCTTTACATTAGTGCTAATGGCTTCTGGAGGCTGATAGAAGAAAGAAAAGTGGATGTAAAGGGGTGAAATAACAGATTGAAATTTACACTCCATTTCCAGCAAAGTGAGGAGGTGGAAGCAGCAGATGCTCTTGCTTTGAAGTCCTGTTGAGGGAGGTCAGATTTGCTTGGTGGGAGAGAGACTGGGGACCAGAGGAAAGGGACTGACTGCTTCCTTAGGTGACCAGAGTTGACCAGCATGGGGGCAGAAAGGAACCAGTACATGCTGAGTAGCTATAATGTGCCATTTTACAGAGAGGGTGACTGAAATCCATCCACTTATTTAACATACATTTATTAAGCACCGACTGTATTCCAGACCCTGTCCTAGGAACTGGAGTACAGCCAGGTTTGATATACAGACGATGTGCACCTGTATGGCATACGGGGCCAACATCCATTCAGACTGGTAAGTGTCCATGATGGCTAATTTTGTGATTACACAAAATGTGTAACCACATTTTGACTGTCCCTCTGTTGAGCAGTGAACAAAACACAGTCCCTGCTCTCTTGGTGCTCACTTTCTGGTTGGAGGAGACAGACGATGAACACACGCACAAACAAATACATGGCAGGTGATGATAAGGGCTGTGGAGAAAAACAAATCAGGGGACAGCGGGAGAGGTTAGTAATTTGTTTGAGATTTCACAGCTAATATGAGGTGGGACCTGGGCTTGATGGATTTGAAGGTTGACTGCTTCACCTCTATCCACATAGCCTGTGATGAAGGGACTGTGGAAGCAGCTGGCCATGACTCTGTAGCCTTCCCTAAGGGGATTCAGAAAGAGATACCTTCTCATAGCTTGGCCATCAAATATTTATTGAGTCCCTACTCTGCACCAGACATCATGCTAAGCACTGGAAATACAGCAGTCAAGAAAACAGGCAAGGTCTCTGCTTGGGGATGGGGGCATGCAGGGAAAAAGATCTTAAATAATTATGAAGATACAAAGAGCTTCAAAGGGAGAATACAGGACGGACTGGGGAGGGAAAAGCAGAGTTTTATGCTAACGTGGGTTGGTGGGGGGACCTCCCTGAGAAAGCCATGCATTCACTGAGCACAATCGTTCAGTCCTCTCCCTTTTGCCTGTCAGGTGGTGTGCTCATAAGCTCATTGACTGCTTTATTCTTCTTTTGAATCGCAGACATCAATTTTATTAGATAGTCTTTTTGTGCTTCTACAAGCTATCTATTATTAATATTTTGTGGCTTAGTTTTACTCCTTAGATGCTTTTATAGTCTTGTATCTCTCAGGTGAGATAATAGCTTCATTCTATGAAATATAGATTTTAATAAACCAAGAGGCAACAATAAGGAAAACATTATTTCTCCCGAGTCCTCTGAATATGAATCAAGAGCACAGTAAGACATACATGGTGGGCTTATAAAAACAACGCTGCAATGATAACTGATAAAAATATCCAACTTTTTTGATATAGCACTTATTGGCACTATTCTGATCATTACCTATAGAAAATGCTCCACTTGGAAACTTCCTTTGACTCTTTCTTGATATCCTAGCTGTGTAGGGAAATTGAAAAAATAAAAGGTTAAGAAAGCTCGTTGTCTTTGAAGAGCATCACCCCTTCCTGTCTGGTTTCCTCCATATTCCTTTCTTTGTGGGTGCCTGCTGGGGCTGAGTCCTCCTGAGATCTCTTCTATTAGTGATGCTGATGCTGTCCAGATGCACTTAGCAGGCCCTGGACTCCACAGCTAGACCACAGAGCAGCTCCTATTATCAGCAACCAACTCTGAATCATCTGACCCATTCATTCAGGGCAGTCTCCTTCTCTCAGGCATTCTTAGCATTCTGGGAAGAGGATGGTAGGAGGAAGCCCAGATCCTGCCCTGGACTTTCCTGGAAAAGGAGAGCAGCAGTGTCTAAAGAAGAAGAGATGAGAGGCAGGGATTGGGAAAAGCTGCATGCTGGCAAGTAACACCTATTTATAGGATGATTTTCAATAAATCTTAGGTTTTGCCTGGAAATACCCTGGAACTGCAATGAGGTCTTGCCCACTTTTGTGACCTACGACCTTTCACTATGTCTTACTTGTCCACATGGATAAAGGTGTACCACCTATCTCTTATTTCAGGAATAGAAAAACTGCCACATCTGGAATGATTTATTCCTGCCCGTCTCAGTGGGGCCACTGTGGCTGACTTCCTTTTTCCCTCACCATTACCACCCTTGCCCAGGGGTGCTGGCTTAGAGCCAGAAGACCCTGGTGGGAGCTGTGGCTCTGTTATTTTCGGCCTTTGCCTCTGGGGACGACAATGCATAGCTGACATTATTGACCATCTGCTTTGCGCCAGGCGCCAGGTCATGTGCTTTACGTGGGTTGACTAATCAAGTTCTTACAGCAGCCCTGTGAGGGAGGTGTTTCTTTTCCTTTTTTTTTTAAATCACAATTTTACAGATTAAAAAATATTGAGGCCCAGGTAAATTAGGTAATTACTGAAGGTAACATTAGTAGGTGGAAGATCTTATGACCATCACTCATTAGATGCTAACTTTATGTTTAGTGCTTTATATACGCCATCTTTTAAAATCCTGGAAATAATCTGAAACGTTAAGTATGATAGCCCCATTGTTGACACGAAAATTAAGAACCAGAGAAGTTAAGTAACTTGCCTGAAGTCCCACAGCTCATAACTGGCAGAGGAAGAACTTTAACCTGGTCAGTCTCCTTCCAAAGCCCAAGCCGACACTGTCTCTCTCAGTCTCAGTCTTCCTTCTGTTAAGTGGGGATAATAATTCTCTTGGTTACCACACAGGGTTCAAAACAGAACATGCTCATAGAATCTGTGAAGTGGAGTGCGGGTTCATCATTTTGGTGAATGAGTGTGAAGGGGAACCACTTTCCCTCTCCTGGGTCTGCTCCAGGCCTGGTGTCCAGAAGAGAAGAGATGCCTGAGCATACAGAGACAGGGAGAGGTTGGGCAGCAATAGTGTTTCTGAGGTCTGTCACAGGATGTCTTTTCAAACCATGGTGGGTTTTCTTAAATATTCCAGTGGAGTTGGCCTTAGAGAAACATAACTTGAACAAAGTGGCCATTGGGGGCTCCTGCTTGGTTAAAGGGAAGGGATTGCTAAGTCCACCTGTGGCCAGGCAAGAGAGATACTACCGTGGCTTCCCCATGTGGCAGCTGGTCGAGAGGGCAAAGCAAAAGTTCTAGGGCCAGCAGCAATGGGATGAAATCCCTGGACTGCTCCTTATCCGCTGTGGGAATGTGGGTTATCTCCCAACCCCTCTGAGTCTTGGTATCTCTCTGTGGAAACAGAAAATGCTTCCTCGCTCAGTGAATTGCTGAGAGAATTTCATAAGCTATTAAGTGCTTTATACATGTGATGTTAATTTTCCCTCCTTTGGGTAATAAATGAGACATTCTGGATCTCCAAGACTTGACAAATTTCTAGGTCTGGCTGCAGGATCTCATGAATGAGCCCTGGGATCTCTAAGGAATGTCCTCCTTAGAGATCACAGGAGCAGATGAAATAGATCCAGAAGGGTTTACTCTATTCCTATGAAAGCAACCAATCAGCTGTTCATTCACCTAATCGCTACCTTTTCCAGCATTCCTGTGTGCCTGGTCCTGGGCTTTGCACTGCCAGGGGGAGAAGAAAACCCATTGGTCTTGCCTGATAGGAGTTTAGGGTTTTAGATGAAGAGACAAGACTAACGCCAACCCGGAATAATTAGACATGGAATTTAATTCAGCACTAAACTGGATAGAGAATGGAGGCATACAGGTCCTGAAAAGAGAAATTGATGGAGAGATCAGAGTAATCAGAGAAGGCCTCTTGGCAGAAGCAGGCCTTGGGATGGGCTGAGAGGAGCCGGGAAGGTAGTAGTGGCTGTGGTGACATCCCCCCTTCACCCCATATTGTATGGACATTGCCATCATCCCACTGCTAACAAGCGCTGAGTGCTAACTCTATTCTGGGTACACAGCCAAATCCTTTATGTCATTAAAACCTCCCAGCCCTTTGAGGTTGATACCACCATACCCCCATTCTACAGATGAGAAAACAGGCAGGTGAAATAAATTGCCCAGGACACATACCTAGTCAATAGCAGAGCCAGATTCTAACTCTGGTATATCTAACCACAAAGCTGTATGTGGAGCTGCATGAAGCACTCTTGGTTGTCCACCCAGGCTGAGAAGGTGGGGCTGATGGAAAGAAGTTTGGGACCTGTTAAGAGCAGAAAAGAAGAATTTATTTCTTGCTCATACTTTTGTTTTTCTCTGTCTCCAGGAGAGACCTTTGGGGCTAAGGTGTTTCTACCTGGGAGGTGCCATTGGCCCAGAGAGCTGAATAGAGGCTGGCTCAGGTTCTGAATTCAGAAGAGAAGGAGGCCCAAGACTGCATTGTTGTGTGGTCCTCAGTACAGTGTGTGAGGGCAGAGAAGGGGGCTATAGCAGGAATTCTTGCCTGCAGCTATAGCATGGCCCTTACTAGAGGAATGGGGAGCTTGGAGGTCAAGCTTAACTGGCCCCATGAAGTGGAAGGATGCTATTCCCAAGAATGAATATCAGATGACCTCCCAATCTTAGGTAGCCCAGGTGAAGGAGTCCTGAATTGAGAAATCAGGCAATGCCCAACTATACCTCAAATTTTCTGTGGGACCTTGGGGCAAACCATATCCCCTTCCCTGGGCCTCGGTGTCTTCATCTAATAACATGGGGCATTCAGACCAGATGAATTCTGAGTAGACTGGGTGACTTTAGAGTTCTAATAAGGACAATGACTAAGCACTTACCATGATTTGAGATGGTATTTAATCATATTCTTTTCTGTAAGGTGTTGATTCTCTTTGGCCAGACTGCTTGCTTCTGAAGTGTCAGGTCTCAGAGCCAACATCAATAAGAAGCTGCAGTGAGGTTGGGGTTCTTCCTATTACCCTGGGGAAGTGGGGACCGGCAGGGCCAGGGTGATGGAGCAGCCACTGCTTGCATCCCAGAATAGCTGCAACCCTCCTGGCATCTGCCATCCTGGCTGCAAACTCCCATCCCATTGGCTGCTCCCTATCCCTACCGTCTGGCAGGCACTGCTTTCCAGGTTTTCGTGGCACCCACTAAGCAGCCTCCTTGTGTGCTACAGCACGTTGGCTTCTTCCTCCAAGGGGCTGTGATCATAATAGCAACTCTTCTTTAGTTCCCTCAGTCCTGCCTCACTTCACCTCCCTGATGGTTGAGGACAGAGGGGTAGGTTAGACAGTGGAAAGAGGCCTAGAGTTGGTGCCAGGGGTCTTGAGTTCTTGCCACCAATTCACCATATGTCTGAGCATAAGCCTAATCTCTCTTGGCTTCAGTAGCTTCACCTGTAAAATGAGGGCAATCAGGCTGTTTTCTCACTGCTGTTCACCAGGGTGGCCATCTCAGTGGTTCATAGCTGGGACCCTGTTATGGACTGCATGTCTGTGTCCCCACCAAATTCATATGTTGAAGTCTTAACCCCCAGTGTGATGGCATTAGAGGTGGGACCTCGGCAGGTAATTAGGTCATGAGGATACAGTCCTCATGAATGGGATTAGTGCCGTTATAAGAACAGGCCAGAGAGCTAGCTAGCTCTCTTTCCACCACGTGAGAATACATTGAGAAATTGACAGTCTGCAACCTGGAAGAGGGCTCTCACGAGAACGCAGCCATGCTGGCACCCTGATATTGGATTTCCAGTCTCCAGAACTGTGAGAAATAAATCACTGTTGTTTGTAAGTCACCCAGTCTATTGTATCTTGTTACAGCAGCTCCACACTGACTAGGACAGGTTTCTTCCACCTGGCGAGTGCCCGTGTCATGCTGGTTGTTCAATATTTTGAATATCACCCTGGGGGTAAGAAGGCCTGGGCAACTGCCCAGAACTGGTCTGAGGATTCAATGGAGTAAGTAAAGGATGGGAGCAAATGCTTTGGGAACTGTGAGACCGTAATCACATGTCTGATACACCTGTCTGCCTAGTATCCATTCATCTCCTCTGTCTCAGGGAGCAATTGATCCTTGATTTTCACTCACCCGTCTTAACCATATGGTTCAGATGGAGCTTACTCCGGTCCTAGCTCCAAGTCTGCATGTGACCCAGGCCTGGGCAGGTGAGCATTTTTTCCTCTGGTCACAGTGACAGGTTGGGGGATGAACCAAACCAAAAAGACCCCATCAGAGCCAATCCTGGGGTCAGATCCAGACCTGACCAATGATAACACATATCCTCTCACTGGGGTAATGGCTTAGGGATAGGCATGTGATCCAGGTTATGCCAATCAGATCATTTCTCTGAGGTTATTCTCACTGGGATGAGTGGGAAAGATCCCTTCTCCTTTCAGTTATGAGCTCGAAGGCTGTGACCCATGACTACTCCTCGATGGAAAGAAAGAAAAGATTGGAGCCAAGTAGAACAAAGAAATATGAGAGATGAAGAGGAGAGAGGAAAGAGTCTTGGTGATATCAAGTCCTGGATCTCTCTGGCCCCTAATACCTGGTTCCTACAGTTCTTCCTTATAGCAGAGTAAAGGATTGGGAGTGGCAAGACACTTTTACAGTTTTACTTAGGTGATCAGGGAAGGCTTTTCTAATAAGGTTAAATACAACCTTATATCTGAATAAAGTAAAGACTGATCCCTGTAAATACACAGGAGAAGAGAATTCCAGGCAGAGGGAATAGAAAGTGCAAATGCTCTGAGGCAGGAGGGTGCTTGGTATATTCAAGGAACAGCAAGTAGGCCAAGTATGGCTGAAGCTGAGTGAGAAAGTAACAGCTTATCCTAGACCTTCCCTCTGGGGTGTCAGCGGTGGATTTACTCTGTGCCTGGATGAGAGCTGGTGCTAGGCCATGAGCCACAACTTCCAGGGCTTTGATGTGTGTAGCTGCCAGGAGCTAGAGAGGCCAGAGACCAGCGCTGAGGCCTTTTCTGGCTCTGTAATTCTATGTCTGTCTATACCCAAGGGATATGACCTTCCTCCTAGCTTCCTCTAATAACTCACCTAGGATCTGTCGTAAACTGTTTCTACAAGGATCCAGAGAAGGGAACACTTCTTTGTGGCCAGAGTAGACACAAAATCTTCAATGGAAAGGATTTCTTTCATTACAATTGCTGAGGTGTGACATTCCCTGAACACATGCCAGTTTGTTTTCAGCATGTTTGTTCCTTTCTTCATTCATTTAACAAGAATTTATTGAGTATCTGATATCTGCCAAGGTATACAGAAAAGCACTGAATATACAAAGATGAATCAGTCAGAGTTTCTGCTTTCAAGGATCTGTCTGGGTGGGTGTGGAGGAGGCAGCCATGTAAACACATAATTAGAGAGAAACATGGCAGGTGCTGAAGCCAAGGTAGGAACACAGTGATGCTGTGGGATTCTTGAGGAGGAAGAGACGGTTTTACCTAGAAGAGTCAGGGTGGCCTGTACAGAGGAGGTGACCTCTCAACTGGACATTGAAGACCGAGGGAATTTCGTCCAGTGGAAAGAAGCTGGGAGGGACAGCATGGGTTCAGAGTATGCAGTCATGGGAAGGATGGGGTTAGGAAATGGAGAACACTCAGAGTAGAGGGAGTTGGAGCTTGGAAGTGGGTGGATAAGGTAGAGTGGGGTGGTTGAGGTCAACCCAGTCTGCATTGGGTGTTTAGACTTTTTTCTGTTGATTTGGAGAATCACTGGAGAGTTTTGTTTTTTTTTTTTTTTTTTTTTTTTTTTGTGAGGAAGATTAGCCCTGAGCTAACATCTGATGCCAATCCTCTCTTTTTGCTGAGGAAGATTGGCCCTGGGCTAACATCCGTGCCTATCTTCCTCTACTTTATACGGCACGCCTGCCATAGCATGGCTTGACAAGCAGTGCATCAGTGTGCGCCTGGGATCCGAACCCACGAACCCTGGGCCACCGAAGTGGAGTGCACCAACTTAACCGCTGCGCCACTGGGCCGGCCCCAGACAATCACTGGAGACTTTTAAGTAAGAGGGTAAGGTAAACAGATTAGATTGTTTAATACGATATGATATAGTATAATATAATAATAATAATAGTGGGAGATGGTCTGAAGAGTAAACAGTTAGTTGTTTGGATTGAGACAGGGTCACAAACTCAAATGCCAACAGGGGCCAGGCAGATGACACTGGAGAACAAGGTCAGGAGGTCGTGTGGCCCCTGCCCTGTCTCAAGAGCTCAGGTGCAACTCAGCTCAGTCAACTGTTTCCCCAGTGGAGACTCAGGTCCAGGGCCACCAGAGCTCCTGAGTTTTCAAGATCAGCTGGAAATCCAGATCCTTATGTAAAATCTCACCATTTTTAAATGTTGGCAACTAATTTAAATTCTACAAAACGCTGTGTGGGCCAAATTTAACACATCTGTCAGCCTGATCTGTCTGCGGGCCACTGGTTTGCAACTTCTGGGTTGAGAAAAGAGTTTTCTTTTTTTGTAAAGAGAGACCAAAATAGTTTTGGATCCAAAGATTCATGCCTGGAATAACCTTGTCTCCTCTTGCTCTAGCAAATTCTTAATCATTCCTTAAGACAGTTCAATTCTCCTCTGTGAAGCTTTCTCCATAACCCCCCTCCCCCCGCCACACAACCTTGATCACCTCCCAAACCCCCCAGGCGGTTATCAAATCTTGGTGCTTTATATGCCTGATGCCTGCAAACAAACAAACAAACAAACAAAAACTGTGGAGCAGGAGAGAAGCGAGGGCTGGAGAAGACATAGAATTATTGAGTAATGGGCGGAATTATGACTTGTAGGGTGAAGCTCACAGTACAGGTCCTCATAGGTCCCAGCTGCTGCTGGCAGGACTTAGACTGGGATGGAAAGAAGCAGACTGGATCTGAGAAGAAGGACGAGATGCTCAAAAACAGGTCGGACTTTGGGGACTTGAAAGGAGGCGCGACCATATGAGTTTCTGTAGGACTTGATTCTTAGGCAGGGTTGGGTTCCATTCTCCAGTCTGTAATCATATCAGTCTTTAGTTGCCACTGGTCCTGAGACACTGAAGACTGACCTGGGAGTTTCCTGTGAAGGGACTTAGGGTATGCGGGTGGAGTGAACATCTGCTGTTTCTGCTGTCCGACTTCCTTTCATCCTTTCTTGGTTCCTCTAGGAATCCATTCTTCCCCCACTTTTGGTCCGTGTGCTTCTTGCTTGAGAGTTGGGCATGTGACTCAGACATGGCTCATCAAGGCTTCTCATTCCCAGGACAGGGTGGCCAGTGCAGGGATGGTCACATAACCCCATTAGGGGTCACCAAGAATCAGGTTCAGGACTTCCCTTGAATTGTTGAGAGGCATGCTCTCTTTCCTGCTGGATTTGAACCTGGGAGGTTACAGGTCTAGAGCAATTGTCAGCCACGATGAAGAGTCTAAGAAGAAAGCCAGCATGAAGAGACGAGCTGAGAAATGGAGAGAGATCTGGGTACAGATGGTATTGTTTGAGTCCCTGGATCAAACTGTACATAAGCTAGTAAATCTTTGATTTTTTTGTTATTGTGGCCAGTAAATTTTTTCTTCCTTAAACCAGTTTGAGTTAGGATTTCGTTTGTTAGTTGCAACCAAAAGGGGTCCTTCACCCTCAATGAAAGGCATGAAGACTGATTCCCCCCATGAACAGTACCTTACAGTTTGCAAAGCATTTCTACATCCATTGCCTTCTTTAAGCCTTCCAACTTTCCAGAGAAGTAGGTAAAATAGGAAATATTATTCCCGTATCACAGAGAAGGCAATCAAGGCTTAGAAATGTCAGGATCCATTCAGACGGCTAGGAATGCCAAGATGAAAATCCCGTTCTTTTGAGTCTGCCTCCAGAGCTTCTCTGCACGGACAATGTAGTACTAAATTAAACTCCAATAATGCTGAACTAAATTACACTAAAGCACCCCTGGAAATAGCCTCTCAGAGTCATAATTCATGCTGGGTAATTACAAAATAACTTTCTTCTCATTATTTTCCTACTTACATACCTCCGAGGGAAGGGCTGGTGACAAACGTCAGGGTTGGGACAATTTAGGTAATTATTTGGATGTCTGGCTGAAGCATATCTTTAATCACGGTGCTACGATCTGTCTGCTTTTAACTTCTGCTTGATAATCAACACATTGCCGACTGTCCGTTTCATGTCCTCCATGTAAGTCAAATTATTTTGTAAAGAAATCGTTGAGAGCCTTTCTCTTGCTAGTCCATCTTTCTGGAATGATCTCTCCCCACTCTTTGCACACCTAGCTGCTGCCCACCCTCAGGAGTTAGCTTCAACACTTATCGGCTCAGAGTGGTCTTACTTTATAAAAAGTAGATCTTTTTTCCTCCCTCAACCCTCAATTCTGTCCATGTTAGGCCACGTTATATTCTTTATAACATTTTCTGCAGTTTCTAGTTGTTAAAAATTTCTTTGAATTTTTCTTTCTTTGAAATAGGCATCCAACAGGATGTAAGTTTCACTTCTCTGTCCCTAGCACCTAGGTCAGACATTTGTTGATGGAATGAACCAGTGAATTTGAGTGGCTTATTCAGGAGTATCCAGGAGAAGGTGGCCTGTGAGCCATGGGAAACCTGAGGCAGGGAGGGCTCTAAGTTAGAGGTTCTATCTTGGTTATTGGCAGCAGTGAGGTTGGGGTAGGGGGAGATGAATTCCAAGAAGAATGAACCCTCTAGAGAATACAATACAATATTAGAGGGGAGAAGCAGGGTGCCAAGGACCGAGTCCTAGGTCATGGGAAAGGAATGAAAAGCCAGGGAAGAGGGCAGAGGTGGCTGGCAACCAGAAGAACACTGGGAAGAAACCACGTTCTAGAAGCCAGGGCAGGAGGGGCCTCAGGAAGAAGAGGCAGTAACAACAGCTTTCCATACCTCCACTCTGTGCTGCAGCATCTGATTCACACCTCACTTCCTTTTCCAATTATTTCTACCCTGATTGTAGCAGTTGGCAGGTTTCCAAGTGGCAGTGCGATTTTGTTCACTGCGTGCAATTCCCACCTCTCCAGGGTAGCAGGCATGAGTCTTTTGACCTTGCTGGAGAAGGTGACACCTCTCAATTTAGCTCTGTTTGCAAATGTCAGCTGAGATGCTGTGCGCTCTCTCCACTAGGTCTTTAAGAACATTCACAGGAGCCCAGCCACACACACACACACACACCCACCCACCCATGATGCTTTACTCCCCACATCCTCTGCTCCCTCAAGAAGCACAGGTATCTGCCAGACCACTGCTTTGCAGCCCACCTATTTGGAGGTCTTTGCCAGCCTTTGATACTGTTGTGATAAAAGGAATAGGAAGTGATCTGAGGGACCAGTCTTAAATCTAAGGAACTAATAACGTGGAGAGAGAACAAGCCGAGTCTTTGTCATTTTCCCAAGGGTAGTCTCCAGAATTCTAGGAGCTGAGTCATCATACTCCAGAAAGTGATATATACGTGGGCCCCTTGTTCCCTTTTGAAGGCACAAGCTTTCTGCAGCCGGCCTCACGTTCATGATAGTTAGAAATTTTAATAGCTGCTTATTTGGAGTGTTTACAGTGGGCTCAGTACTGTGTTAAGCTTTTTATATATGTTCATCTTATTTAATCTTCCCTGGAATCAGGTTGTTATTATTGGCTCCACTTTGCAGGTGGGAAAGTCAAGTCTCAGAATGATGGTATGACTCACTGAAGGTCACACAGAATATATATAATGGAGTTGAAAATCAAACTCGGGTCATGGCTTTTCTCATGACTCTACTCTGTCCTTAAGAACATTCTACTCTGTTCACATTCTGTTGGTGGAAGCACTGAGCCATGCTTGTCACCTGTCTGTGTCTCACTGTCATTGGCTAGTTGGGGCCCGGCCCTATGCCTGAATGTTTGATAGAGCTGTCAACTGGAAAGCAGTCAACGTGGCCCAATGGATAGACTTTCTCCGTTCCTTCCTCTTCAACTTCCCTCCTGACCAATTCAGGTCCTTGCTTCTGGTGGTGGCAGGGTGCTTCCACTTAAAAATTTACCTCCTTAAAGGGAAAAAGAATCTTTCCCTCCTGATCATTAAAACAAAATCTCAAACAGAAAAAAAAAGTCCTATTTTAAACAGGATTTAGCAGGATTCTTCACCATCTCCCAGGGAGAGCTGGTGCTTTGCGTTTTATTGGTAATTAAGCGGGGCTGGGGGAATATCGTCTGTGACTCAGATGAGGAGCTGCCTCCACCCAATGAAGGGTTGCCTGCCCTCCATGGTCACATCCCGGCTGCAGCCAGGAGATGTGAAGGGCAATCAATGAACCAGCAGGCAAGCAGCTGTGCATGGGGGGAAAGAAAGCCTCCCGCCTAGGTTTTCCTCAGAAAGTAGAAGCAATGAGACTGTATAAAATAACAATAACAACAACAGCAAACCAAGCTGTGGAAGGGTATCGGGTGGGAGTGAACCAATCTCCTCCCACCACATGTGCTCCATTTGGCTGATCTCACATCATAGTGAGGCTGGCCCACGATGGCGAGGTGGGGAGGAAGTGGTTTCAGTCACTCCTGTTCCCAACACCCCTTAGCCCAGTTTTCTCCTCCATTAGCACGAGGAGAAGTAGTCATTCAGAGCAGGAACCCAGTTTGCAGACAGCACCCAGGGGGCCTGGTTTCTATCTCTCGCGTTGTCCTGAGTCCCTCAGCTGTGCTTGCTTCTTTGTCAGGGAGCTTTAAGTTGACACAAGTCCTGCTGCCTCACCCGTTGTCTACCCCATTGTGCTTGTTCTGCCCAGTTCCTTTAAGCTGCTGGGATTTCTCTGTGCCACATAAAAGCAGGCCCCAGACCCATCACATCCTTCTCTTGGGCCACTCTTGGCACTGAATTCTGAGCTTCTCCTGGTTCTAATGCCACCGACCCCATTCTGCTACCACTCCCATGAACAATAGCTCTCCCACTATGAGTGTTTGGGGCCTCTCCAGCGGGGCCCACTAAGCTCTCTGCTTTGGCTTTCTCAACTTGGTTTTCCAGGCCTTTCTGAGGGTTCTCCAATAACCAACTGCATTTCTCTCATATGGAATAATTAAACCCAATTCAAGTTCATTCAATGTTTCTGTCCCACCCATTCTTTGTCTTTTGCAGTCCCTATCAGATTTGTAAATACTGACTCAACTTCTATGTTTCCTAATATGTTGCAACCACAACAGCAGCAATGAAAACTAATATTTATTGAGTGCTTACTATGTGCCAGGCTCTGTGATATGTGCCCTATATACACTGCCTTATTTAATCCTCACAACTACTCAGTGAATTAGGTTCTATTATTATTCTGATTTTATAGATGAGGCATTGGAAGCTCAGAGAGGGTGAGTAACTTGCCTGAGGTCACAGTAAGCAGTGAGGCCAGGCACAAGGTAGGAACTCAAAAACTGTTTGCTGAATGAATTGGATGAATGGTCCTTGGGCCATTGGACGGACTGGGCAGATATACTGGTCATGGCAGGGACTACTGGAGATAGAGTCAGGCAGCATGAAGAAGAACTTTCTGCCAGCAAGAACTCTCAGGAAGGCCTTTGATTGTTCAGATGAGGCTAAAGAAACCCTCAGTAGGAAAGTTGGAGAGGGGAGTTAAGCCCTGGGTGAGGGATAGGCAAGATGACCTTTAAGATCCTTTCCAACTCTGAGAGTCTGAGGTTATTGTATAATTCTTAAAGAAAGCAATAAAATCCTTTGCAAACATGAAGAATTTCCATCCCCAGCTCTCTGCTGTTATGAACAGGAGCTGAGTGGATGTTCATGCTGGGACAATAAATGCCAACATCAGTAAGACCTCAAGTCCTCTGGGGATCAATAACAGCATTCCATCATCCAAGAATGATATTGACAATAGCTAGCATTTATGGAGAGCTTACTACACATCAGGCAAGATTATAAATCCTTTACATACTTTACAATTCTCCCAACAAACCTATGAGGCTATAAATAGTGTATTAATCAGGCAAAGATACAATAACAAATTAATCCTGAGTCCTCACTGGCTTAACACAAAAAAGTTTATTTCTCACTGTCTTAATGGCTGAAGGAAGTTGAGCCATTTTTTACCTCTCCTTTCTGAAACATGTGCCCTCCAAGGATGCCATGGTAAGGAGAGAGACAGACAGTGGAACAAGGCGATGGTTTGCTAGTTGCAGCCCGGGGACCTAAAGTGACATACTACCGCATATGCTTATTGTGATAGTTTAATGAAGAAACAGATGTGAGGTATTTTGAATCAGGCACAAAGTAAATGCTCAATAAATGTGAATGATGACAACAATGATGATCTATAAGACCAGAGAGGTGATTGGAGCCCCACACTGAGCACAGAAGTGGGAAGGGGCAGGAAGGTGGAATCTCACACTACCTAAGCTCTCCTTGGCTGGAGTCATGCATGCCCCTGTCAGGAGGCTCAGCCCAGTCCAGGTCTCAGAGGTCATCCTGACCAGGGCAGGTAGATGGGCAGCCTCAGCCCACCCTCTATCAGGTACCTGGTAATACTGTACCAGCTCATGCCATCCATGTGCCTATTATAGATGGCTCTGTCTCTGTGGCTAAGCATCTGATATCACATGCTGGTCCAATATCTATCTAGCTATCATCTATCTCTCTGTCTCTATCTATCTATCTATCTATCTATCTATCTATCTATCTATCTATCTATCATCATCATCATCATCATCATCATCATCATCATCATCTATCTATCATCTCTCTCTCTCTCATTATCTATCTATCTATCTATCTACCTACCTACCATTATCTATGTATGTATGTATGTATGTATGTATCTATGTATGTATGTATGTATGTATGTATGTATCTATCTATCCATCCATCCATCTGTCTATCATCTCTGTCTATCTATCATCTATCATCTGTTTATGCTGGGGTTGGAGTTTTCCTGAATCCTTGACAACCTGCCTCCTGCCTAGCCCTTGTCAGTGCCCAGAAACACGATGGTGGGAGCTGTGTGATTTGCAGAAGTGTCTGCTGCCTTGTAGGCTCTCCATGAATACCAGAGGCTGCCCAAACTGCCCCTCTGTTCGTATGCTGCATGTCATCTGGCTGTCCTCAAGACAACCAGGCTGTCAGTTTCCCATCCTTATGTCCTCCCAGTTGTGTCTTCCTTCCATTCCCCACCTATCTAGTTGTCTCATGCCCGAGTCAGTCTGAACCAAGGATGTGAGAGATGGGAAAGGCTCTAACATTCATTCAGAGGCAGTTTTGCAGAGGGGTTACAAGCTTGGTTCTGGAGTCAGACTGCTATTTTCTTGCTGAGTGACAATGGTAAATTTACTTATGTGTCAGTTTCCTTGTCTGTAAAATGGGGATAATAACGCTACTTAACTCAGAGGGTTGTTGAGAAGATTAAATGAGATAGTCCATATAAAGTGAATAGAACAGTGGCCAGTACATGGTAATAATACATCTTAGCTATAATTCTAAAAATACTTATTACTATTCTAATCCAAATCTTTCTCTAAATCTTCTGCTTTCCCATTTTATCACACATTACAAAAGTATCCCTTGATGGAAAGCCAATCTGAGCAGATTAGCTTTGATTTTTCTCTTTATTCTGCTAAATTCACAGGGGATATTGGAGAAGGGTATTTTTAGGAGGCATTACTGAGAAGCATAGCAGGTGGCCAGATGGTAATGACAGGAAACATGGTCCCTTCTGTCCGCAAGAACAACTGAGTGTCATTCAGGTGTGTAATAAGATAAACTATGTTTCTAGAGATATCCTACTAGGTCCAGATGGAAGAGGGGGCACCAGGGAATCTTGCCAGAGGGTAAAGTCTGGGAAAATAGCAAAAACAGACCATTGTACCCAGTCCTGTTCCCTAGGTAATGCTTTCCCTGCCTTGACTCTGACACTTGGGAATTTACCACCAGCCCCCTCTTTCAAGGCTCTCCTCCGAAGACAATGATGAGGTCATAATCTGATGATGTTCTCCTGTGACTTGGGCTAACAACGTTGACTCCTCATTTAGTGAATCACAGGCGTTGCTAGAAAATCAAATTATGCCCCTGGTGATAATATCTCTGTGGGAAAGGAAATTCCCTTGGCTCCAGTGCTTCTCTCTGGGGTTTCATTCTTCTGCTCTTGTTTTATCTGATTTCACTTTTATTTCTTGATAGGGTGAGGTAGACCTAGTGAGCATTTTTCCATTTGTTGGGCACTCAGCATCCACTGATTTTCCCAAGATCATTTCCCAAATCTTTGAAGTATAGCCCTCTATCTTTATATGTGGGTTCTGATGGGAAATTGATTCCTGGTATTCACCTTCTTTTCCTAGGGAAGCCAAGGTGGACCGAGTGCTTCCTTCTCCACTCTTAGGAAAAGCCAAAGTTGGACGTATGTCTGACCCCAGCCAAACAGATACTCCTTCCCTGGGACTTTAAATATTTAGTCTTTGACAGGGAGCACGGAGGTTGGAGAACCTATTATTGAAGATTGAACTGGATAACTATAAGCAAGTCTAAGCTGGGGTTGCTACAGCCTAGCCTCTCCCCTGGGGTCACTTTCTACTTTGTTGCATACATTGAAGGTTGTAAACTTAATACCTTCATGATCCAGATAAGTACCTTAAATAGGTGAGGTGGTAGGGTGAAAGACAAAAGAGAAGGATTGGGCCTGTGAGTATAGGCTGCCCCTAAACCAAACATTGTACATCCTGGGTTTTTGATTGTAACTCGGCATTGAAGATTCCTAGTGTTCTTGTACTTGTTTAAAATATCCCATAGATACCAACAGTTTATCATCCAGCTTATATCTCCTAGAATGATTCTTGTTCCCCAAAGAGGCCTCCAAATCTTCTGTTAGCCTATAGGTCCTGATTTGGGGATCAGAAAATAAGGTCTCCCCAGCAGAAGTAGCAGAGGCCTTTAAGGGTGGGGCTCTGAGCTATGCTTAGGCCAGCTGGCCCATGCCCTCCCTTGCCTGCTCTGTGAAGGGCATCGAGCTGTGCTTACCAAATGGCATAGGAATGGGCACAAGGGGAACCTTTAACTGAGGCCAGGAAAGACCTTGACTGACATGCTAAGAGCCAAAGAATACCGGCAAGAAGGAAGTTCACGTCTCACCCATGTAACAATGTGAGCACCAGAAGTCCAGGTATCATGGCCCTATGGCCCTAGGCACCTGGCACTTTCTATCTTGTTGCTCTGCCATCGTCAGAATGCATGTTTCATCTTGTGGCTAAGATGAATGACTCAGCTCCCACTACCACGTGGATCTTTCCAGTAAGCAGGAGGGGATAGATGGCAAAACATCTTCCCTTTAAGGGTCTGACCATGGCTTCTGCTCTCATCGCATTGGCCTCAATCGCAGCAGTTGGTCACAGCTAGCTGCAAGGAAGATTGAGAAAGATGGCTTTTAGCTGGGTGGTCATGTGCCCAGATAAGACATGTGTTTATAGAAGAAAGGGAGAATGCATCCTGGGGAGATAACCAGCAGTTTCTGCTCCAACACTCATGTGCATGCCCACAATCACCTAATAACCTTTCCTAGTCTTTCATCAGGGCCAAATGTCTAGGGCTGCCATTTATGCTTTTCAGGCAGAGGGAGGAAGGTTCCACAAGAATCTTTGATGGTAGATCTTCAGGCACTAGACAGTCAGGCAGAGGAGATATTTTTGGGCAAGGGCTCTGAGTGTGCTTCCTGTCTTCCCATGTGGGCAGTCACCTCCTCTTCCTGTTGAACTTCTGTCTCTGCTACTTATTCTCCCCTTCAACCGAGCTTGAGCTTAGACACTGTAGTCCCCCTTTTAGCAAAGACTGCCCTGAGCAAAGGCCGCCGTCTTTAAGAGTGAGCCCCTGGAGAAGCCAACCATTGCTCCCCGCTGCAATCCCCTCTACCCCTCCTGGTACACCCGTGGCATCTAATTTTCCTGTTTGAACTCCCTGTCCTTTTTCCTCCAGGCCACCCCTAAATGGACCAGGGGTGGACACCTGAGGGGCCTTCCAAGAGGAACCAGTCCACAGGCTGGCTTGAGCACATAGCATCTTGTCTGTGGAGAATTGGAACTGAGTGACACTGAAACTAAATCAGTTAGTTGATGGTGGGACTTGAAACAAGAGGTCATGTAAAATTGGGTCAGAGTTCCTGCCATGACAAATCAAAACTGCATGTAAGCCAAAGGTTTGGGGGCACAGAGGAGTCCTAAGCAACCCCCCAAACTTGTCCGTTCCAAGCTAACGGAGCAGATGTGCAGAAAGAGGGGGAGAGAGAGAGACATTGTGGGTCATGAGAGGTTTCTCTCATTTCTATCCCCATCTCATGTGCCCAAACTCTCTTTTACTGCCTGTCCTTGTGTGTTTGTTGGGTCAGTAGAGTATAATAGTTGGGAGTAGACATTATGGACTCAGAGAGCTCTGGGTTCAAATCACAGCTCTGCCCCTAATACTGTGACTATGGGCAAGTAACTGAGCCAAGTCAAGCCTCAGTTTCCTCATCTACGAATGGGGATTCTTTGAGTATTTACTTCATAGGGCAGCTTGAGGATAATGCAAGTGACAAGTGCATAAGTTAGTTTGGAAAGATTCCTTCCTCCCTCCCATGCTTCCTCTATCCTTTCCTTTTTTTTTGCACCCAAAGATTCAGAACAAAGGTAAGACATCTGAGTTGTCTGGCCAATCACTTTCCTGCAACTCCCTTTGACTCCAACCTCTTTTGAGGTATGAGCTCTTCCTATGAATTAGTTTATGGAGTGATTTGCCCAACTTGATTAGGCTCCTTCCTGAGCCTGTAACCCACTTTCCTTCCTTTTGTGGATGGGGAAACTGAGCCCCCAGACGCTAAGCCACCAGCCCAAGGAGATGCCACGAGTAGGGGCAGTGTGGGTGTCCTGCTGCCATTAACTCAGGGTCCAGTGTCCCTCCTCTAGCATACGCTACTCCCTTGCAGGATGATGGATCAGATCTCCCCTTCTCCTTTTTCCTCCATCGGGGAAGAGCTGGGCGCAGTGTGCTTGAAGAGCCTTCCAGAGGCTGCATTAATGAATTCCTTTCCTTCTCACATGAGGTGTTGGGACCTTCTGACCTCAATATGCAAAGAGATGCTAAACATGCAAATCAGCAGCACTTGGGTTCATAAAAATAGCTCAGCAGTGCTGCTCCTTCCTCCCCCTTCATCCCCAGCATCTGAGCTCCTGCTCCTCATCCCAGCTTCCTTTCTCTTCTCTTCTCTTTCCTTCATTCCAGGCCTGCCTTAACTATCTCCCTACCTCCCTCCCCTCATTTGTTCTCCTTCCTTTTCTGTCCTGTCTGGCTAGTCTCCCTTTCTATGTTTCCTTCCCACCTTGTTGCCTTCCCTGCCTTCCTGATCAGGGTGTGGATGACAGACAGGGCAAGGCCCCTCACTGCCCATTGGCAGACTGGAACTACAAGGGGCTGACATTACTTCGAGGAATTCAAAAGTCCTCCTGATCCTTGGGTGCCTGTGTAGAAGGTGTGGGAATGGCAGGGAGGCCTCAAGTGTGCTGTGGGCTCTGGATCCACATTGCATGATTCAAGTCTCTGCTCTGCCTGTTGGTGGTGTGACCTTAGGCAAGTAACCCAGCCTCTCTGGGTCTCAGTTCCTTCCTCTGTAGAAAGTCAACAATAACAGAATATGCCTTACAGGGTTGCTAGGAGGAGTACATGAATTAATACAGGTACCTAGCTCAGAAAAATCAGTCAATGGTTGTCAGCCGTTATTATTTTCTCAAAGCCCTGAAAACTACAGTGTGGTCCCAAGGCCAGGCCTGGGCGTAAGTGAGAGAGTGGGCATGGGGCCACTTGGGCAAGGCTCCATGACTGAGTACAACAGAAGATAGGTGGGGTGGCCTCGTGGGTAAGCTCCAGCTCTTTGGGGGTCAAACAGACCTGCCTTTGAGTCCTGGTTCTGTCTTTTTGTAGCTGTGTGACCCTGTCAAAGGATGTTTCTAGGCCTCAGAGCTTTCACTATATGTGCTCTATATGTATATCTGTGTTTTATAAAAAGGATAGTATTTTTTTGTCCCCCAAGCACCAATTTTTGCCCCCTTGGGTGTGGTATTGCCCCCACTGAGAATGCATGGCCTAGACCAGTGGTTCTCAAATGGGGGAAATTTTGTCCCCTAGGGTACATTTGACAATGTCTGGAGACATTTTTTGCTGTTGCAATGGGGAGGTGGGGTTGACATTAATGGCATCTAGTGAGTAGAGGACACGGATACAGCTAAATATCCTGCAATGCACAGGACAGCCCCCCACAACACAGAATTATCTAGTCCAAAATGTCAATAGTGATGAGGTTGAGAAACTTTGCTATAGGATACTCCTTCCTAGCCGAAGAATGCTCAGAAGAGTGTGTCCCAGTGATCAGACAAGGTAGGAGATGCAGCAGGATGTCTTTTTTGGTGTGGGTATCAGTGTGGGTCAAGGTAGCTTCTTAAACTCTCTGAGCAGGGGCAGACATGAAGGAGATTACATGTCATATATGATGATAATCTAAGATGCCTAAATATCTTTGCTCTTGCCATATCTCATCTGCCTTCATTCTTTAAAAAAATACTGTAATTTGCAGGGTCATGTGTTAGGTAAAGTGGCAGTGGGGTGGGGCTATAGAATCTTTTCTTGATGGAGATCATGGTCTAACTAGGGGCAAGATTAATTCTTTTTTTTTTATTGATGTCATAATAGTTTATAACATTGTGAGATTCCAGCTGTACATTATTATTTGTCAGTCACCATAAAAATGCGCCCCTTCACCCCTTGTGCCCACCCCCCAACTCCTTTCCCCCTGGTAACCACCAAACTGTTCTCTCTGTCTGTGTATTAGTTTATATTCCACATATGAGAGAGGTCATACTGTGTTTGTCTTTCTCTGTCTAGCTTATTTCACTTAACATAATACCTTCCAGGTCCATCCATGTTGTTGCAAATGGGACGATTTTGTCTTTTTTATGGTTAAGTAGTATTCCATTGTATATATATACCACATCTTCTTTATCCAATCATCTGTTGATGGACACTTGGGTTGCTTCCATGTCTTGGCTATAGTGAATAATCCTGCAATGAACATAGAGGTGCATAAGCCTCTTTGGATTGTTGATTTCAGGTTCTTTGGATAAATATCCAGAAGTGGGATAGCTGGATCATAAGGTATTTTTATTTTTAATTTTTTGAGGTATCTCCATACTATTTTCCTTAGAGGCTGTACCAGTTTGCATTCCCACCAGCAGTGAATGAGGGTTCCCTTTTCTCCACATCCTCTCCAATGATTAATTCTTTCCTTTTAAAGACTCATTTATTTCCTGAGAGTCCCCCTTTTTTTTGGTGAGGAAGATTGGCCCTGAGCTAACATCTGTTGCTGATCTTCCTCTTTTTGTTTGAGGCCGATTGTCCCTGAGCTAACATCTGTGCTCATCTTTCTCTATTTTTGTATGTGGGACACCACCACAGCATGGTTTGACTAGTGGTGTGTAGGTCCATGTCTGGGATACGAACCCATGAACCCTGGGCCGCTGAAGTGGAGTGTGTGAACTTAACCACTACGCCACTGGGCTGGCCCCAAGATTAATTCTTATATGATAATTATAATCACTAAATTTCATTGCCCACTAACCGTGTGTTAGGGATTGTAATTGCTTTACATGGATTAAGTAATGATATGTTCATAACAATCCTATGAGACAGACACTATTACCACCCTCACTCCCATTTTACAGACAAGAAAATTGAGGCTTAGAGCGGTTAAGTAACTTGTTCAAAGTCACACAACTAAGAAGTAGGTAGCCAGGATCTGAACTCAGAACTTTAGACTCCAGAGCCCATAAACTTGACATCGAATTATACTGCCTCCTAACTCTAATACAAAGTGGGCTCTTCTAAGTATCAGAAGAGGTATTGCTAACGTGCTGCCAGAGTTCAGAGATGGAGAGATGACTCCCAGCAAGTGGAACCAGAGATGTCTTCCTGGAGGCGGTGGCACTGGACTGAACTGCAAGGATGAGTGGGATTTGGCACACGGAGGTTGGGTCAGGGGATGGCTGCCCAGGCAGAGAGGACAGCTTGAACAGAGGCACAGAAGTAGAAAAATGCCAGGAATGATCATCCTTAAGAGTCATTGGGCCACATGGGAGCCTGTGTTGTCAATACACTCTGTCCCAGTATTGTAGTCCAAATCCAACAATTGCCAAAAAGGGCCTGATGGACACTTGCAAAACAGCATTTGACGTGACTGGTAGTCACAGGCCCCCGTGGCAGTGCTTCTAAATCAGTGTTTCTCAATGTTGGCACTATGCATATTTCGGATCAGACAAGTTTTGCTGTCTTGTGCATGGCGGGAGGTTTAGCTGCAACCCTGCCTTCTAACCACCTTTCCTCTCAAGTTGAGACAACCAAAAATGTCTCCTGACACTGCCAAATGTTCCCTGGGAGGCAAAATCACTCCGGTTAAGAAGTACTGTCCTAAATGTAGGTTGGGGCAGGGAGTGGGGAACATGGACTAGGGAGGCAGGAAACCTGGATTCTCATACCAGCAATTTAGTGCTGTGTGATTCTACGCAAGGCGTTTCCCATCTCTGGGCCTCAGTTTCCTCATACAAAAAGCAAGGTGGCTGGTTGCAGTAGGTGGTCGTAAGGAGCCTTTCTCTCTAGTGCCCAAGACTGGCCCCAGAAGTGTGATCAGCAGCTCCAGCTGCCTGTTGCTGCTTCATTATGCAGTGCAATAACACCTACGCCTTCTGTGAGCCTGTTGCCCCTGCAGGGCAAGCTGAGAGCAGCTGGTTCTCCGCTGAGCTCAGGGCTGGACCCGCCACTGCCTCCCAGAGCAGGTGTGTGAAGGGCTCTTGGTGTTGCTTTCCACAGCAACACCCGGATGACATCCCTAATTATAGGCAGGAAGAGTGGGGGTCAGGAGGTGGTATGGCCCAGGAGGTGGGGAGGAGGTGTTCTTGGGTGTGAGAAAATGATTAACACCAGAAAGCTGGCCAAGTGGGACTGCTGAAGTCATTTCCTGAGGTCCTAATGGAAGAAGTTGGATCCTGCCATTTCTTTAGAGGAAACTTAGCTCTCGCCTTCACCTTTTGTCCTGGGAACCAAGCAGATGTCCCAGGCGAGGTGTCCAAAGGCCATCGCAGGCTTCATTTGGCTTTGGAATTTAGAATCATTGCAGACAATTGTGGGGTCAGGGTGCTGAGAGGTTCCTCCCATATTATTGAGAGCTGCTTCACTCTGTGGAAGGGTGGGGGGATCTCCTGAAGGCCAACTGGGGGCAGACTTTGCGACCTTGGGCAAGTCAGTCCAGCTCTCTGGGTCTCAGTTTCATTATCGGTGGAATGTCAACAGTAACGTAGGGTTGCTAGATCTTGCACAGGTATCCAGAAGTTAATACTATCCTTGGCCCCCAGTGGTCCTTGGAGGGAGGTAATCTTAAGACTTGTTTTACAGATGAGGCTCAGGGCGGTTGAAGCCTGCATCCTGGTTTGTGTGTAAAGTCAGGGGTTGTGCTCCCAGGAACAGCCTCGCCCCCAACTCTGAGGGCCTGTCACTCACTCACTCAGCCTGTCTATCAGAGCCTGGAATGCAAGTTTCTGAGCTTCTGCTGTTTACTGTGGGACTCTATCAAGAAGACAAAAAATAACAGTGTGTGTGGGCTAGGAGATGGGCAGATAAGGGGGCAGTGATGGAGACAGGGACATTTGATAAAGGGCTGGAGAGCTGCAAGGAGGAAGATATGGGTGGGCTGGGTGGTGAGGGCAAGATAAGGGGATGAGGGAGATAAAAGGGAGAAGCCCTTTGGGAGTGGGGTGATGGAGGAGAGGAGGCAGATAAGGGGCAGGGTGAGGGTGGCCCATGGATAATGGGCGTGTGGGCATTAAAGGGAGAAGGAGAAGGAGATAAGAAGAGAGAGTGGGTGGAGATATGTGAGAGTGGGGCTCTGGTCTCAGTTGGCCAGACCTGTCTGCAGTATGGGGCATGATCTTATTCTCTTCATTCTGCAAATGAGCCATGGCTTTCCCCAGGCCATGAGTCCGTGGGGCTATGGGGTACCAATATCCAATATGGTGGAGGAGGTGGGGGCTCAAAGGAGGCCTGGTCTGGACCTTCAATAATAAAGGTACTAGACAAACTCCCTCCTGCTCCCTCTGTCCAAAGGAGAGGTCACTCCCTCCCTCCCACCTTCCTTCCTTCTTTCCTTCCTTTCTTTCTCACTTCATCCATTCAGCAAACACACTGCTAAATTCTGTTCCAAGTTCTGGGGATACTGTAAAGGTGGCTGTACATTCTCGCAGATGGAGACTGAATATTAACAATCAAATAGATAGATAAGGTGCTTCATGGCCATAACTGCCATGAAGAAAATCAAATCATGGACAATGACAGGGAGTGGATACGTGGTGGTTACATTGGGTTGGCTGGTCAGAGCAGGCCTTTGGGAGGAGGTGACATTGGAGCTGAGATCCACTGATGAGAAGGAAGCAGTCATGAGAATATGTGAGGGATAGCACTCCAGGCAGAGAGAACAGCAAATGTAAATGCCCTGAGTGTGAGAGTGGGCTTGACTTGAGAGGGGGTGAAATAATGAGGTTGGAGAGGTGGAGAGGCCGGAGCATGCAAACTTGGAGTTCAGATTTTATACCAAGTGTTAAGAGATAGCCTGCTGGAACTTCATTGTGACCTTCGGTAAATCAATTCCCCTCTCTGGGCTTCAGTCACCGTTATTTGTGAGCTGGGAGAACAAGACTCAGTGATTTCTAAGGTCTGCTTGGTCCAGAAGTTCCATGGACATTTGAGCAGAGTCAATGAGGGGCACCTGTGAGCCCCCAGAACCCCCTTTTCCCCCTGGTTTTACCATGTAGGGCAGCACCCAGTGCATGAACTCAAATCTTGACCTCACCATTTAATTTATATGTAACTTTGAGCAAGGGGCTTAACTTCCCTGAACTTTTAACTTCCTCATTTGTAAAATGGGAATAATAATAGAACTCACCTCATGGGGCTGTTTATGGAGGAGGAAATGAGATAATTATGTAAAGGATTTAACTCAGCTCCTGATGCACAATAAGCTATTATGATTGGTACAAAAGACTCCCAAATCTTTACTTAGAGATTAGACCCATCTCTTGAGCATGGACCAAAATGTCCACCTCCTGAGCGATTATTTCTGCCTAGAAACTGATGTTGCATTGACATATCCAACTAAAAATGATCAAAATCAAGCTTATCATCCCCTCGCTCCCATTGTCTCCCCCATTCTGTTTCTCTTCCTGGGTCCCTTATCTTGGTTCATGACACCATGATTCTCCTAGACACTCATGCTCAATCTCAAAGTTGTCTTGGACTTCTTTCCCCACATCTAATCAATCACCAAATCCTACCTCAAAACCTCCGTGGTGCTTCATCCTTCCCCTCATTTTCATTCCTAATGCTTTCCTTCAGGTTTTCCTTACCTCTCACCTACACTATAGGATAATCTCTGAACTGGCTTCCTGCTTTGTTCCTTCCTCCCTGTTCCCCTCTGCCATCCATCACCACCACTTTTCAAACACTGTTGCCAGAGTGGCCTTAATGCATATCTCCACTTTTCTACTTACAAGTCTTCTATATCTCCCCACCCACTCTAGGCCACAGGATAAAATCTATGGTCCCAGCATACCTTTGAAGTCTTTCATAATTTGATTGTAACCTACTTTTCCAGGGTCTTCCAACATCCTCCCCTCACCCACATTAAACCTTAATAACACTTGTCTGCTCAACCTTCCTTGAGTGTGGTTAACTTCTAGAAAAACTCAGTTTAAGTTTTTCCTCTCTGTCTAGAATCTATCCACACTCCAACGATTCTTGTTCAAGTTCATCCACACTTACTGTTTGATCTCAGAACCTCCCTACTCCATGGAGCCTTCCCAGATATCTATGCCCTGGCAACCTGTTGGATCCTATCTCTTTCTTTCCCATATTTTCATACTATCTTTTTAAAAAAGTGCTTACAGTTTTTCCTGAATTCCTATGTATCCATACATCTCCCTTACTAGACTTGTGAATTCCTGGAAGATGGGAACTCTGTTTCAGCCATCTTTATATTGTTATTAGACTTAGTAAATAGTTTAAGAAGTCTAATAAGTCTCTCAAATCTAACATAGCTAAAACAGAACCCCTGATTCCACCTCCCTCACCACCTCTCTCTCATTGCCCTGAGCAATTCTATTCCTCCCCCAATCTTCCTCTTCTTGGTAGACAGCACCATCATCCACCCCGTTGCTCAAGCTCCAAACCTAGGAGTCTCATCCACGATTCCTCTCTTTCTCTTCCCCAATTCTAAATCCAGTCCATCACCAAATTATCTCTACCTCCAAAATCCATCCCAAATTTGTCCACTTCTCTTCACCTAACCTACCACCACCCTACTTCAAGCATTACCACCCCTCTTTCTTGGACTGCTGCGATGACTCCCAGGTGATCTCCTTGCATCTGTTCTTGGTGCCTTGTACTCTCTTCTCTTTGAAGTGAGAGTGTTCTTTAGAAATGCACATCACATTATAGCACCAACTGACTTGAAACCCTCCAATCTGTCTCCTATCACGTAGAATAACACATAGACATCTTATTCTGGTTTACAGAGGCTTGCACACTTACCTCTCTAATCACATATTATACTACTCTCTCTGGTGCCCACACCACATCTCTAGCCACCATAACCTTTTCTCCAAAATGCCAAGCTTGTTCCTGCCCCACACTTTTGCACTGCTACCTCCGCCTACATTCTTTCATTTAGATTTACCTCTACCCGCACTACTATTCTTCTTCATCTTCATCTCTTCTTGTAACTTAGATTTCATCTTAAATATCACTTCCTCAGTCTAAATTACCCACCTAACACTCTATCCTATCACTCTACTTTAAATCTCTACATTGTACTTATCACTATCTGATTAGAATTTTTTTACTCTGATTGTTTCCATTTCACTAGAAATAAACTATGACATTAGAGACTTTGTCTGTCTTAGTTACCACTGTATTCCTAGTGCCTATGATGGTGCTTTGTATGTAATAATAGTTTATTGAACAAACAGGAATAATAATAATTATTACTATAATTAATTTGCATCTATTATACACCAGGTTGTTATACAGTAGGAAAAATGGGGGTAATAATATTGATCTTATAGGGTTTTGTGAGGATTAGAGATAATTCAAGTAGAGTGTTTGCTATACTATAGCTCTTATTATCATTTTTTGCCTAATGTCTGAGCTGAGCAGGGCTCGAAAGCCAGTCTCACTGTCTTTAATGCCTGGGCTCTTATTAATACGTGCGAGAAGTAGTAGTACATTACTCTGGTCTATTTTGTCTGATATTAATATAGTCACAGAAGGTTTTGTTAGTGTTTGCATTGTATATCTTTTTCATCCTTTTCCTTTTAAACAATATATGTCTTTGTATTTCAAGTACACTTTTGTAATCGTGTATAGTTGGATCTTGCTATTTCACTGGTCCATCAATCTGATTCCTAACTGGCAGAGAGTTTTTTGTTGATTTTTTTTAAACTATGTTTTTTAAGTTATTTTCTCAATAGTTTCTCTAGGGATGACCACATCCATCTTAATTTATAGCCATAATAACATAATAAATTAATTAAAGATTAATATTAACTTAATTTTGGTAAAATATAAAAACTTTTCTCCAGTATGACTTTGTATACTTCCCCTCCTCTGTGCTATTAGTGTCACATATATGACATCTATATATGTTTTTTTTCTTTTTTTGTGTGAGGAAGATCAGCCCTGAGCTAACATCCATGCCAATCCTCCTCTTTTTGCTGAGGAGGACTGGCCCTGAGCTAACATCTATTGCCAATCCTCCTCCTTTTTTTCCATTTTTCTCTCCAAAGCCCCAGTAGATAGTTGTATGTCGTAGTTGCACATCCTGCTAGTTGCTGTATGTGGGACGCCGCCTCAGCATGGCCGGACAAGTGGTGCATCGGTGCACGCCCGGGATCCGTACCTGCGCCACCAGTAGTGGATTGTGCCCACTAACTGCTAAGCCACGGGGCCGGCCCCTCTATATATGTTTTAACCCAACAATTCAATGTTATAATTATTGCTTGACATAATCTTTTGTCTTTTAAAGAAGTTAAGAAAAGAGAAAAATATACGTACACTCTCTTTTATATTTGCCCACATATTTACAATTTTTGGTGCTCTTAATTTTTAATATTATTTTTATTATTTATTATTTTTTGTGGATTCTAGTTAGCATCTGCCTTCATTTCCTTTCAGCCTGAAGGACTTTAATATTTCTTATAAGACAGATCTGCTAGCACTGAGTTTTTTCAGTTTATTTATCCAAGAATGTCTTTATTTCATCTTCAATATTAAAAGACTGTTTACTTGATTATAGAATTCTTGGTTGACGGTTTTTTTTCTTTCAGTACCTTGAATATGTCTTTCCACTACCTTTTGGCCTCCATTGTTTCCGATGGAAAAACTCATCATTAGTCATATTGTTTTTCCCCTGTATGTGGTGAGCTTAATAACTTCTCTTGCTGCTTTCAAGATTTTCTCTTTGGCATCCAACTGTTTGACTACAATATGTCTAGGTATGAATCCCTTTGTTTATCCTCTTGGCATTCGTTGGGGAGTTTTGCTCATTTATTTCCTCAAATATTTTTTCCACCCCTTTCTCTCTCTTCTTTTCTTCTGGGATTCCTCTTATATCTATGTGTAGAGGACCAGCTCTGCTGTGGTGCTCTGATATCCCACCACATGTCCACATAGGCCACGTAGGCACGTTTAACTGTAATCTGACTCAAGTCTTGGTGAAGTTCCCTGTTATTCCTAGTGGAATGAAGGCAGGTAAACAGCCTTGCACGCAGCTGCCATGAGGAAGTTTATTATGCATCTCCCTAATTGCAAGAGAAATCCACCAAGCTGTTTCTTATCCATCTCCTTGTTTCATTTGAGCACAAGACTTTCTACCTTGAGCCCTTAGGGTAGAGCCACAGGCTTCTCTGTATGTCTATACAATTGCTGGCTGTAGTTTAGAGAAAGTTCCTCAGTAGCAGAGCTACCCACTGCCTGACCAGCCTGACATTAGCCCCTCTGGTTTCATGTTGTCCTCTGGAACTAGGGACGTAGGGAGCTGACACTATGCTGGCTTTGTTTCTGTGTAAGTAATAAACTGTCTGAACACATTTGGGCTTCTTGCCTCTTTCCTGACATAACCTATGAGACTGTGGTAAGCTGCAGTAGGGATTCCTGCAGCCCTGTTAGCCACTGTGCTGCTGCATTGGGACTGCCAAACAGTGCATTGGGTTGCTTGATGGTGTCTGGATTGGGTTGAATAGTGTCCCCCAAAGGTTCATGTCTACCCGGAACCTCAGAATGTGACCTTATGGGGAAATAGGGTCTTTGCAGATGGAATCAAGTTAAGACGAGGTCATACTGGATTAGGGTGGGCCCTAAGCCAATGGCTGGTGTTCTTATGAGGGACATTTGGACTGAGGGACATGCACAGAGAGAAAGTGATGTGAGGACACGCAGGCAGAACATCATGTGATTGAAGTGATGTGACTACAAATGGAATGATAAGATTGCTGGCAACCACCAGAAGCTGGGAAGAGGCGGGAAATGTTCTTCCCTAGAGTCTTCAGAGACAGCATGACCTTGTGACACCTTGATCTTGGACTTCTAACCTCCAGGACTGTGAGATAATAAGTTTATCTTGTTCTAAGTAACCCAGTTTGTGGTACTTTGTTATAGCAGCCCTAGGACACTAATACAATATCACAAAGGTCCTTGAGGCTCTGTTCATTAATCTTAAAAAATGTTTTCCCTTCATATTACATAATTTCTCTTCATCTCTCTTTAAGTTCATGGATTCTTTCTTCTTACATCTGAAATCTGCTGAAGAGACTCTAGTGAAATTTTCCTTTTAGTTATTGCACTTTTCAACTCTAGAATTTTGATTCTTTTAAATAATTTCCATCTCTTTCTTAAGATCCTCTATTTGTTGAGTAATTATCATCATATTTTTCTTAATTCTTTAAATTCTGTTTCCTTTAATTCTTCAAATATACTTATTTGTTTTAAAGATTTTACCTGCTAAATCCTACCTCTGGGTCCACTTGGAGACAATTCCTATTGACTGAATTTTTTCCTGAGTATGGGTCATGCTTTCCTATTTTTTTTGCATGTCTCAATTTTCTGTCATTTAAAATCAAATAATTTAGGTAATATATTGTAGCAACTCTGGATTCTGATCTCTCTTGAAGGTTGTTGTTGCTGCTTGTTTGTTTAGTAACTTATCTGGACTAAATCTGTAGATTGTGTCTTCCTTGTGCAGTGCGGCTATTGATATTTCTGTTCAATTTTTTAAAAGCTTGTTTTTATTTTAAGCCTGGCTTCCTAAGGGTTGCTTTTGTTTCTTCATAATTTAGTGATCAGCCAATTTTTGATAGTGGTTGTGCTCAACTGGTTTTCTATGGCTGCCATAACAAATTACCACAAACTTAGTGGCTAAAACAGCACAAATTTGTTATCCTACAGTAGGTCAGAAGTTGTCTGTAAGTCTCACTGGGCTAAAATCAGGGTATTGGCAAGACCGCATTCCTTTCTGGAGGTTCTAGGGAAGAAGAATCTGTTTCCTTGTCTTTTCCAGTTTCTGGAGGGCACTAGTGTTCCTTGGCTCATGGCCTACTTCCTCCAACCTCAGAGCCAGCGTGGAGGGTCAGGCCATTCTCACATTGCATTTCTCTGACCTAGCTGGGAAATGTTCTCTGCTTTTAAGGAGTCATGTAATTAGATTAAAACCACCCAGATAATCCAAGATAATTTCTCCATCTCAAGGTCCTTAACTTTCATCACATTGGCAAAGTCCCTTTTGCCATGTAAGGTAACATTCAGAGGTTCTGGGATTAGGACATGGACATCTTTGTGGAATTAGGGGGCATTATTCAGACTACTGCACCCCTCAAACCAGTAAGGCTTCCACACATGTCTGTTGTGCCTGTGTGAGTTGGGGAGCTGATCAACGTTCAAGCAGTTTTCAAGTATACCAAGGCGTTTACTCTCAGCTAAGCCATCCTGCATCTTCTCTGCTTATGTGCTCAGCCAGCAGTATATGGAGGGTTTATCAAGCCCCTTTAAGGCTGTCTTATTTCCTGGATCACCTTGCTAAATTTCTGGTTAGTCCTGTGGTCTGTTGCTTGCCTCAACCCGGACTGCAATCTCAGGTCTGTAGAACCATTGGACTTCCCCATTCACTTGCCACTAAGATTGCTAGATATACTGACAATGCTGGTGGGCATGGGGTTTTTGCCTTCCACTCCAAACCAAGTGAGCCCCCTCTGGCAGCAAAGCTGCTGGTTCTCACAGCCACCGCCACTCTTTGCTACAACTACCTCACTGACCAAGCTGGGTTTGGATGGAGGATGAAAACATCCCCAAGCAGGAACAACCCAAACTTCCACAGTTTTTGCTCAAAGTTTAGTAGTTTTTCATGAATTTGTTTTATCACTTTGGTTGATTTCCAGTGCCCTGAAATACTTGTTTTGACAATTTTGTTTATAGTATTATAGTTGATTTTTGGGAGGGGATTTTCTGACTTCTTTCTGTTATACTAGAAGTCCCACCTTCTGTCTGATTGGAGGGTTTAATCCATTTACATTTAGAATAATTAATAATACGATTGGGTTTAAATCTCCCTTCTTGGTATTTGATTTCTATTTGTCCCATCAGTTTACTTTCCCTCTCTTCCTCCTTTCCTTCCTTCTTTGGGTTAATCGATTATTACTTAGCAGTCCATTTTAATTTCTCTATTGGTTTTTTAACTATAACTCTTTGTACTTTTTAACATTGCTCTAGGCAATACAAGTACCCTTAATTTATCAAGTCTACCTTGAATTAACATTGTACCAGTTCATGTGGTGTGTAGAAACTTTACAACAGTAAACTATCGCTTACCCCAACCCACCTTCTGTGCTATCATTGACATATATATTAAATACACATATGTAATTTACCACACAGTAAAACGGTATTATGTTTTCCTTGTAGACCCAAATTTCCATCTGGTGTCATTTTTCTTCAGCTCGAAGAACTTCCTATAGCATTTCTTACAGTGCAAGTCTGCTGTCAATGAATTCTCTCACATCATGTTCACCTAAAAATAACTTTATTTCACTCTAATTTTTGAAGGATATTGTCACTGCATATGCAATTTGGGCTGACATTTTTTTCTTTTCTGTATTTTAAAATTATTGGTCTCTTGTCTTCTTGCCTCTACTGTTTATTGTGAGCAGTCAATTGATATTTGTATTGTTGTTCTTTATTTTTTCTTTGGTTGCTTTTAAGATTTTCCATCTTGGATTTTCAGCAGTTTAATTATGATATGTGTAGGTATGTTTCTATTCGTTTTGATCCTCTTTGGAGACTGTTGAATTACCTGTATCTATAAGTTGATTTTTTAAAAAACCAAATTTGGGAAAACATTGGTCATTATGTCTTCAAACATTATTTTTGGTCTACCTTCTCTTTTCCCCTTCTGGAACTCCAATTATATGTATATCAGTCTGCTTCATATCATCCCACAGGTCACGGAGATTCTGTACACTTTTTAATTTTTAAAAATTTTTTATTTAATTCAATTTATTTAAACCAAAAGGAAAGTAAAAACAGTTCACTTATTTCACGTAGCATAATGCCCTTGAGGTCCATCCGTGTTGTCACAAATGGTAAGGGTTCATTCTTTTTTATGGCTGAATAATATTCTGCATATATAATATATATATCACAATTTCTTTATCCATTCATCCATTGATGGACACTTAGGTTGTTTCCATATCTTGGCTATTATAAATAATGCTGCAGTGAACATGGGGGTGCAGATATCTTTTTGATTTGGAGTTTTTGTTTTCTTTGGATAAATATCCAGAGGTGAAATTGGTGGATCATATGGTAGTTCTATTTTTAATTTTTTGAGGAATCTCCATACTGCTTTCCATAGTGGTTGCACCAATTTACATTACCACCAACAATGCACAAGGGTTCCCTTTTCTCCACATCCTCTCTAAAACTTATTTCCAGTATTTTCGATAATAGCCATTCTACCAGATGTGAGGTACTGTCTCATTATAGTTTTGATTTGCATTTCCCTGATGATTGATTAATGATGTAGAGAATATTTTCATGTACCTGTTGGCCATCTACATGTCTTTAGAAAAATGTCTATTCAGATCTTCTGCCCACTTTTTAGTTAGATTGTTTATTTTTTTTGCTATTGAATTGTGTTCTTTAAATAGTTTGGATATTAGCCCTTTATTAGATATATGATTTGCAAATATTTCTCCCATTCAGTATGTTGCCTTCTCATTTTGTTGATGGTTCCTTTGCTATGCAGAAGATTTTTAGTTTGATGTAGTCTCACTTGTTTATTTTTCCTTTTGTTGCTTTTGCTTTTGGTGTCAGATTCCAAAAATCATTGCCAAGATTTATGTCAAGGAGCTTACTGCCTATGTTTTCTTCTAGGATTTTTATGGTTTCAGGTCTTACATTTAAGTCTTTAATCCATTTTGAGTTAATTTTTGTGTATGGTATAAAATAATGGTCCAGTTTCACTCTTTTGCATGTGCCTGTTCAATTTTCCCAACACCATTTATTGAAGAGATTATCTTTTCCCTGTTGTATATTCTTGGCTCCTTTGTCATAAACTAATTGCCTGTAAGTGCATGGGTTTAATTCTGGGCTCTCTATTCTGTTCCATTGATCTATGTGCCTGTTTTTAAGCCAATACCACACTGTTTTAATTACTATAGGTTTGTAATATAGTTTGAAATCAGAGACTGTGATACCTCCAGCTTTGTTCTTTCTCAAGATTTCTTTGATTATTTGGGGTTTTTTATGGTTCCACACAAATTTTAGGATTGTTTGTTCTATTTCTGTGAAAAATGTTATCAAAATTTTGATAGAGATTGCATTAAATCTGTATATTGCTTTGGGTAGTATGAACATTTTAAGGATATTAATTCTACCAATCCACGAGCAAGGAATATCTTTCCATTTATTTGTGTCTTTTTCAATTTCTTTCATTAATGTTGTTTAGCTTTCAATATACAGGTCTTTCACCTCTTTGGTTAAATTTATTCCCAGGTATTTTATTCTTTTTGATGCAATTGTAAATGGGATTGTTCTCTTAATTTCTCTTTCTCATAATTCATTCTTAGTGTATAGAAATGCAATAGATTTTTGCATGTTAATTTTGTACTCTGCAACTTTACTGTATTCATTAATTATTTATAATAGTTTTTTGGTGGATTCTTTAGGGTTTTCTATATATGAAATCGTGTCATCTGCAAATAGTGATATTTTCACTTCTTCCTTTCCAATTTGGATGACTTTTATTTCTTTTCTTGCTTTATTGCTCTGGCTAGGACTTCCAATACTATGTTGAATGAAAGTGGTAAGAGTGGGCATCCTTGTCTTATTCCTGATCTTAGAGAAAAAGCTTTTAGCTTTTCACAATTGAGTATGATATTAGCTGTGGGCTTGTCATATATGGCCTTTATTATGTTGAGGTATGTTCCCTTTATACCTGCTTTGTTGAGGGTTTTTTTCATAAACGGATGCTGAATTTTGTCAAATACTTTTTCTGCATCTATTGGGATGATTACATAATTTTTATCTTTCATTTTGTTAATGTGTTGTATCATGTTGACTGATTTGTGAGTATTGAACCATCCTTGCATCCCTGGAATAAATCCCACTTGGTCATAGTGTATGATCCTTTTAATGTATTATTGAATTCTGCTTGCTAATATTTTGTTGAGGATTTTTGCATCTATGTTCATGACAGATAATGAACAGAGACCCACAGGTAACTGAGATTCTGTACATAATTTAAAAATTTTTTTTTCTCTCGTCCAGTGAGTTTTTACTTCAAGTGTTGTACAGCACTTTTCTGTCCTAGAATCTCTATTTTTAATAGTTTCCATTCTTCCATTGTGATTTCCTAGCTTTTCACTCATTATGATCAACTTTTCCTTTAAGTCCTATTTATAATAGCTGTTTTAAAGTGCCTGTCTGCTAATTTTAATATCTGGGTCATCTTGGGGCCTTTTAAATTGATTGCTTTTTTAAAATTGTAATTCACATATTCCTACTTTTTCACATGTGTAGTAATGTTTTATTATGTACTATTTTGGATGACACATTATATAGAGTCTTTATCATATCATTTTCTCTTATAGGGTGTCGATTTTTATTATGGAAGGTAGTTAAATTACTAGTGAATCTATTTGATCCTGGAAGCCTTGATTTTATTCTTTTTTAGGGTGGGTCTATTTAATTTTTGAACTTAACTCTAAGGTATGATGCTTATTTCTAAAGTCTGGGTTTTTTTAAGGTCTTAACTGAATGCCTGAGGTTTCACTAAGTTTCCTCAACTTTGGTAGTCTTATTCAAATCTTAGCCTGTTATCAGAAAGTGTTTACTCATCCTTGTAGAGTCTTGCCCTGTGCAAACACAGTCCAGCCTGTCACTAACAACCCTCCATGAGTCCCCACACAGACATTTGGGCTATTCTCTCTGCACACAGCCTGACCTTGCAAATTCCAGATGCTTTGGTTGTCCAGAATACCCATATCTGCCTTCTTAGCTTGGTGAGATGACAGCACCCTTTGGGCTCCACCTTTCTGTACCAATGTAGGGAAGTGTGTTCAGTCCAAGAGCTGGGTGATTGTGGGTTCACCTCTCAAGGATCACAGGCCTCTGTTGCCTATTGTGTAATACCCAAAAATGTTTGACTCATATGTTTTGCCCAATTTTATCATTGTTTTCAGCAGGGGAACAAGGTGGAAATTCTCACTCCATCTTTAAATTAAACTAGTTTAATTGTTATGGAAAGGTTAAAGATCCTTTAATAATATCCAGGTACCCCAGTGCCTAGAACAGTGCCTTAAATAAGTATTTATTGAATGAATGAATCAATTGCAAAAAGTAAAAATATCATAGGATTTAAATCAAAAATAAAAAGTATTTCTTCATTTTGAATCCTAGCCCTTCTTCTCTGATTTAACCACTGTTAGTATTTCTTGTATATTCTTCCAGAGTTTTTCTATGTATATGTAGAAAATCTTGTGTTTTTTTCCTCCTAAATAAATCAGGTCATACCATTATACTATTCTGTAGTTTGCCCTTTATTTTTATTTTTTAAAAGTGTATATCTTGGGGGCCGGCCCAATGGCTTAGCAGTTAATTTTGCGCACTCTGCTTTGGCAGCCCGGGGTTTGTAGGTTCCCATCCCAGGCGTGGACTGATGCACCGCTTGTCAAGCCATGCCGTGGCAGTGTCCCATGTAAAGTAGAGGAAGATGGGCATGGATGTTAGCTCAGGGCCAATCTTCCTCAGCAAAAGGAGGAGGATTGGCAACGGATGTTAGCTCAGGGCTAATCTTCGTCACCAAAACAAAGAAAAAAAAGTATATATCTTGGGCATCATTCTATACCGGCACATATAGACTTTCTCATTCATTTAAACTGTGTAGTTTTTTGTAGTATTGATACACTATAATTTAGTTAATAAGGCCCCAACTCACCTACCTCTTTATCTTAAAGCTTCTCTAGATTAGAAAACTAAAGCTCACTTGACAAGCAGGAACATCCCTGGCCATTCCTCAGACAGAGCTTCACCTCCTTTTTCATACATGCATAGGGTAGTACTGTGAGCAGAGCTTGCATTCAGGATACTCTATGAAAACAATAAAATAGTGTTTCTGCCCATATATACAAATGACTGCCACATAAGGTAGATGGTAGCGGGTGGCAGAGAGGGGCAGAGAATATTCTGGAAAGCACTGTAGAGAGAGAGAGAAAGAGAGAGAGAAAGAAGGAGAGGTGATTTCTGGCTTGGGAGGGGTCAGGAAAGGCTTCACAATGTTGGCAACAGTTGAGTTGGATCAGAAATGGAGGAGGGTTTTTTTAAAAAAGGCTGTTCCAGGTGCAGAGAACAGCATGGACACAGGCACAGAAAAGGGCCTGAATGGGGACGAGAAGTTGGCCTGAGCATCCTGCCTGTGAGGGAAGGCAGGGATAAGAAAACTGGTAAAGCAGGTTGAGACCAGGTGGCAGTATTATTAAGCACCAGTCCCAGGAAATGAGCAAGGACTGAGGACTTTCATCAGATTTCTGCTTGTCAAGGGTCTGTTGTAAGATTAAAAGGACTGGATTCATAGATTAAGGGTACTTCCCAAAGGACAACTTCTTATATTAAGAGCAAATTTCAATAAATCTGTAGTAGAAACTCCCCTCCCTTTCCTCCTGCTTTTGTTGTCTGGGTCCATTTCCCTGTTTGTCCCAGTTCCCCGTTTTAAGGCGCCTGGGCTGAGGCTGACCGTGGGCCCACACTGCCTCCCTGTGCCAAGTTTGTGCATAGCACTCAGTGCAACCGCTCCCCCAAGGCTGGAGGCGATGGAGAGCTCAGGGTATCAGTCACGTCCCATGATTCTCAGCATCCCCATTCACTCAGTTTTTCAGGGGAGACTTATTTCATTAGCAATCAGGATGAGCACTCATGTTCCTTCCACGCACAGAATCACACTGAGGGAGGGGAGAGGGTCTATCTTGAGGGCCCACCTCTACCAGCCTCCTAGGTTGTAGGCAAGCGACAGCGGCCTCTGCCTGCTCTTGTTGGCATCCTGACCCCATGGGACGGTGCCCCTGTCCCTTAAGTTATGATTATCTTTTTGACCAAGGGGAGTGATATTTTTTCCTCTCTTCTTTGATCTTCACATTTCTTTCTAATTATAATGAGAATTTCTGTGTTAGTCTCTGGGTCCTTGGGACGACTTGGTATGAGAAGAGCAGGACAACAAAGACAGGTTCAAACCATCCCTAGCACATAGGGGAAGCTGTCCCTAACAGTCAAAGCTCCTTCAGTGCCTGAAAGGTGAAGTTCAGTGTCTTGGACTGGACTTGTCCAATGTCATAGACTGGAGTGTCAATGCCCTGGACTTCAAGGCCCATCAAGATCTGGCTGTACCTTCCTTTCTCGCCTCACCTCTTGACACTTCTCTGTGCATCACGTGCTTCAATCACAAAGCATTCCAAAGCTCTGTACATGTTCCCTTTGCCTGGAATACTCTTTGTCCTACCTTTATTCTGGTCCACGTCATCCTTCTAGGGAGCCCCTACATAACTATCCACACTCAGATCAAATATACCACCTCTGCAAGTCTTTCCTGAGCCTGAAGTCAGTCACACCTTCTCTGGAGTTCAGTGATTTATACCTATCTCATCTCAGTCTCCCTACTGCCTAGTAACTGTGATCTGGATTGTGATAGGCACTCAGTGAATGTTTGTGGGTAAACGCATAAACTGTCCCAGGTCCATGATTTGGGAGGTGGCTAACATGGTGGATGGATAGTGACTTGAAGAGGCAGATGGTTAGAGAAAAGGAACAGAATAAGAGCAGGTGCATGAAAAGCATGTATACTCCTGATGTGCTCCCCGCCCCAATACGAAGGAAGTGAGAGAGTGGGACATTCTTCACTTCTTTCCCTCCGGTTGTCATGCTGGGTTCCCTCCCTCGTTCCAGGTTCTCCATGTCAATTTCTTCTGAGTTCACACCTATTTCTTCATAACTCTGCCCACTGCCAAGCTGGGAATGACTTTGGGAGCCAAGCGCCCTGGATTATGTTGAGCCCCTGAGTACTTTCTCACTGAGGTTCAAAGACCAGGTTCAAATCCAAGATCCACAATTCATCTATCAGCATGGGTGTCTTAGGCAAACTTCTTCATCTCTTGGAGCCTCAGTTTCCTAGATTGTGAGATCAACCTTGCAATATTTTCTCTGTGTACTACAGGAAGCTCGTGTGAAAAATCATATATGATAAGGAATATGGAAGTCCTTCCTGGAAATGCTGCAGATAAATATCATTTTAATGATAATTGATAAAAATAAATGCATAGTCTATTGCTATTCCCTGCATTTTTTTCCCTGAAAGCTGAGGTCAAGACAAAGACAGAATTTAGGGATGGACAAATATTATATTAGCCAACAGGTTGAGTCAATCTGAAGAAATGAAGCAAATCTTTAAGGTTTTTTATCTTAACAGGAAACAGAGTGGACTAGACTCTGAGTCTGTGGGGTTCCTGTACCTCCTGCCACCTTGGAGGCAGTGTTGCCTAATGGTTAAGAATATGAGTTTGACATCAAATGACCTGGATTCAAATCCCATCTCTGCCAAGTGGGTAGAGTTACTTAAGCAACAGCTTAGTCTCTTTGTGCCTCAATGTCTTTTTAGTAAAAGGGGAATGATTTTAATAATGATACTTATGTGTTGGGCTTATTGCTACTACATGCCACGATCCCTGTAAAGCACTCTGAACAGTGGCTGGAATACAGTAAATGTCTCTTTGATCATTTCCTCTGTTAGCTTCCCACTCAAGGGGGTTGACAGTTTTGGTTTTTCTCTCATCTGGACTAAAATAACGAGGCTCAATAATGACCAGGCAGAGAGCAAGGAAAAAACATCTAACGAAAGATTGGCCAGTAGGCCAGTAACTGATGACAGAAAGGATCTTAGCAACGCTCAAGTCCAATGCTCTCGGTTTAAGAATAGAAAAACTGAAGCCCAGGGAAGAAATATCTTTCCCGAGGTTAAATAACAAATTCAGTTCAATTTATTGACTCTTTTCTCATGCCCATTATACTCCAACATTTCTGTGGGTAAGTGAATGAATAAGAAATAATTCTTGCCTTTCACAATACTTCCCAAAGTGTGTAATGTGCAAGATAAGGTTATCATGGTCAGAATTTAACCCAAAAAATGCTGGAATAAAAGAAATGAAAAAGGGTTTTCGCCTTGTGCTTTGCTCATCTCCCAAAGGGAGCTTCCTATGTGCCATGTATGACAGAAGAGTTTTGTCCCTTAGAGTCCATCTTGTGGGATTTGTGCTCTGTGGCAAATCCTATGGAAAATATGGCTTTAGCTACAAGTTCACAGAGTACTAGAGGTGGGGGTGATATATAAAACAGATTTATGAGAAGTTCATTGGTGATGAGGCAAAGATGGGATGCAGACTAGTGCTCAGGACGAAGTACCTTGAAGGCATAGAGCCCTCTTCCACCTGTCTTGTGTTTTTACGTGGATGAAATTTCCTTCCAAGGAACACTTAAGAACAGTTTTAATCAATTTCCAGGAGTACATACTTGATGAAAAGCAGTCTTGCAACCAAGGTGTTGAAGGAAGAAGAAACAACAAGACAACTAGATTGAGGCAATGACAAGGGCAGGATAAGGATGCTAGCCACAACTAACATGGTGTCTACTATGTGTCCAGCCTCTTTTACTTATTACATTACCTGCATTAACATATTCAATTCTCATATCAACCCTTTGAGGTAGTACTATTAATGCTCCCATTTTACAGATGAGGAAACAAGCACAGGTGGTTCAATGACTTGCCCAAGATCATCTAGCAAGTAAGTAGAGATGCTGAGGTTTGAATGTAAGCAATTAGCTCCAGTCTGGGCTTGGAACCATAGATACGGGTAGGAACTGCTTTGGATATGACATGTATTTCTCCTTGCCTGCATCCTGTGCACAGATGTAGGACTAGTGATTTGGGAAGTTGTACCTGTTTAGCATTTTGATCTGCCATGTGGTCACAAGTATTGGGGCAGAGGGATCCAGCTTGAGATGGGCAGTCCTTCCTGCTCCTGTCTACCCTGTCCCTGTTCCAAGGATTTGCTCAGATACCACCTTCTCTGTGTTTACTGCCTTTTCCATGCTCAGTCCTTTGTTTACACTTGCCTGTGGCACTTCCCACATTGTATTGTTTCCAAGTTATTTGCATAGATCTATGGATGCCCCCGACAAGTCATAGCTGCTTGAAGGCAGAGAGGAGTTCTTACTCCTGTCTCAGATTGACCACCTCAGGGCTTTGCTCAGTGTCAAATGAATTTGCTTACTGTCAAATGAATAAATGAATGAATTCAGAACCATTGAATAGAACTTAAAAACCTCACCGAAAAATGGAAATACAATATGTGGAAGTCATTTAGTGCTGCTCCCCAATATTTCCATTTTCCCACCTCTAGGCACTTAGTAAAATGGCATTCCTTCACCTTCTTTGGTGTTAGATATGGCTATATAATCTGCTTTGGGAGATGAAATATGAGTGGAAGGAATATGAGTGTTACTTTTGGGGAACAGACTGAAGAGTTGGTGTATAGTTCATCATATTCTTTCTCTATCATGAGGATGGCAATGTTTCAGATAGTGGCTGCTCCACCAGCTTGAATCTGAGAGTAGCTTAGAGCAGAGGCCCCAGCTGACCCATAAAGCACTTGTAGCACAGGCAGTGAACCTTTGTGATTTTAAGCTATGGGGATTTTAATGCTCTTTGTTTTTGCAGCATAACCTGGCTCATCTTGACTGGCGCACCATAGAATATCTTCTGGGAGATGATTTTGAAAATGAACATCACACTTGCCAAGAATAAAGAAAGAACAGAGAGGAAATGGGAAGCTCTGCTGTTATCAGTTCAAAATCCAGTCTTAAGAACAGCAGATGGGTAGAAAGGAGCCATATGGATTGAGAGCTATGGACATGCTAAATGGAACTGGAAGGGACATTAGGTTGATAAGCCATGGCTAGGGAGGTGGTGAGGAGGTAGGCTTGTGGATCACATGTGAAGGTGTGGATGGACAGTGGAGTGCAGAGGTCATAACATGTGGCCCTTGTTCTATTCTGCTCAGTGTTTTAAAAACTTTGAATTAATTATCATTATTTAAAAGCCCAGATTTTTTAAATCTCTGGAAAAATCAGAAGATCTGGGCAATGTAGTGTGCTATTTCCTTTAGACACAGTGTACACACTGCAGGTCACTACCATCTGTGGCCAGACATGCTTCATTCACTTTACCTTCCTGATCCCTGGAGCCATTGGAAACGGAGACCTCTGTATGATTTGGACAAGGGACACCTAATCTCAACCAACCTTATATCTATTAAATATTATTAGAGGCAAAACAGTGCACTCCTCTCCTCTGGATTTTGATGGTAGCTGCTCTTTCCAGCACTAAGACAAGATTGTCTGATAGTCAGTTTCAGGGCCTGAAAGAACAAAGATGCACAAGACTTTGACATATCTTTTCATGCATAAGACAAAATGAATCTGGGTTGAGACTCAAGATAAGGGCATTGAAACCAGGAGCTTTTAAAAGTAAAAATAGCTTTGGCCAAACAAGGTTGGGAAGTCGTTGTTTCTGGCTCTGTTTACGGATTAGCCAGGCTCATTTCCCCTTTCCGTAAATGGGCTAGATGGAGAGAAGATAAAGGTGAAGGCTGCTGCAAGAGAAAGTGGAAAGTGGGCAGAGAGAGGACTGCTGGAGAGGTCTGAGTGTGGAGGAGAAAGTTATGTAAAGGCTTCAGAGAAACTCTTTGGCGAAATTGTTTCGCTCAGCAGATGAAAGAAGATGTGAAACAAACACTGGGAGAACAAAGGCAGTAGAGGAAACCCGGGCGGGATCAGCAGATAAGTCAGGGGAAGAAGACAAAAGGAGCTAAATTTAAACAGGAGAGAAAAGATGGCTCAGCAGGGCCAGGAGCAGTCTATAAATACCTTGAAGGGAACAAGCTCCAGAAAGAAAGGAAGGATTATTCACTGTCTCCCCAGATGTAGGACAGAGACAGGGGCCAGAAGGAAGCTGAGACGGAGTCAGGCTGCTGGCCCCGGGGGAATAAAGAGATGTTTGTGCAGTGGTAGGAACTGGGCAGTGAGCAGGGACTCTGGCTCCCGGGTGGCTGCTCAAAATGGGATCTCCTCCAGGCTTCTCAGAGGCTGCCCAGCCTGGGACACTTCAGAGACCACCAGTTCCTGGTGTGACTGCATCTCTCCTGACCAGGAAGGAGTCCTCTTGGAGTGAAGGAATCCCCTTGAGTCCAGGTGCTGGGATTGGCCTTCCAAGCCAATTCCCTTCTCTAGCTCCTGTAAAATGGAGAAAATTGCTATTCACCTAATAGGGATAGTCTGAGGATCAAATGAGCTTTTGTATTTGAAAGGGCTTTGGAAGCCTTAAAGCCTGTGACAGATGAAAGAAGTTTGCTCTGTCTGATAACCACCTGCCTTCGTTTTCCCAGGCCCCATGGCTAAGCCAGTCAGGGACATTGCTAAGAAGTAGGAAGGCCTCTCCCTTCCTGTTTCTCTCCCCCTCTCCCTCTCTCACTTGCATTCTCCCTTATGTTCTTCCTTCAAAAATTCCTTGATGCATTGCACCATCTAAGGCCTTGGAGATATACTTTGGAGCAAGGCCGAGTCCCTGACTTTAAGGAGTTAATGGCTCAATAGGGAGAGATGGACATGAACTCAAATAACTTCCTTCTGGTGTGATATGCCACAGCAGAGGCAAGCGCTTAGCTGCAAGTGACCAAGGAGGAGAGATGCGGTCCAGATGGGAGGAACAGTGTGTTCTCACATGCAGAGACAAGAACAGGGCACTGTGAGTTAGGGAAATGCAAACAGTTCAGCGAGGGCCATAGCATGGGCTGTGTCTCCTGCAGAGTGGTGTGAGATGAGGCTGGAGGGGGACTCAGGGCTGTGTTGTGCAGGATCTTATAGGCTGGGCCAAAGACCCTTGTCCTGTTGGTAGAGCGGATTCAGTGAAGGGTTTGAAGCAGGGAGTGCCAAGATGAACTTTTCATTTTAGAAAGTGCTCTCTGTGGTCAGTGTGGATGATGGACTTAGGCCAGTGGTCTGAGCAGTGCACCACCCCTCTCCTGATATACAATTGCCAGGGGTGATTTGAGAAACATGTCACTAGAACTCACAGAGAGAGGAAAAGGGTTAATCTTGGGTCTGAGCTAAGACTGATAAGTAAAAGTGCTAATTAGCTGAGGGCAGGTGTCCAGGAAACTGATGAGATTGTGCTTCCTTGCTTAGGCTGAAGATAATATACCATTCCCATCCCATGTTTCTCCTTTGGAGGAAACACCACCCTGGGGCCCAGTTTCTGTAATTGAGGAGCAGAGCCAGGTGCCTCCTCATGTCCCTTTCTCCTGCCTGTTTGCATTTCTGTTTGAGAAATGAAGAGAGTGTGCTGAGTAGAATAATGCCATCATTAAACTCCACAAACAGAGACTTTCATGGTGGAAGAAGGCTTAAAGATCATGTGTAGTAAACATATTCTGGAGGACACACCCAGCTCCCACAATCTAATCAGGGAACAGTCCTTCTGCCTTGCCATCCCTGTCCCATACACGCAGAAATGGACTCTAGTAGCAATATTTGTACTGCATATTCTTGCTTCTCCAGTCACAGCTGATTGGTCAAGGGATGGACACCTGACTCAGGAGAACCAAAACAGAGTCTGGGCTGGTCCAATCAGTTAGTCTCCAGAAAATCTGGAATTGGGTTACAGAGAGAATTGTTTAGCTTGCTGTGGGTATTGAGTTCCTTGGACAATGCAAAATTGAGGTCTGAGAGGGCCATCTTGGGTCATGATGGGACATGTGCAAGTAGAACAGAGAAAGTTCATTTGCAGAGAGAATGAATTAGAAACAAATGACCATGTAATGAAGACAGTGAAAAAGAGAGAGAGAAAGAGAAACAAGGGAGAGAAAGGAAGGAAGGAAGGAAGGAAGGAAGGAAGGAAGGAAGGAAGGAAGGAAAGAAGGAAGGAAGGAAGGAAGGGAAGGAAGGAAGGAAAGAAGGAAGGAAGGAAGGAAGGAAAGAAGGAAGGAAGGAAGGGAAGGAAGGAAGGAAGGAAAGGAAGGAAGGAAGGAAGGAAGAAAGAAAGGAAAGAAAGAAAGAGAGAGAGAAAAGGAAAGACAGGAAGGAAGGAAGGAAGGAAGGAAGATGGAGAGAGAAAAGGAGGGAGAACTTGCCTTGGCTCCTGAATGACTTTTTTGTCTTTAGTGTTCCTGCTATTGGCTTCTGTAAATATGCCTATGTTCTTCCAGTAAACTCCTTTTGTTTTTCTGTTGAATAGAGAAAAACTCCTTACGGATCTTCAAAAATTAGCTGAATTCAAAAATTAGCTGAAGAAGAAAAAAGAAAGGGAGAACCATATGCCTTAGGACTATTGGAAAAAAATCAACATTTTGTTTGGAAAATGGTGCAATCTCTTACAAAAATGTGATAGGAATTATTTAGGATTTATTATCTTGGTTGAAGAACCAAAAGTATGACACTAGATTTGTTGCTTATAAGCCCTTCCGAATAATTTTGCAGCAATTTAGAATTTAAAAGAGTGTAAGAGGGGCCGCCCCGTGGCGCAAGCGGCTAAGTGCGTGCTCTCCGCTGTGGCGGCCCGTGTTTTGCCGGTTCAGACCCCGGGCGTGCACCGACGCACTGCTTGGCAAGCCATGCTGTGGCGGTGTCCCATATAAAGTGGAGGAAGATGGGCACGGATGTTAGCCCAGGGCCTATCTTCCTCAGCAAAAAAAGAGGAGGATTGGCAGTTGTTAGCACAGGGCCGATCTCCTCACAAAATAAATAAATAAATAAAAGAGTGTAAGAGATTCTGAAAAGATAGATATCTCAAATGGGTGCTTTCTGAATGGTCAAGGATGTTTTCCCACGGCCCCCAGGGACTTTTTGGCTGATGGAAGATTTCTGGTTTTTCAGAGTTTCTGATCGATAGCGGGAAAGAGAAAGGATCTCAGGTCAGACAGGTCTTAGGTACTGACCTCATCTCAGAGTGGCTTTGACCAAGTGACTTAACTTCTTTAATCCCTGTTTTTTCCTTAAAGGGGACTAAAGATAGTCCCTACCTCATAGAGTTGTGTTGAGCTGTTTATAAGTTTCTCTATGTGGTGTTAACTGTTACTAGTAGTCTAAGGAACATGGCTAGGAGGTCACAGGGCTGGAGAGGATCATAGGGTGCATCTCTATGGACGTTGGATGCCTTCAGCTGCAACAAGAGAAAACTCTGATTGGCTTTGATAAAAAGGAAGTTTTTTTATCTGCCATCACTGGAAGTCCTAGGGGAGATTTACTGCAGGGTTGATTGATATAATATCAGAGGTATCCTTACCCATCTCTCCTCTTTGCCATCCTTAGGAAATTGTCTGCCTTCAGGCTGGCTCCCTGCTAGGTCCCAAATAGTAGCAGATATTTCAGATGTATCATTTAGACATATAAATTTCCAGAAGAACAAGAGACCACATCTGTGTCTCTCCACGAGGAATGAGAAAACTCTTCCTAGGAGCCCTCAGGAGACTTCTCCCCATGCCTCTGGCCCTAGTTTGCTCATGTGCCTGTTCCTAAGCTAATCACTGGCAACAAGAATAAATTGAACACAATTGCTAATTCACACTGTGCCTGTGAGCTGGGGGTAAGATCACATTTCTCTCTGTCACGTGGGAGAAGGGTAGATTTTTGAATAAAAAGCAGGAGAGAATGGATATTGAATAGGCAACCAAGGGCTCCCTCTGAGGAGTTTATTCAGATATCAGTATTAGTTTCCTAGTGCTACCACAACAAAATACCATAGACTGGGTGGCTTAAATAACACAAATTTATTTTCTCACAATTCTGGAGGCTAGAAGTCCAAGTTGAAGGTTGTGTCCTCACATGTGTTGTATCATGTGTCCTTTCTTGTCATGTCTTCACATGGTTGCCCTCTGTGTGTGTCCATGTCTAATCTCTTTTTCTTATAAGGAGAACAGTCACGTGGGATTAGGACTCATCCATAGGCCCTCATTTTACCTTAATTACCTCTTTAAATGCTCTATTTCCAAATACAGTCACATTCTGAGGTACTAGAAGTTAGGATTTCAATGTATGAATTTTGGGGGAACCCAATTTAGCCCATGACACCATCTTATCCTCTCACCTTATAGATTGGAAAAACTGATGTCTGTTAAGAAAACTGTGACCTAGCCCAAATCATACACATCCTCTAGACTCAGAGGCTCACACAACTTTTCTATAATTTAAGTAGTTAATTTTTAGCCCCTTGAGCTATGGCTCTAAACCTTAAGAATTAAGCTCATGTTTGGCCAAGCTCTAGCATACAAGTTACAACAAGCCAATTTCTAGCTATTGAACTCTTGGTAGGAGGCATGAATTGGTTTTCCAGGTGGGAGGTTAGGCCTGTAAGGACATGTTCATTGACTTGTTTAGAACCTATTGCTTGGCCTGGAAGATGGCCATGTAATCCTAGAGACTGTATCTGCTTCAGAAAGGGCCACCTGATAGGAGAAGTGATACTTCCTGCAGAGAAAGAACCTGCCTCTGGGATGGGAGTTACAATAGCTCCTGTCCTTGGCTTTATTCAACCGGTTACAAGGACGTAAGCTAACCAGCTATGTAGTGTGATATTGGAAGGCCTAAGCAAAGTCCAAATTTCCCCACCCCAACCCCTACATTTAGGCTTCTCAGAGCCTTTACTATGCTAATGCATTTTGTGTGTATATACAAAAAAGGGAGTATATTATACAGCATACAGTAAAATGATTGCAGAATATTCTTTTTCGTGCTTTGGGAAATGCTAGTCTGCAGCAGTGCTAACCTTTTCCATGACCTGTCATGAAATAGAAAATGATGTTTGTTTGGCCTCCTGGGTAGACGTTACAGGTTTCTCATTGCCAGAGATGATCTTAGAGGCTCTGGCTGCCCAGGTCCAGCCTGGCTACTCTGAGCATGACACAGTGGCTGGGAAACTGGTCTGGACTCTCTACAAGTTAGATAATCACAAGCCTATAGACAAGACAATCAGCCTTATCTATAGACCCTCCTGGATTCCTCCATCACCAGCCACCTGAGACTATAGGGACTATGGATGCCTGCATGGTACCACCAGATTTTCATTCTCTGGACTCCCCTTCCCCTTCTTCCCTCTCCCATATGATTCTCACTTTGTTCTCTTCTTCCATTTCTTTCTTTCACATCTTTTATGTCCATCTCTTTCTTTCTTTCTGCTTGACTCTCCCAGAGAGACAGAGAGACACATATATACACATGCACACGGTAATAAAGGATGGTGCTGGTGTACATGGGTTAAATGGAGCTCATTGATGATGGGAATAGGTACACCAGCTTTGGGTGCTAAGAAATGCGAGACCTCAGTTAGAAAAACAATTACACACACACACACACACACACACACACACACACACACACACACACAGACATACACACACAGGTTTTTAATGAAAGAGAAAAGGCAGCTGAATAAAGAGAGCTGTGAGCTAGCAAAGAGATGCTAAGGTCCCAGAGAGCCCAGCTGTTCTGACAGCAATGGGATGACTTTCCTGGCTCCTGCAGTGCCTGTGCCCCACCTCCCACTGTAGCATTGCAGATTAAAACAATGGGGTCATAACTCCTCAGCCTGAGCACGTTTAAGGAGCTCTGGATCAGACCCTGGGTAATGCAGCATCAGTTTGCTGTGTATCTCACTCTCCTCTCACATCCCAACTCCACCATCTCCAATTTCTCTCTGGCCAGAACCGATTCCAGCTATATTAGGGCTGGGACTATGCTTTGCTTTTCTCAATCATCTCTTCCTTCTTCCCAAAGGAACTGGAGTTCTGTCACCTGCTATTATGGACTCAATTGTGTCCCCCCCAAATTTGTATGTTGCAGCCCTAACCCCCAATATGACTGTATTTGGATATAGGGCCTTTAAAGAGGTAATTAAGGTTAAATGAAGTCATAAGGATGGTGACCTAATCCAATGTGACTGGTGTCCTTATAAGAGGAGGGAGAGACTCCAGGAATGTGTCTGTGTGAGACCACAGTGAGAGTGAAGCTGTCTGCAAGCCAAGGAGAGAGGCCTCAGGAGAAATCAAACCTGTCAGTACCTTGATCTTGGGCTTCTAGCCTCCAGAATTGTGAGAAGTAAATTTCTATTGTTTAAGCCACTGAGGCTGTGGTATTTTGTTACCGCAGTCCTAGCAAAGTAACACACATGCTGTCACCTGCTATCACGTTCCTTGACACTGCTTTTCAACATAGATCTTTGTTTATTGACTACTGTAAGGCAGGTTATTTATTTTAGGAGAAAGATGGCTTTGAAGTCTTTCCTGTATTTGAGACTTTGTCCTGCCACTCATCAGTTGGGTAATCTAGAGCAAATTGGGTAACCTCTCTAATCTTCACTTCATTACCTATGGAAGGGGAAAGTAGTATCTTCTTCAGAAGCTCAAATAAGATACATGCAAAGTGCTTAGTACTGGGCCTGGTACATGCTAGTATTAATAATACTAAAATAAAATTATTAAAAATTCTTGTTTGTTAAATTGATATAATAATACCTCATAAATAAGATGGATAGAGGACAAACTAGACAATTTATGTTGCACATGTTGTGTCTGGCATAAAATTGGGGCTTAATAATTGTTAGGTTCCTGTCCTACAAATCCCCCACGTTCTACCAGTTTGCATGCATTCTCTGCCTGGTGCTGAACTAGCTGCCTGTGGATCCCTGTTCCAACTGCTAGACTGGTCTTCCTGTCCTACTCATCATATCCCTCTTATTTGCTTTATATTTTTCTCCTTAGTATTTGTTGCTAGCTTACTTACTATATTTGTTTTTTAACTTATTTATCTTATTCATTTTTTCTCCCCCCTAGTATTATAAACTTCATGAGGGCCTGGCACATTGTGGCACTTACTTTATAATTGTTGGATGAATGAATGAATGAATCAAGGAATAGTGGGGGCACAAGCCAAATTCCAGGGGGTCAAGGGGGATGTAAGTATCATGGTGGCTAAATGCTCAGGATCTGGAACCAGAAGAACAGGATTCAAATCCTGGCCCTACCACTTTCCAGCTGTGTGATTTTGACCCAGTTGCTT